>NC_090651.1:315024056-315334056 GCF_040937935.1 Hyperolius riggenbachi
TTAATTGAGGCAAGTGAGGCCTGCAGTTCTTTAGATGTTGTCCTGGGGTCTTTTGTGGCCTCTCGGATGAGTTTTCTCTGCGCTCTTGGGGTAATTTTGGTCGGCTGGCCACTCCTGGGAAGGTTCATCACTGTTCCATGTGTTTGCCATTTGTGGATAATGGCTCTCACTGTGGTTCGCTGGAGTCCCAAAGCTTTAGAAATGGCTTTATAACCTTTACCAGACTGATAGATTTCAATTACAGTACTTTAGTTCTTATTTGTTCCTGAATTTCTTTGGATCTTGGCATGATGTCTAGCTTTTGAGGTGCTTTTGGTCTACTTCTCTGTGTCAGATAGCTCCTATTTAAGTGATTTCTTGATTGAAACAGGTGTGGCAGTAATCAGGCCTGGGGGTGACTACAGAAATTGAACTCAGGTGTAATAAACCACCTTTAAGTTATTTTTTAACAATCAGGGCAATCACTTTTTCACACAGGACCTTGTAGATTTGGAGTTTTTTTTTCTCACTAAATAATAAAAAACATCATTTAAAACTGCATTTTGTGTTCAATTAGGTTATCTTTGACTAATAGTTAACGTTTTTGATAAGCAGAAACATTTAAGTGTGACAAACATGCAAAAAAATAAGAAATCAGGAAGGGGGTAAATAGTTTTTCACACCACTGTAAATCCACTCCATCCTGGGGAAACTCTAAATATACCGTAAACTATCAGAACGCATGAACAAAAAGACATTCCAAACTTTATTGTAGATTAACCTGAGTTGCGATCACTCTGTCCGAAAGCCCTTGCCTACTTAGGATTTTCCGCTCAGAATCCATGCTGTCAGCTTGAACTGGTCTGGATTGGGGCTAATTTTGATTCCCCTGGAATAGTAGGTCCAGTCTGAGATGCCAGGGGCCCTTCAGAGTTGATCTCTGTACAAAGGGGAACCATGCTCTCCTTGGCCACCATGGGGCTATGAACATGATCTGAGACTTCAATGTTAATATCGCGTACGTTAAAAAAGGGCGCCGGGAAAAAAGGGCGCACGTTTTTAAAAGATAATCATGAATAACGTTTAAAAAAAATTTGTGTTATATTTCGTTTAAAATAATGTTTTATAAAGTTATAAATCATTAAATAATGTGTATAAAATCGGCAATTTTAAAAACGTTACTCTTCCCTGTTTAAAAATTGAAATTTATAATAACGTTTTATAAAACATTAATACGAATTTTCCTAAAGCTATTCCTAACCCTACTCTCACACAGAACCCTCCCTGTACCTATCCCTAACCCCTAGACCCCCCTGGTGGTGCCTAACCCTAAGACCCCCCTGGTGGTGCCTAACCCTAAGACCCCCCCTGGTGGTGCCTAACCCTAAGACCCCCCTGGTGGTGCCTAACCCTAAGACCCCCCTGGTGGTGCCTAACCCTAAGACCCCCCTGGTGGTGCCTAACCCTAAGACCCCCCTGGTGGTGCCTAAACCTAAAGGCAGCCATACACTGGTCGATGTGCCATCAGATCGACCAGCTGACAGATCCCTATCTGATCGAATCTGATCAGATAGGGATCGTATGGCTGCCTTTACTGCAAACAGATTGTGAATCGATTTCAGCCTGAAACCGATCACAATCTGTTCAGCTGCTCCTGCCGCCTGTCCCCCCCTCCGCGCATACATTACCTGATGCGGGCTCCCGGGCGTCTTCTCCGCATCTTCTCAGCGCTGCACCCGCTCCCATCCCGGCGCTTCCTGTGTCACTCCGTGACCAGGAAGTTCAAATAGAGCGCCCTCTATTTGAACTTCCTGGGTCACTGCAGTGACCCAGGAAGCGCCGGGATGGAGCGGGTGCAGCGCTGAGAAGACGCCCGGGAGCCCGCATCAGGTAATGTATTTTTCATCGGATCAGCCGCCGCTAGCGACGCGCACTTTACCCGCGGGGCGATCGAGGGTAATTTCCCGCACGGCGCGATCGACGGACCGATCCGATTTCGGGAGGGAAATCGGATCGTCGGCGGCGTTTACCGCGAACGATTGGCAGCAGATTCGATCCCAGGATCGAATCTGCTGTCGAAACGGCCGGGAATCGGGCCAGTGTATGGCCACCTTAAGACTCCCCTGTTGGTGCCTAAACCTAAGACCCCCCTGTTGGTGCCTAAACCTAAGACCCCCCTGTTGGTGCCTAAACCTAAGACCCCCCTGTTGGTGCCTAAACCTAAGACCCCCCTGTTGGTGCCTAAACCTAAGACCCCCCTGGTGGTGCCTTAACCCAAGACCCCCCTGTGATAAGCATTAATAACGTTTTAAAAAAATATGGTGCGGTTTTTTCGTTTAAAAATGTAAAAAAAAAAAAAATCATAAAAATTGTTACGGTCTTTCGTTTAAAAGTAATGTTTTAAAAAAATATTGTACTGTTTTTCGTTTAAAAAAAATGTTTAAAAAATTATAAATCATTAAATAATGTGTAATCATGAGAAACAGTTATAAAACATTAAAAGTCTCCGGGCGCCGCTTTTAAAACGTTATTTTTCTCCGGCGCCCTTTTTTCCTGTTGGGCGCCGATTAAACAATATTTATAATGTCCCAAAAGAGCAAAAGTGTCTACCTCGCACACAATGTTGGTGATTGGGTTCCCTTTACTGCTGCTGGTATCAGCTTTTCACTGTGCCTTCACGTTTAAAGAGCATCAATCAATTATCATCAAGAAAACATTCCGTGGGCACTAGTTACTTTGAGCTTACATTTATTCCAGGAGCATATGCAGACTGATGACAAATTACACGATGTAAGATCTTAATACATCACCCTTCCGGGGCTGCAAGCATTCACAGAGATGGTGTTCATGTTGACAATTGTTTCGCGCTAACAGCGCTTTTTCATAGACTTGACTCCTGGCGGGGAGAAGCTCACCGCCATCTCAAAAGGCCTGGCGTTATAAAGACGCCAGGACCTTCTCCATTATTCCGGAAACCCTCCTCCCCCTGTCATCCTTAGGCGGAAGTGCGTCAGCGCTTTAACTTGGAGCGCATCTGCACCTGCCCGCCCATGTCGGAAGCCCGTCGCTTGCCTGTCGCACTTGCTCCTATTTCTATATAGGGAGAACCACTCGCCCAATCCGTGAAAGATTGGTGGAACATCGCCGATCTATTAAAAAGGGAATAGGCGCTTTAAGAATGATCAATCACGTAAGAGAGATACATGATGCTAATGCGAATGTGTTAAAAATGGTAGGCCTTGAGCTGGTGAAAACCCCACGACGTGGGTGCAATAGAGATAACTTGTTGTCTCGAAGAGAATCGTTGCTTATTAGTCGATCCGATGCCCTAGGGCCTTTGGGCTTCAATGATGAATTCAGTGTATTTCTGGAAAAATATTAGTACTGACGTGGACTCTCTTGTCCCTATTTTTCTGCCTCTGTCACTGGGTCTTTCTCTATTTACTTTTTATACAACACATTATACTTATTGAGAGTTAAATCATATATGAGCGTATGTACTGCACATGCCCCTATTCTTACTGTGCTACCTGTGCTCCTTTCTTTATTGGTCTTTATTGGTCCGGTCATCCCTCCTCCTGATTTTGTCCGGTGTCTGAACCCGCAAACGTCCCAGCACCGAGGACACTTTTCTTATGTCCGCGGTGGGACGCTCCGTATAGTCGGGAGGTTGCCTAGCAACGCACCAAGCAAATTTTTTTTTTTTCGCTTGAGTGCGACAGGCAAGCGGCGGGCTTCCGACATGGGCGGGCAGGTGCAGATGCGCTCCAAGTTGAAGCGCTGACGCACTTCCGCCTAAGGATGACAGGGGGAGGAGGGTTTCCGGAATAATGGAGGAGGTCCTGGCGTCTTTATAACGCCAGGCCTTTTGAGATGGCGGTGAGCTTCTCCCCGCCAGGAGTCAAGTCTATGAAAAAGCGCTGTTAGCGCGAAACAATTGTCGACATGAACACCATCTCTGTGAATGCTTGCAGCCCCGGAAGGGTGATGTATTAAGATCTTACATCGTGTAATTTGTCATCAGTCTGCATATGCTCCTGGAATAAATGTAAGCTCAAAGTAACTAGTGCCCACGGAATGTTTTCTTGATGATAATTAAACAATATTTATTATGGGAGTGAATGGCGGCGCCCTTTTTGTCCACCTGCCTCATGCGCCCAAATTTCCTGCTTCCTTAATATCTGCCTTAGTACCCTTGGAATCAAATTGAAGGGAGGAAAGGCATACAGATGACCCTGTGGCCATGTCACTGACAGTGCATCCAGCCTGCTGAATGAAGAGGAAGGGTAAAGGGAACAGACATCGGTCAGCTTTGCATTGTTTTGTTTGGAGTTGCAAACAGGTCAAATATGGGTAGCCACCATTTCTGAACTAATGAGGTGAACACCTGCTCAGCTTGCCCTGAATGTGAGCTGTTGTAAAGGCCCACATACATTTGTCTGTAGTTGTGAGGCAGCGACAAACAGACAAGAGACAACAGCATAATTATGGCAGTGACAATTCGAGTACCCTCAACCAGTACCCTCTCCGTGCGGGACAGTGCGGGTACAGGAAGCTACTCACCGGCTTCCGACATTCCTGCCTGCACTGACAGCTCTCTTCCGCAGCACCCTGCGGCGTCCTCATTGTTACAGTAGCACCATGTGACTGCACGTGCAGTGCGTCTCTTGTCATGTGACGCACCGGGAACGTACGGTCACATGCTGTTGCTGTAACCATGGAGAGGTTGCTGGGAGGGCGCTGCAGAAGAGAGCTGTCAGTGCATGAATTTTGGAAGCCTCGAGTATCTAGGCTGTACCCACAGTGGTTAGCGCTCTTGCCTTGCAGCACCGGGTCCCCAGTTTGATTCCCAGCCAGGTCAACATCTGCAAGGAGTTTGTATGTTTTCCCTGTGTCAGCGTGGGTTTCCTCCGGCCACTCCGGTTTCCTCCCACATCCCAAAAATATACAGATAAGTTAATTGGCTTCCCCAAAATTGGCCCTAGGCTACAATACATAGACATATGACTATGGTAGGTATTAGATTGTGAGCTCCTCTGAGGGACAGTTAGTGACGAGCCTATACATCAGGGCTGGGCCGAGGCGAGAGAGGCTCCAGGCTCAGGGTGCAGTGTAGGAGGGGAGCGCACAACTCACTCAGCTATCATTCCCCTATTGTGTTTGAAGCAGAGATAAATAAGAAAAAAGGGGATACATGGCAGTGATTGCAAGCCAGATAACTAGAGATTAAGGTGTTGGGGGCCATGGGGCGCCTCTTAGTCTAATAGCTATCAGTGTGTGGGAGGGGTGCACTCTGGTGTCTCAGCCTTGGGTGCTGGCAGACATAATAGCTCTGTAATACTAAAAGGTACTTATCCGTTAGCCGGGCGCATCCAGCAGGTGGCGCTAATTCCATTCATACTTAACGTAACAAAAGGGTTAATGTAAACGATGGTATTTGTCAGGAACCGACCCCGCGGCAAGCCTTCAGATACGGTTCCCGACTGCGGGTTTGACCAGATCGAGAGGGGAAGCAGCCTTAGTCGCGCTAACACAAGGCTGTAACCCCTCAAACACTTCTCACTGCCACCACTAGCTGTAGCTAGACACTTCCACTCTGCTGTCGAGCGATCTGCACGCAATCCGCGTTTTCGTATTCGGATCAGCTTTGCGCTTTAGGCCGAATACGGGAACGCCACGCACACACACTCACAGTACAATCATACAGTAGCAAGGCACAGTCCGGCACTAACTTTTTCACGCAAGTTACACTGCAGACTCTTCTAGGCTATGAGCGTTAGCTTAGTACGGCAGAAGTCAAACTTAATAACGATTTAATATTCCAGAAAAAAAGTGGAACAATGCAGAAAGTAATACATACAAAAGATTTACAAAAACAAAGTAAAAATTACAAAATAAAAAAGTTACACAAGACAAGTTGCATAAAATAAAAACCGGGAACAAACAGAAATTGAAGTTTTATCAGCGCAAATGTCCAACTGTGGAGGGACACAAATTTTCTGATTCTCTCAGGATCATCTGTAGCGATGCACTACCCTCAGGAGAAGATGATTTTTAGGCATCTGGCCCTGCCTTTTATACTGGGAGATATGCCTGGAGGCTGCAATTTCAGTGGGAAATAGAGGAACTAGTTTTAATTAACTTTCCAAACATTTCCCATCTCTCCATAGAGCTAATTTCCACAGGTAAAATTATATTTACATACATCAAAAGACTTTTTGAGTAAGGCTTCCAACTTCCTCAACATTCCAGCCAGCTGTCATATGTAATCTTCAAACATTCCTGTGTTAGCTTCCAACTGTCCAGACTCATTTAATCTGGATTGCATTTTGGCTTGTTTACATATACACAAAGTTCAAAGCAATGTAAGAACCAGGACAGAATAGAGGGTCGTTACCTAATTACCTGTATCCAGAGGAACTGAATGCAAATGTAGGGTCATTGACATACAGGCAATCACATTAGCAGGTCCTGCTCTACTGTTCACAAGCGTTCACCTTCAGATGCAAATGTACTATTCTGGCCTACAGGAGATTAGCAGAGTCCAACTTCCAGAGGAACTGAATACAGAAGCTCAAAGTAGCAGCTTCCTTCAGCCCTACACATGACACAAAATGAAAAATATGGCTTCTATGTTCTGCATATTACCGTACATATCACAAATATCCTCACAGTACTGTCGGTACTTATCCGTTAGCCGGGCGCATCCGGCAGGTGGCGACAAAACTCCACCAGGAGTTACATCTTTCCCTACTATCCATGTCGGCCTGGAAGGGGAATAGTAATTAGCGCCACCTGCCGGATGCGCCCGGCTAACGGATAAGTACCGTATTGTGTTTTAAGTGGCCGTCTCGCTGCGGCCAAATGTATTGTAAACAGTGAGTTAATGGAATTAAAATGAAGCCTCATTTCTGCCTTTCTCCTACAGAACACTGGCAGCCGGGGGGGGGTTTGGGGACACGCATGTCCCCCTACAGTTGTTCGTCGCAAGCAAACAACCAGAACACCCTGCTGCTGCGACGAACGACTCGGGGGGGGGGGGGGGGGGGGGGGGAGAGACGCATGTCTTCACCGGCTGCCAGTATTGTATAGGAGAGAGGCAGGGGGAGGAGAACGAGAGCCGAAACCGGTGACTTCATCTGTTACCTTGCCGCCATTTTCATTTTAATTCCATTAACTCACCGTTTACAATACATTTGGCCACAGCGAGACGGCCTACTTAAAACACAATACCATCGTTTACATTAACACTTTTGTTACGTGAAGTATGAATGGAATTAGCGCAACCTGCCGGATGCGCCCGGCTAACGGATAAGTACCATACTAAATGTTAGTCAATGGGCCGCAGAAAAAAGCCGCATGGGTATGCGTTTTGATTATGGTGATTTTAAAAATCGCTAGTTTTGTTGCATATTATGCATGAACGCATGAAAAACGCACATACTGAAAGTCAATGGAAACGCAATGGTATGCGTTTTTCATGCATTTTTTGGTTAATATTGTTTTGTGATGCATTTCCGCTTCCTGTTGTCTTCCTAGTGATTTGCATAAGACTATAGAAAAACACATGAAAACCGCATAAGCATTTTGTATATGCAAACCGCAAACATTACAACGCATGCAAAACACTTGAAAAATGCATCTGCGGTGAAAAAAAAACGCAAACGCACATAAAACAGGACAAAAATGCAGCCGGTTATGTTATGTGTGTACCTATCCTCAGTGTGTTTGCAGCAGCATCAAGACAAAGCTGGAGGAAATGTATTTGATAATACAAAGACAAGAAATATGTTTACAACTGTATAAAGTACCAAAATGGAATTATTAATCTGTGCAGGGAAACTGCTCAGCCCCACAAAGTTTTATCACTTCAATACTAAGTTTATAAAGCTGCTCTGCCAACTCACCTGAAATCACCTTGACTTTTCCTGAACAATCAGATAATGAGGCAGCAGCTGTTTTTGTTTCAAAATATGTTCCTGGTTAGAACAAGGTCTGTTGCCACCCTTTTTTAAAGAGCAACCATTCAAATAACTCTAAATGCAAATAGTCAGTGGGCGTACACTCACATAACACTTTGCTGTCATAATTGCCATAAATACAGAAACCCGAGGTGGAGGTAAGGCCTCTTTTCCACGGACTGTTGATAGGTAGTGAAATGCCTCTCAAACTCTTGCAACTGCTTGCTGCTGCCTGGTAACTGCTCACTGCTGCCTGGTAACTGCTCACTGCTGCCTAGTAACTGCTTGCTGAGCACGCAGTTCAACAGTCCGTGGAAAAGAGGACAAAACTGCCTGTTCTGACGGATCCCTCTGAAAATGGCACCTGCGAATAATGGCGCACGGTGTTGCCGCTAATCCGTCTGTCGCTTATCGCTATTTAACGTTAAAGCCTTATCGTTATTTAGCGTTAACACACAGAACCCTCTTTGTACCTGTCACTAACCCCCCCCCCCCCCCCCCCCGGTGGTGCTTAACCCTAACCACCGCCCTGGTGGTGCCTAACCCTAACCACCCCCCTGGTGGTGCCTAACCCTAACCACCCCCCTGGTGGTGCCTAAACCTAACCACCCCCCTGGTGGTGCCTAACCCTAACCAATCCCCTGGTGGTGCCTAACCCTAACCACCCCCCTAGAGGTGCCTAACCCTAAGCACCCCCCTGGTGGTTCCTAACCACCACTCTGGTGGTGCCTAACCCTAACCACCCCCCTGGTGGTGCCTTACCCTAACCAACCCCCTGGTGGTGCCTAACCCTAACCACCCCTCTGGAGGTGCCTAACCCTAAGCACCCCCCTGGTGGTGCCTAACCCTAAGCACCCCCCTGGGGGTGCCTAACCCTTAGACTCCCCTGGTGGTGCCTAACCCTAAGACCTCCTTTGTGGTGCCTAACCCTAAGACCTCCTTTGTGGTGCCTAGCCCTAAATCTCCCCTGGTGGTGCCTAACCCTAACCTTGACGTGTTACATTAAATCCATTCACGGTTTTGCAGTTAAATAATGTCTGCAGTCTGTCATAAGTCTGTGGCTTATGTAGGGCGCTATTGATAAATAACGTTACTGTGCGCAATAACGTCTGCTGTTTGGCATATGAATGGCACTATTGATAAATAGCGTTACTGTGTGCCGTTTTTCTTCTTTTTTCCCTGTGCGCCATTATTATGCAGTACTATTGCTAAATAGCGATAAGCGTATCTTTTTAATGCGGCACCATTTTTATGCATAGGCGCTGTGCGCCATTATTCACTGATCCGGTTCTGACTGTCTCCAATGTACATTCATGCAAAGGTTACCCATCCTGAGGTACAGCCAGTACAGATGCTTGCTCAAAAACACAGACATCACATTGCTTATTTGCCAAAAAAGCTGCATAAAGGCCCATTCACACTTTAAGCGCCACCGTTTTGCGCGGGTGATTTTACAGCGATTAGTGCGGTAAAATCACTGTACACTTCCTCGATTCCCAACGATCACGGACAACGCTTGTAAAAGCACTGGGTACTTTTCCATTAACCGGGTGCATCCTCTAGGTGGCGATAAAACTCCACCAGAATTACATCTTACGCTACTATCCATGGCGGCCTGGAGGGGGAATAGTAATTAACGCCACCTAGTGGATGCGCCCGGCTAACGGAAAAGTACCAAGCACTATACCGTGATCACTTGAGAATCGCGGCAAAATGCTGCAGGTAACACTTTTTCGCGATTGCAGTTAATCGTGAAACGCTTGCGTTCAGCGGCAATCGCAAAACGTGTTGCCTGCAGCATTTTGCTGTGATTCCCGAGCGATTGCGGAACAGTGCTTTTACAAGTGATTTTGCGTGGATGCAAACGCTATCGTGGTAAAGCGCCCAATATGAACCAGCCCTAATAGTCCTTCATCTGCAATGCAATTTGATGTCTCAGCTGTGCTATGGCAGAGCAGCTAAGGCCTTGTTCACACTAGGTACGTTTTTGTGCACTTTTCACAGCGCATTGCCCTGTGCGTTCTGCAAGGTATTGAATTTCCCATGTAATTAAATGTGCCTGGTTCACATCTATGCGCTGCGCTGAGCTGCGTTACAAAAAAGTAGTGTTGCATGCATTTCTGAGCTGTAAAGCGCACATCAATGTAAGTGAATGGTGCGCTTTTTTTAGCGCATACAAGCGCATAGATGTGCATGCATTTTTTTACCCCTATTTGGAAAAAATATACATTTACATATGAAAACAAGGCTTTATTGACAACTGCTACAATAAGCAAAACATGATTAGAAAAAGCACAGCACAATCCACTGAAACGTGCAATAAAGTGCACACAAGCGCATGCATTTTTTATCATGCACTTTTAGACGCTTTTCAGCACATCAAATGTGAACGAGGCCTAATGTGTAAACAAAGAATGTTAACAAAATGGCTTCCATGAAAGCAGGAAGTAGACACACAGCAGATTTATTGCAGGACTTGTGTCATCTATAACAAAGAAATGTTTTTCTTTAAAGGAAACCTGTAAGGTTAGGAAAAACCTGCAGACGTCCTGTACCCGCAGCGGGACAAAACGATCCTCCGGTCTCTCACTGCGGAACACTTTAGGTTTGTAAGTCAGCAGGCCACTGCGCATGCACAGACCTGGCCGTGCGCATCGTCACTCCTGCTTGCATCGCTGAGAGCATCCTGCACAGACGCAGTACGGGGCTTGCTCATACTGCGCCTGTGCAGGACGCTCCCAGTGACGGGAGCGAGAATGCGTGAGGCCAGGGCCGTGCAGACGCAGTGTTCACCGGTAACAAAAGTGAACCGCGGCGAGGGACTGGAGAATTGTTTTGCACAGGACGTCTGCAGGGGGCCGGTAGAAGCCCTAGGTAAGTTGAAGGGCTGGTGCACACCAAGAGCGTTTTGAAAACCGCTTGAAAAATGCACAGTATTTCAATGGGATGGTGCACACCAGAGAGATTTGTTTTTTCCCCAAACACAAAGTTGGGTCCTGCAGCATTTTTGTTAATTTCTGAGGCGATTCAGCCTCAATGTTAAGTATAGGAAAGTGGAAAATCGCTTTGAAAAGCTCTAGATCAGTGATTTTTCCATGCGTTTTTGTTACAGAAGCTGTTCAGTTACAGCTGTACTGTAACAAAAAAATCAAAAATACTACACGAAAACGCTCCAAAAATCACTAGGCATGTGTAGAAAGTCGCACCAAACATACCTAGAAGCGCTCTGAAAAATTACTTCAAAAAAGCGATGAGAGTTTGCGATTATGCTGGCGCTTTTTGGTGTGCACTGGGCCGAATGTTTTTGTTTTTTTTCCTTCACCCTACAGGTTTCTTTCAAAGGACAACTGTAACGAGAGAGATATGGAGGCTGCCATATTTATTTCCTTTTAAACAATACCAGGTGACTGGCAGCCCTGATGAACTATTGGGCTGCATTAATTTCTGAATAACACCAGGAACAAGCATGCAGCTAATCTTGTCAGATCTGACAATAATGTCAGAAACAGCTGATCTGCTGCATGCTTGTTCAGGGTCTATGGCTATAAATATTAGAGGAAGCGGATCAGCAGGATAGCCAGGCAACTGGCATTGTTTAAAAGGAAATATATATCAAACACTGTTAATCCAGCGCAGGAGACTTGGGCGCAGCCGGCGCCACCATAGGCCGTAATAGAAATTACGGCTATAGCAGTGCACAGGGAGTAACTTCGGCGCCGTCAGAAAAAAGAGCTGAAGTTGCTTTAAAACACAATAATTTGGCTTCCAGCAATCGCTGGAGGCCAAATTATTTCATTCCCCACCGTCCATGGCGGCCTGGAGGGGGAATAGTATTTAACACGGCCGGGACTTGTGCAGCAGCAGGATCAGCCATATACCGGCTGTACAGGGGCGTAGCAATAGGGGTTGCAGAGGTTGCGACTAGAGTTGGGCCGAACCTCCGATTTTAGGTTCGCGAACCGGGTTCGCGAACTTTCGCGGAAGGTTCGGTTCGCGTTAAAGTTCGCGAACCGCAATAGACTTCAATGGGGATGCGAACTTTGAAAAAAAAAAAAAATTATGCTGGCCACAAAAGTGATGGAAAAGATGTTTCAAGGGGTCTAACACCTGGAGGGGGGCATGGCGGAGTGGGATACACGCCAAAAGTCACCGGGAAAAATCTGGATTTGACGCAAAGCAGCGTTTTAAGGGCAGAAATCACATTGAATGCTAAATGACAGGCCTAAAGTGCTTTAAAACATCTTGCATGTGTATACATCAATCAGGGAGTGTAATTAAGGTACTGCTTCACACTGACACACCAAACTCCACTGAACAGAACAGGTATGCAGTGGCGGGTTCACTGAACAGAACAGGTATGCAGTGGCGGGTCCACTGAACAGGTATACAGTGGCGGGTCCACTGAACAGAACAGGTATGCAGTGGCGGGTTCACTAAACAGGTATACAGTGGCGGGTCCACTGAACAGAACAGGTATGCAGTGGTGGGTTCACAGAACAGGTATGCAGTGGCAGGATCAATGAACAGGTATGCAGTGGCAGGATCACTGAACAGGTATGCAGTGGCAGGATCAATGAACAGGTATGCAGTGGCAGGATCAATGAACAGGTATGCAGTGGCAGGATCAATGAACAGGTATGCAGTGGCAGGATCAATGAACAGGTATGCAGTGGCAGGATCAATGAACAGGTATGCAGCCAGGGACAAGCTAAGGCTAACTAATCTTTCCCTATGAGAGACTGCAGTAGCTCGCCCTACTCTAACTAATGCAGGCACACGAGTGGCCACGGCCGCCGCTGCCTGCCTATATAAGGGGGGGTGGGGCTCCAGGGGCTAGTGTAGCCTAATTGGCTACACTGGGCCTGCTGACTGTGATGTAGAGGGTCAAAGTTGACCCTCAGTGCATTATGGGGCGAACCGCAATGGGGCGAACTTTTCCGCAATAAAGTTCGCGTGCGGTACCCGCACGCGAACCACCTAGGTTCGCGCGAACCAGGTTCGCCGGCGAACCGTTCGGCCCAACTCTAGTTGCGACCGCATCGGGGCCCTTGGGCCAGAGGGGCTCCGAAGGGCCATGCCTCAACTACAGTATTAGCTCTCTATTGGGCCTGTGCTGGTAATAATCACTTCTATAGATACTTTGAATAGTGATAATCATTAACACACTGTTCCCCATCACCTTCTTGCACCTCTGACACTGTAGTTGCCAATGGCAGGTTTTGGTGCGCCGTATCAATTGTTATGTATAGAGTGCTTGGGGGGGCCCCATTGTAAAACTTGCATCGGGGCCCACAGCTCCTTAGCTACGCCACTGCGGCTGTATCCTGCGCCCGGCGCCGATACCTCTTGTACGCACTATATATGGCAGCCTCAATATCCCTTAGTTGTCCTTTAAAGATTATTATTCTGTTGTGAATCTTTTAGAGCAGAGTGGAAGTTCTGAGTTCAGGTCTGCTTTAAAATAACGCAATCCATTACAACACAGTACTTTGAACAGGTCCATAGAATTGTATGGTCACTGAGTTGACATTCAGAATTATTCTGCAACGGAACTGGGATTGTGAATAGAGCAGAAAATAAAGTACCCTGCATGGCAAAGGGTAATCAGACGTTTTTAGAAAAGATCTTAAGGGCTCTTTCACATCTAACAGCACGCGCAGGAGCCGTTCCCCTGCATGCTTTGATCAGCCGGCGACGTGTCGTCGGGATGCTGCAGTGCGACGCAATCAGCGGCGGTAGCTATTAATTCACCTGATGGGAAAACGCCGGCTCCCGACGAATAAAAGCTCCTGGGTGCATTGAACCGCAACGTACCGAAACGCAGCGTCGGGTGTGACAAGTCAAATGAAAGTCTATGGACTTTCATCTTACCTTGGTTAAGGCAAAGTTTCGACTTCGCATCAAAACACAGGAAGCGGGCTGTAATGTGAAAGAGCCCTTATAGCCACCTAGTTACTGTATATAGTCTCCTGGCCCTCGAGTGCAGTAATTATCCACCCTTACAGCCTCACCCCACCCAACACCTTAGTAAACAGTGTGGTCAGTAGTACCTGTAAACTCCCTCCCCCTCCCTTTTCCCAAGTAAGCAGTGAGGACAATATCTGGTACAACTTAGCAAACACTGAGGCTAGCGTCTGTAACATCTCCCTACTCCTTAGTAAGCTGTGCAACCATTTTCTTTGTTCCCTCCTCCCCCTTAGTAAGCAGTCTGGCCAGCCCCTTTGCTCCCCCTCCCCCTCATTAGGAAGCAGTGCTGCCAATCCCTGCCCCCCCCACCTTAGAAAGCAGTGTGACCATTATCTGTAAACTCCCCCCCCCCATCCCCCTTAAGCAGTGAGGACATATCTGTTCCCCCCTAGCAAGCACTGAGGCTAGTATCTGTACCACCAGACCCCCCCCCCCCCCGCCCCCATCCCCTACTCCTTAGTAAACTGTGCAAGCATTTCCTCCCCCGTGTAGCCAGCCTCTGTACCCCCCACCTCCTCATTAGTAAGCAGTGCTGCCAGTCTCTGCACCCCCCCCAGTAACCAGTGCGACCTGTATCTGTAAACTACCCCCCCCCCCCCCAAGTAAGCAGTGTGGACAATCTGTGCCCCCTTTTGCATGCTATTGCTACACAACCATTTTCAGTGTTGTCCCCTATCCCCCCTCCGCCCCTTAGTAAGCAGTGTGGCCGGCCTCTGTGCTCCCCACCCCCATCTCATTAGTAAGCAGTGCTGCTAGCCTCTGCCCCCCCCCCACCCCCAACCTTAGAAAGCAGCGCAGCCAGTGTCTGTAACAACCCCCCATCACCCTTAAATTTAGCATGGGCATTTTGTAATATAGCAAAGAGACCCACCGCTCTCCCTCTATGGCCCAGTGCACACTGAGCGGTTTTAGGTGCGATCCGCCGTCCGCATCCGCTTTGCTAATGTATTTCAATGGGATGATGCACACCGGCGGTTTGAGGTTTGTAGCAAACCGCAAATGTGCCTCCTGCTGCACTTTTGCGGTTTGCAGAAGCGTTTCTGCCTCAATGTATATGTCTATATAAGTAAAGGAAAAACGCAAACAGCTCTGAAAAACGCTACTTCAGAGCGGTTTGCCAGGCGTTTTTGTTACAGAAGCTGTTCAGTAACAGCTTTACTGTAACAATATATGAAATCTGCTACACAAAAACGCTCCCAAAACCGCTAGGTATGTTTAGAAAACCTCTCTAAACATACCTAGAATCGCTCTGAATCTGCTTCAAAAACCTCTAGCATATTGCAGATCTGCTAACGGTTTTGGTGTGCACTGGGCCCATGTGAGTATGCAGAGTGGCTGCAGCAGAACACATATACTTAATATAGCAATGGGTCCTCTTGTTTCTTCTTTACTATGCCTGTTCAGCATGCAGTAGAACCCATTCAGCTCCTGATGCATATCTTGCGAGCTTGGCTATCATTCATAAAAGTGTGTTCGGTAAAAAAATCTGGGCTGGAAAATACCGCATTCGGTATTTTAGACCTTTGTGTGCTAATTAATAAACATTTTCACAGCTGCCTTTGAAGTTTGGTAAATCACCGCAGCCCATTGAGCGGTACAGCAGAAGTGTGACGTTATCTCTCTTTTGTTACAAGCTGTAATTATGGTTCCCTGCACAGACTCGCACAGGCGGACTCGCACAGACTTCGGCTCCCTGCACAGACTCGCACAGACTTCGGCTCCCTGCACAGAGTCGAACAGACTGACTCACACAGACTTCGGCTCCCTGCACAGACTCGCAGAGACTTTGGCTCCCTGCACAGCCTACTTTGCTCTTATCCGCATGCTTATTGCCTCCTCCAAGTAAGCAGTATTCTCTGTCCCAGTACCGCCTGCTCTAATCTTTATGAATTGACATTTAGTGACATGTGTTGAGATAATCACCGCACAAGGCGGTAATTTACCTCACTGCTCGGTAATTTGAGCTTTTCATGCGGTAACAGCTTTTATGAATTTACATTTTGCTAAGTGGTCGGTAAAGTCAGCTGTTTTCAGCATTACCGCATGCGGTAATGCTTTATGAATGATAGCCATTGAGGGCCTTCTGAGAGACACTTATGCATGCTAACTGGCTGCTTTGGAGTGTAGGAGAGGACACAGTGCTGGTATATATACTCCGCTCCGCTGCAGCCACTTTGCATATTCATGTAGAGCGAGAGGTGGTTATAAGTCAGAAATGTAGGTCTAACTCAGGGGTGTAACTAGGTGGGATCAGCCCTGCAGGGATGCCCAGAGTTGTGTCACTGTCAGCATCACAGATTTATGAGACGTTGTATCTCTTGAAATCATTTGTATGTATTATTTAAAATGCCCCTGAGGAAGTGGCTTCTAGCCATGCAACAACTCTGCATTCTGCATACGGAGCTTACATACCATTTCTCGTGTTGTACATATTCAGAAAAATTTGTGAAACAATAAATGTTATGCATTCTGTAAAGTAAAGGGGCCCACACATTTGCCTACCAACCAATCGACCATCCATTTCGATTATTATAATCGATTTGGATGAAAATTGGAGCTGCCAAGTGCATGCCCGACCGACAAAGTGACCTATTTCGGGACCGAAATTGGCATGCTGGAAAATTTCGGGCTGAAGTTGGAGGGTAGGGTGCGCAGCGGTACGGCGGCCGAATTGCGAACGAGCGACGCGACGACAAAACCCCCGCCACTGCCGCCGCAATGTATAAATGTATGTAGTGTGTGTGCATTTATACATTACCTGTCCGGTGTCGGCCTCCACGCGTTTTCCGTCCATCTCGCCGGGTTCCGCATACACGCCGGCGGCACATAGCATCTGACGTCAGAAGCTATGTGCCGCTAGCGTGTATGCGGCTTACCCGGCGAGATGGACGGTCACCGCATGGAGGCCGACACCGGACAGGTAATGTATAAATGCATACACACTGCATACATTTCTACATTGCAGCGGGGCGGACGCGGCAGCTCAGCCGATTCCCTGATGATTTCATGCTGAAATCGGACGGGAATCAGCCTGTAGTGTATTGGCAGATTCGATTAGAGAAAAATGTATCTCTAATCAGATTCGATTAGAGATAAATTTGTCTCTTGGTCGAATCTGCCCATAATCTTCTATAGCAGGGGTCAGGAACTTTTTTGGCTGAGAGAGCCATAAACGCCACATATTTTAAAATGTATTTCGGTGAGAGCCATACAATATGTTTCAAACTGGGACAGTGCGCTTGCGCAGCAGAGGGCCATGTAGCCCTGTTGCCATGGTGATGTGCAAACAGTGGATCCACCGGGCAGCGGAAGTGTCAGACACGTCTTCAGCTTCTCTTGGGTTTCAGCAACATCAGCAATTTCCCCGAGAGCCAGAGTGGAGAAATATCGACTAACAGCTTGTACAATTAGCTATCTGACTTGGGGGTTGATTCACTTTGTAGGACGAGATCCCTGAACTTTAGCCCTATAGGCTGCTTGTCAAGTGACAGCCAGCCTATTGGGCCAATTAAAGTGCGGGGATCTCGTCCTACAAAGTCACTGGACCTGACAGGATCCTGAGTGGGACAATTGGAGCGGCCGTTAGTTTTGGGGTGAGCGCAAGTAAGTTAGTAGTGCATGCTACAGCAGTATTATGCCTACTTTGAAAATGTTACTTGCGCTGCCACACTAAGCTGTGCTGCTTGAACAGTGAAGCTTAGTGAATGAACCCCTAACTGTGAGCCAGATGTAGCCATCAAAAGAGCCACATCTGGCTCCCGAGCCATAGGTTCCCTACTACTGTTCTAATGTATGGGCACCTTAAAGAGAATCTGTACTCTAAAATTTTTACAGCAAAAAGCATACCATTCTATTCATTATGTTCTCCTGGGCCCCTCTGTGCTGTTTCTGCCACTCTCTGCTGCAAACCTGGCTTGCAATTGCCAGTTTTAGGCAGTGTTTACAAAACAAACTAACCAGCTTGTGATAGGCTCACATAAGCAAAGTGTGTGAGTCATACAGAGCCTGCAGGGGGCCTGGAGGGTGTGTGTATAGCTTCTACCAATCACAAGCAGCCCTGCACATTCCACACACTCCAGCCTGAGCCCGACTGTGCTGACAGAAGAAAACAGATTAGATCAGATAACAGAGATAACACAGCCATTGTGTAATTAGTAAAGGCAGCAGTAAGCCAGAGCACATTAGAACAGGCAAAGGAACTTATAGGATAGAAGAACTAAGGCTGAAAATTTTGTTACAGAGTCTCTTTAAAGCGGAATATAACCCTGCATTTCAACTTTGCTCTAAAACATTATTTACAGCATATTATATGCAAAAAGCATTTTTTTTTTACTAGACCAGCATTGGAAGGGTTAAACACAGAGGTTTAAAGTTCCGTGGAGAGATATGCAGAAGTTCAGATTGCTACATTCTATTTAGTTAAATGTATCTATTGAGAAATGTTACACACTCTTTGGCTGTCGTCCAGCTCCTTCTCAGTCAGAGAGAGTGAGTCACATTCAACACTTAGATACATTTATGTAAACAAAATGTATCTATGTCAGCTTCGGATGCGTCTGCAGAAATCTCCAGGAACTTTAAAGCCCTGTGTAACCCTTCCAATGCTGGTCTAGTAAAAAAAACATGCTGGTTGCATATAAAATACTGTAAATAATGTTTTAGAGCAAAGTTGAAATGCAGGGTTATATTCCGCTTTAACCACCTGAGCGGTCTGGACGAGCTCAGCTCGTCCAACACCGCCGGAGGCTGCCGCTCAGGCCCTGCTGGGCCGATTTTAAAGAAATAAAAAGCAGCACACGCAGCCGGCACTTTGCCAGCCACGTGTGCTACCTGATCGCCGCCACAGCGCGGCGATCCGCCGCGTGCAGCGGCGAAAGAGGGTCCCCCCAGCCGCCCAAGCCCAGCGTAGCCGGAACAAACAGTTCTGGCCAGCGCTAAGGGCTGGATCGGAGGCGGCTGCTGTCAGGACGTCGGCTGACGTCCATGACGTCACTCCGCTCGTCGCCATGGTGACGAGGTAAGCGAAACACGGAAGGCCGCTCATTGCGGCCTTCCGTGTTACTTCTGGCCGCCGGAGGCGATCAGAAGAACGCATCCGGAACGCCCTCTAGTGGGCTTTCATGCAGCCAACTTTCAGTTGGCTGCATGGAATAGTTTTTTTTTTATTTAAAAAAAACCCTCCCGCAGCCGCCCTGGCGATCTTATCAGAACGCCAGGGTGGTTAAAGGGAACCATAACTGAACGGGGGGTAAAGAGTTTTACTTACCTGGGGCTATTACCAGCCCCCTGCAGCAGTCCAGCGCCCTCGGCGCCGCTCTGGAATCCTCTGGTCCCCCGCTGTCACTTAGTTTCGTTTTTGACGACTCACCAGTCGCCGGCCGCCATGCGTATTATTGGACGCATTCACCAATGCAATTAGCGCTATTGCGGACCACAACGCGTACAAAAATACGCATTGCCGCATATCTACGTGTGCGGAATGTGGCAACGCGTATTTTTGTACGTGTTGCGGTCCGCAATAGCGCTACTTGCATTTGTGAATGCGTCCAATAATACGCATGGTGGCCGGCGACTGGTGAGTCGTCAAAAATGAAACTAAGTGACAGCGGGGGACCAGAGGATTCAGGACTGCTGCAGGGGGCTGGTAATAGCCCCAGGTAAGTAAAACTCTTTACCCCCCGTTCAGTTAAGGTTCCCTTTAAGGCTATAAAGAAACAAAAAGATAATTGTGCATTCTCACATAAGGCCACTAGATGTCAATGTTGCCCTATAATTACTGAAAGAGAAACCATTTCATTTTTTTCTACTGGAGTTACAGAGTATTATTATTATTTATTATTATTATTTGTTGTATTTTTAAAGCGCCAACATATTACGCAGTGCTGAACATTAATTTAGGTTACAGACAATATTTAGGGGTGACATACAGCAAAATGACAATACCTGAATACAAGAAAGACCAGATCACACAGCACAGTATGAGTAGTACAAGGTAATGCTTAGTCAGTCACTGGATGGAGCATGGAGATTAGGCAAGTTAGGTTCACTCAAGTGCATAGCATGGGTTCACAGTAATAGAGGTGCATGATCAGGTAGGACACAAAAGGAGGAGGACCCTGCCCAAAGGCTTACAATCTAGAAGGAGAGGTAGAGACAAGAAAGGTAGGGACCAGAGTTCAGCTGTGGGTTTAGAGCAATTGTGAGGGGTGGTAGGCCAGAGTGAAAAGGTGAGTTTTGAGGGCCTTCTTGAAGATGTTGAAGGAGGGGGCTGCCCTAATGGGTGGAGGTAGAGTACCCAGCAAGCTCATGGTAAACCAGAACTCCTAGGAGTGCGTAAGGGGCTACAATGACCAAAAAGCCTTGTTACTAAAATACTATGCTTCCTTGAAACATAAAGTATTTGCAATAATTCAGGTTGGAGTGAACTCTCAGTGCATCTCTGCTGAAATATGCAAATCACCCAGTGTTGTCCAGATCCGCTGAATTGCAGTTATGTGTCAGCTTATTCCAGCGGATCTAATATTTTGTACATGAAGACAACTTTGTACCCCTGAAACATTAAAACTCAAGTCATTTGTAAGTAGGAGACTGTCTATACCTAAAATAAATCTTTCAGTTTAGATTGTTTCTGGACACTAGATGGAAGCAATGTATTACTTATGAGTGGGCTTCATCTTTTTTAATGATAATAGAAGAATCATATTAGTTTTGTGCACTAGATAGTGTTGAGTCTAAATTCATTTAATGTGCTTTTTCGGTGTAAATATTCAACTCTGTGTACATTTGTGTAAATGTTATTCATATTTTAAAGCATCTTTATTTCAAAATAATAGTAAATAACTCTGAGTATGAGATCAATAGGCAAGTGAACAAAATTAGTAAATACACCGACTATTAGTCTATGAGAAATAATGATAGTAAATGAAAATCTCCTCATGCACTTTGCCAACAACAATTAATAATTCAGCAACAAAGAAGAGAATTGGCTCTTGGGTGCATGAAAAGATAAATATGGCTTTATTACAAAAAAACATCAAATATATCAAAACCTATAAATACTCAAATAAATAAAAAAAATCCCCCCTTCAAACGCTAAAAACGAGAAGCTACCCCAGCCGGGCATAATGACTTCACCAGATCAAAAAGGGGGCTGCAGTCCTCCAAAAAACTTCCAATGTAGTTCAAAGGCAGTTCAGAAGCCAAATGCTACTAAGGCCAAGTGATGCGACATTCATGAATTGATATCCTTATGGTAAATTCAGCATGTGCAAAGCAAGCCTGTGGCAATTACAGTGGTCATAATGGATTCTTGCAGTATTGGATCATAGATCTATCATAATAAGGATCATCCCATCACAGGGTTACCTAGCCAAAGTTCATAAATTCACACTGCACCAATCTAAATGATACTTTTTGCAAGCACAAAATGGCGTAGTCTGGTTGAAGCAAAGCAATGCCAGCTGTGATGTTTAAGCAACGCCAGCTGAAGGTCCCCCAATCGCAGGGCAAGGATGGTGATCAGCACAGCCACAATGCAGATAAGGTGCAGCAAGCATATGAAGCAAGTCCATGTGAATGGTTAAAGTCACTGTCCATGCAGCTCTATGCCAAACAGGTCCATGCATCAAGATTGTAGTCAAAAGCAATGGAGTCGCATAGTTACCAATCCGGTTAATGAAGTCTTGCCTTAAGGAAGTGAGGAGAATCCGGTGAAGACTCATGTAAAGTGCCCGGAGAAGTGAGCCGGCTGTCAGTCACTGCCTGACATGTTTCGCCGCTCTAGCGGCCTTTTCAAAGGCTAGACAGCAGTAGGATAAACTATGGAGATGCCGTCCATGCGTCTTTTGAATGCCGAGGGTCCCGCCCACCTCGCCGACGCCCGCCCAATACGTCACCACGCACACCCGTCCGAAGCCATAGACGGGCGCGTGCGCAGCGCGTCACTGGAACGCAAATGCGCTCCATACAAGCGGCCCCCGGATGCGCAACCTGCGCTGACTGGGGATGCCGCACGTGACCCAATGCGCAATGGCGAAGGCGCAAGGGGAGGACCCGGCGAGGAAGGGCGGGCCAAGGCATCCAGACATATTTTATAAAAAAGTCAAAAAATGAAAAAAACTAAATAAATGATAAACTAAAACATCCTAAATAAATGATTAAATAAAATATATGAGAAAAAGAAAACAGAAACAAAAACTAAAGAGGGCATAGGTCGATTGCCCGTCCCCACGGGAACCACAGCCAGTAAACAAAGCCAGCCAGGGGCTCCCAGACAGACGGGCAGACGAACATCATGCCCTACAAAAATCATTTGAAATATAAATGGGAAAGGAATGTGTACGTGGCTCCCAATACAATAAATGAACCATAAAGTGGGGTATATAAAACTACAACCCCACATAGTCAAAAAAGGGCCAGAAAATTGCCAACAGTAGAAGGAAGACCCCCTGGTGCAGCAGGGGGAGGAGGAGGAAAGAGGGGGGGGGGGAAGAGGGGGGGAAGAGGGGGGAAGGGGGGGGACGGGAGGGGAGGGAAGGGAGGAACTTGGGAAAAGAGAGGGCAGGGAGGTAGACGCAAGCGGGGGAAGTGGGGAGAGGGGAGGAGGGGGGGAGGGACGGAAGAGTGAAATGGGAGGGGGGGATGGGAAAAGGAGCGAAAAAGTGGGGGGCCCAGGAAGCGGAAAATTATTGGGGTAAGAAAACTCGATAATGAATACTATCATTCAACCCCTTGTCCTCTGTGGCCCTTAAATTATAGATCCACCGAGACTCAAGCTGTAAGAGTGATCTATCCAGATCACCACCTCTCGGATGTAGATGGACCCTATCCAGGCCTATAAACCTAACAAAACTGGCATCCCCTCTGTGTTCCAAATGGACATGTCTAGCAATCGGAGACCTGAAGTTGCAGCCCGTGATGTCGCCCACATGGTTTTTTATTCTTTCTTTGAACGCTCGTGATGTCTTGCCTACATAAAAGCAGCCGCATCGACAATACAGCAGATATATTACACCAGTGGTGTTGCAATTGACAAAATGTTGCAACAGCCATCTTTTGCCATTGGGCAACACCACCGACTTGCCTATCTCCAGGTATCGGCAGTAGACACATCCTCCACAGCTGTACGTGCCAGTTGTGATACAATGTTTATGGGGACCATCTTTACCCCAAAAATGACTAGAAGTAATGGAATTACGTAAAGATTTACTACGTCTATAAGTAACCTGAGGAGTGGGGGAAATAAACTGATTGATCTTAGTATCACTTGTTAACTTAAGACATGGCAATGACGATGGAGAATCCTGTCCACCTCATTTTTCTGATCACTGAATCTAGTAATCAATCGTGATGTCTTTTGACCATCTGAGACCTTACAACTATTCGCAAGTAGCTCCGAACGTTGTGTGGATTTTGCCCGTTTATATGCACTCTTCAACCACAGATCTTTATATCCCCTTTCTCTGAAACGAGAGCATAGTAGCTTTGCCTCTTTCTCAAAGGTAATTTCATCCGTGCAATTTCAACGTACCCTTAAATTTCAAAATGTTATTATTTTTAGAGCAGGGATGCCGAACTTTATTCCACAAAGGCCGTATCTATGCCAGGGTTTAGGATGGACTGAGAAATGGAGAAATGTGCTCTACTTGGTGTACCACACCTATCCTGATTCAGTCACATCAATTCATTTGAGCTGTGCCAAAAATGTGTGAGGACTTGAGGACTGGAGTTTGATATCCCTGCTTTAGAGCAGGGGTGTAAAACTAAATCAGGTAAGGGGCCAAAATCTAAAACATAGTCTAAGTGGAGGACAACATTGTTAATTTAACATTTATTGAACAGTCTCAAATAAAGTGGTGCAACTTAAAGTGAACCAGAGACGAAGCACCCTCATGTATTTCACCATATATATGAGTGGGAACATTAGAGAAAACACCTACCCTGCTCTCTGTTTCATTCTTCACTGCTCAGTCTGCCTGTTATCAGCCCTGATAAAATCCCAGACTGAGCATTCAGTCTGGCTTTGCTCAGGAATCATTATAGCTGAGTCTGTCTTTTCTGATGTCTTTTCAAGCCCAAGCCTGCCCCCTTCTGGCTCTGCTATAATGACTCAGCTATAATGATTCCTGAGCAAAGCCAGACTGAATGCTCAGTGGGGGATTTTATCAGGGCTGATAACAAGCAGGTTGAGCAGTGAAGGTTGAAGCAGAGAGCAGGGTAGGTGTTTTCTCTAATATTCCCACTGATATATATGGTAAAATACATGAGGGTGCTTCGCCTCTGGTTCACTTCGCCTCTGGTAAAACGTATCCGAGATGAAAAACTAACTATAACAAGTACCTTGTCTATATATCTTATCTAAAGTTTAGATTGTTTACACAGCAAATCTAGCTGCAAACAGCTTTAATAGAATATGATTATTTCTTCATGTGATACAATGACAGCAGCCATGTTGTTTGTAAACATTATACAGAGGCAGGCTTATCTGCATCTTGAGCAAAAAAAATCTAATACCTCCTCCCTCCTCCCCTCTGCCTCTGAAATCTCTGGCTAGTAATACCTCCCCCTCCTCCTGCCCAGACTGAGCTCCCATGAGCCCTTGCTACTGTCGGAAAGTGTCTTGGCTCTCTGAAAACCTGTGGGCTTGGCTTGTTTAGTTTATAGGGAATTCGAGTAGTAAAACAAAAACAAAAAAGTATTTGGCTTGAGGAATGCCCTATAAACAATAGGAAACGAACACAATTATGCAATGTGTAAAAGTTAATCTCGGATCCACTTTAAGGGACTGGGGGTAGGGGCTGATCCCCGCTCCTCCCCCTTCTGCAGAGTAGCCCAGTGAAGAATTGTTATGTTTGCCTGCATCAGTGCTGCTTCAGGTCTCCTCTTATCTTCCTGACAGACGCATACTTTACCATGCATACCTCAGGCTCTGGGAAAGGTGTGTGTGTGTGGGGGGGGGGGGGGGGAGGAGGTTGGATCATGCTAATTTCATGGTGGGGGACCCGTGGATTGTTTCTGTACCCAGGCTCCAACTGACTTGTCTCAACCAGAAACACTGTCATCCTCTGGACAGGACAGCAGTGAGTGCTGTTAGTTTACTGCTTGCAATGATGCACGTTTGAAGCTCTTGAGGGCCTCATGAAATGATAAAGAGGGCCACAATCGACCCACGGGCCTTGAGTTTGACACCTGTGTTTTAGAGGAATTAATTTATAGAAATATTTTAAACTCCTTCCACTCAGCATTATTTAATTACTAGCTGGTGGCCCGGCGTTGCCCGGGTATGTATTTGGCTGGTGTTGGCTCCGCCCTGTTTTTTCTAACCCTAACACACAAACACTCAATGACCTAGTGAGTGAGCTTTGCGGTCTTTGGCATCAACAATTTGCATTGAAATATAACACATCTGATTGGCTGTGGCCCCACCTCCTTTTCTGAATTTGAACCCCGTCACCCAATGACCAACTGTAGGTTTAAGGCTTGTGCCATTAACAGTGTAATTGGATATTCCCCTTGAAAATCAATAGGTGAATTTTGATTGGCTTTTGTAGGCCCCACCCACTTTTCTGGATATTAATCCCAGTCACCCAGTGACCAACTGTGCAATGTTTGAGAACCTTGCCATTACCAGTGTAAGAATGGCTGCAGTTTACATTTTCCCAATGAAATTTGTATTTGTCTCCACCCACTTTTTGGTTATGGGAATAAAAAGTATCCTATATGTTATTCCAGGTAATATACTATGTGTGTGCCAAATGTCATTCAAATCTGTTCAGCCATTCTTGCGTGATTGAGTAACAAACATCCAAACTTTCGCATTTATAATATTAGTAAGATAAGATCTTATTGTTTCTGGATCATCTAGCAAATGTGAGGGTGTAGGACAGTACACAAATTTTGGTGCTAATCTACTTTAGGGGAACCAGCAGAAATCCCCCTTGCACCGCACAATCACCAAAATGCACCAATACGACACAATGGAATTGAAAAAAAATTACACCAGCTTGCAGCTGACACATTTCCCTAACAAAATATATATAAAAAAGATACTTACATAGAACGGACTGTCAGAACGGCACAGTTACCTCTTCATCAACCATCTTGCCTTGTCGTTCTGAGCTGTTCCTGCCTCGTGATTGGTTACTTTGTTCCTGAGTTTAAAAAAAGGGGGCGTGGCTTGCGTGGAGACCAAGACGGCAGCCAGATAATGGAGCTCCGTGACCCCCTGCCTAAAGTGGCTCAAAGCAGTGCTATTTAGCAGCCCAACTCGCTCACAGACTTGGAGGAGATGCCCATGGATAAAAAGGTGTCCAAAAAGAGAAAGAAGTCTGACCTGAAGGCACCTGAAGACAGACTTCTTTTCCCTGCGTGCAGGATCAGCTCCCCAAGATCCCACCGGCGCTTCCCACGCATTACCACTACCACCCGAGCAGCAGAACACAGACCACACACAGCTCTCAGAGGAGAGAAACGGCTCTTCAGCCTCACCAGACTCGGCTTCCCCATTCCAGAGCCCAGCTAAGTCTAAGCTGAGAAGGAACGACAGCGACCATCCAGACCACGAGGTATGCCTCTCCCCTCAGCTACACACAGGACATTAAGAGAAAAATGACTTTTCTTAATGTAAGAGGCCTAAACTCGTCATCTAAGAGACATATATTCTGGAGGGAGGTTAAAAGACATGATCCACATATAATATTTGCCCAAGAGACTCATCTGCTTGAAAAAAATATGCACAGATGTAGTAATCCCCTGTACTCTAATATATACTTCAGTTCTTTCACAAAAAAGAAAAGAGGTGTCCTATTGGCCTTTCATAAGGATCTCAAGGTTATACCCAAAGAAGTAACTCTAGACCCATTAGGTCAATTTATTATTTTCGTTGGATCCGTTAATGACCAACTCCTTACCTTAGTCGTAGTATATGCACCTAACACCGGCCCAAAAACTTTTTTTCAGAAAATTTGTGTGAAAATTGAAGCTCTCAAGCAAGGTCTATTAATGTTGGGTGGTGATTTTAATGCGTGCCTTTCTAAACTCGATTCCACTTCCAAAAACCCACGTCACCTCACCCTGATAGATAGGCAGGTCAAGTGGAATAACCTATTTGATCCGTGGAGAATCTTGCATACTAACAAAAGGGATTATTCGCATTGGTCAGCGATCCATAAAACCCATTCTAGAATAGACTATTTCCTGACAGACAAAATACTTCTTCAAGAAGTTGAGAGCACTGAAATAGACACTGCTACATGGTCGGACCATGCTCCGATTCATATCACCATCAGAAACTCAGCTACTATTACTAAGCCTAACCATTGGAGGCTTAAAGAACAAGCGACACCCATGCTAACCTAGAAATAAAAACCACATATATAAAAAGATAAATACTACCTCTACTTACATAACAGATGTATTGTGCTATCCACGTAATGATTCCTGTGAATTTTACAAAGGAAAAGCAGAAAATCCTTTTCTAGGCAGTATTATGCAGGAGAACAAAGGTGCCAAAAGGATAAAAGGAAGCTAAATGAGCTTAAAAACCAAATTCTTGGCAAATAGAGGAGGTAGTGGTGGACTTACCTCCTCCAAGTAGACACACAACGACTGTAGTAAGGACAGTCAATATATTTTATTTATGAATTCCAAATATGCAACGCGTTCCGCAGGTTTGATCCCGCTTCATCAGGCAATAACAACGGAGCAATAACATATGTGGTCAGTAGAAGAGCCAGGCACAGAGTAACCATTTACCAGTACATATTACACTATTGGGGCTCTTGGTGTTCCTTGTTTTTATCTTTTCTAGGCAGTGGCCATCTTGCCAAGCTAATGCTGACATCACATCCTTCCTGACTCTTGTTTTCCCCCCTCCCTTATCTTGTTCATTGTGTATTCATTAGCTGCCCTCCTCCCAGAGTCTTTTCTTATTTATTTACACATCCAATCACTGAGTCACCTCAGCCTTGCTTGTAAACACAAGTGATCAGCTAGGCAGGGAAATAAATGGAAGAGGAGGAATATATTATAGATAAAAAGAACTCCCAACATTCAAAAGAACTCCCAGCATTCAACTTTTTGGCACTGTTTGGCATTAGGGCCAGTGCTCCTATAGTATGTAATAACTCCAAACCATAACAGCAGAAAAAAGTTTTGAATGCAGGATTAGCATCTTTATCGCTTAATACACTCAGATCAGTTGCTGTTGAAATTTGATTTTTATGGTGACAATACCGCTTTAACACAGCGCTCCTAGCAGATACTAAATTCACTGATAAAGCAGAAGCGGAACTAAAAGAATTCTTTAACATCAACTATGGGTCTGTGATTGGCATATCTAGTGTATGGGCTACTCATAAAGTCTTTGTCAGAGGCATTTTGATTGGTCAAGGAGCATATAAAAATAGAGAAAAAAAATAAAGCTTTCAATACACTACTGGAGCAAATCCAGTGTAAAGAACAACTCTATAAACAAAACCAGTGCACAGGAACTCTTCTTTCTTAAGAAAGACTTAAGCGACCTGCTAAGCCACCAATACGATTTCCTTCTATAAAAATGCAATCTAAATTCTTACTCGCAAAATAACAAAGCTAGTAAACATCTGGCAAATCTTATCAAGCACAGACAGAATAAGACAAGAATAGCCGCCCTATTACAAAAAAATCAGTCTCTAACCCCAAATCCATAGCGGACATTTTTAGTGACTACTATAATAAACTCTATAACCTTAAAGTGAACCCGAGGTGAAAATAAACTGATGAGATAAACAATTATATTTATCCTCCTACTCCTAAAAATGACTTTTTAAGACATCCCAGGATTTTATTTTATATTTAAACATTTAGAAAGTCGATTGAATGTTTTGTTGTCTCTGCTCAGTTGCAGTCTATTAAGTGTCCCTAAATGAAAATACATGAACTATATTGACCCTTTCTCTCTCCATCTGCTCTCAGAAATATGTAGAAAATGTGTTTTGTTACAAAAAACTTTTATGGCTGCAATGTGCTTATCAGTGATGTTTACTATATTCCTGACAAGCTTCTGACAAGACAGAAGCTGTCATTTCCAGCCTTAAAAATTAACTATTTCAGGTAGCAAAATAAAACAAGTAAAACTCCCTGGTTATTAATATGTTTAGTACTGTACATACACATGTTTATCTCATCATGTCACATGTCACCTCGGGTACACTTTAAAACAGACCCATCCACTCCCCAACCCTCTGAATCTTTAATTAATCAATTTTTAGAATCCATACAACTACCAAAACTCTCACAAACACATCTATCTGAGCTCAACACGCCCTTCTCAGAAGAAGAAATTCTTAAAACCATAAAAGTCCTCAAACGCAACAAAGCCCCCGGCCCAGACAGGTTTAGCAATGAATATTTAATGTACTTTTCTAAAATATTTACCCCTTTCCTCTCACTACTTTTCAACAATTTTGCATCTACAGGTGTAATTCCACAGGAATTCTTAGCCGCAAACATCACAGTCATTCCCAAAGTAGGGAAAGACCAAAGGGATCCGGCCAACTACAGACCCATCTCGTTATTAAATGCAGATGTTAAACTTTATGCTAAATTAATAGTTAACAGACTAATGCGATTTACCCGCAATTTACTCTCCTAGGATCAAGTAGGTTTCACCAAAGGCAGACAAGCCTCAGACGCACTGGTTAAGTTCGGCTTTTCTTGCTCTATACTATCGGGAATTATGGCCTTATATACTGCTCCTTCTGCCAGAGTCAATGCAGCTGGTTTCCTTTCCAAATCATTCTCCATATCCAATGGCACCAGACAAGGCTGCCCCTATCACCAATTATTTTCGTATTAATAATGGAGACGCTAGCCCAAAAAAATTTGTTCTCACCCTTTCATTTCTGGAATTAAGGTTAAAGATTCATCCCACGTAATAAGCTTATTTGCTGATGACGTAGCTTTAAAGGTGGCCATACACTGGTCGATTTGCCATCAGATTCGACCAACAGATAGATCCCTCTCTGATCGAATCTGATCAGAGAGGGATCGTATGGCCACCTTTACAGCAAACAGATTGTGAACCGATTTCAGCCTGAAACCGTTCACAATCTGTTGTGGTGGTGCTGCTGCTGCTGCCCCCGCCCGCCCGCATACATTACCTGCTCCGCCGGCGCGACTCCAGTCCCCCGGTCACCGCTGCTCTGTCTGCGCTCTGGTCTCCAGGTCCGGCATGCCTCACTTCTTCTAGCCCGGCAGGAAGTTTAAACAGTAGAGGGCGCTCTACTGTTTAAACTTCCTGCCGGGCTAGAAGAAGTGAGGCATGCCGGACCTGGAGACCAGAGCGCAGACAGAGCAGCGGTGCCCGGGAGACTGCAGTCGCGCCGGCGGAGCAGGTAATGTATGCGGGCTCTATTGCGTCGGTCGTCGGGCACTCGAACGCCGCTAGCGACGCGCTCTTTACCCGCGGGCGATCGACGGTTATTTTCCGCACGGCACGATCGACGGGATCGGACGAAATGGATCGAAATTCGGCGTGTAGCGTGAACGATTGGCAGCAGATTCGATCCCAGTGATCGAATCTGCTGTCGAAACGGGCGCAAATCGGGCCAGTGTATGGCCTGCTTAATCATCACAAAACCAGAAATTTCTCCACCTAATCTAGTCAATGAGATAAACCTTCCTTCCCTCCTCCCCTCCGTTCACTGAATTTGAACAGGACGGTAGAGATGGCCTGAACTGTTCGCCGGCGAACGGTTCCCGGCGAATTTGGTGGTTAGCGGTGAACCGCGAACTTTTCCGGAAGTTCAGTTCGCCCCCATAGTGCATCATTAGGGTCAGCTTCGACCCTCTACATCACAGTCAGCAGGCACATTGTAGCCAATCAGGCTACACTCCCTCCTGGAGCCCCCCCACCCCCTTATAAAAGGCAGGCAGTGTCAAGCATTGGACTCACTCGTGCACCTGCAGTAATTAGAGAAGGGAGAGCTGCTGTGCAGAGACCTATAGGGAAAGCTTAGTTAGGCTCTTGTAGGCTTCTTAGCTTGCTCCTTGCTGATTCTTATTGCTAAAAAAGCACCCCTCAACAGCTCTTTTGAGAGCTAATCTTGTTCTTGTGATCTTTTTTTTTTTTGTGTGTGTGTGTGTCCCACAGACACTTGTGTTGCATAGACAACCTTGGTAATTCTTACTGTGTGTGCCACTGCCAGGTCCAGCACATTCAGTGACTACCTGTGTGTGTGACAGGTGCACATTAAAATACCCATCACTGCATATACCTACCTGTTGTTCACTTCAGTGCACCCATCTACCTACGTGAGCAGACACAGTGTCACTGTGCCTATCCGGTACCTGTCTGTGTGTGACAGGTGCACATTGTAATACCCATCACTGCATATATCTACCTGTTGTGTTCAATGCACCCACCTACCTACGTGAGTGCATGCAGTGTGATATACCACTCTGTGCATACCTGTTAACTGCACCTGTGTGACTGCACACTTTATTAGTCAAGTCAGTGCATACCTTTCACTTCATCCCCCAATATGGACAAAACAAAAGGCAGAGGCAGGCCACCTGGCAGGTCTGTTCGATGTCGCGTCGTGATTTCGTGCGGCCCTCGACCAAAGTACAGTGTTCAGAAGAAGGCACGTGCGATCAACCCCCAATATTGTCAGGACGTAGTTAACTAATAACACAGAACACCATATCTTTCTCAGCTTCTGCACGGAAGCGTGACATATCTTCCTCCTCCTGCTCTGATTCTGGCACCCCACTTAACACTCAGTCGGCCGCCACCACCAAAGTGCCATCACCCCAAGGCTCAGCAGTGTGAAAAAAAATGTGTGTGTCTGCCTCAGATGAGAGCAATGCCATCTGTACTCTCTGCCACCGAAAATTGAGTCGTGGAAAGACCAAGACAACTACCTTACGAAGGCACATGATTACAAAGCACAAACTGCAATGGGATGACCACGAGGAAAAGCAGCACACAAAAGCAAAGCCACACACCGCAGTGGAAGATACCAGGCCGCAATTTTTTCTCAAAAAAGGCGATACCTAAACTGTACCATAATGTTGAAAGGCAAGTGGTGACATCCTGGCACACAGCGTTGGGTCAAGAGTCCATCTGACCACGGATGCCTGGTCTGCAAAGCACGCTCAGGCCTGCCCGAAGACTAAGTCAGTCCCCACACACAACATCTCTGCCTGCACGCCGTGTGACTGCCTGCCCCAGAGACGTCTCTGTCATTAGGCAACTATAAATTTTGGCCTAGAGCGCCGTGGGTGAAAGTGGGCGGTCTTTCGCCGCGCTGTGTGGGTGTTTATTTTTTATTTTTTTCACTATCAGGTCGGCGCCGGCTGTGACAGGCAGCTCAGCCTGTGCCTGGTGCCGTCTACTGGTCCGCCCCCTTCCTCTTCCTTCAGAGCGAGCAGCCAGCTGTGACAGGCAGCTCAGCCTGTGCCTGGTGCGGCCTACTGGTCCGCCCCCTTCCTCTCCCTTCAGAGCGAGCAGCCGGCTGTGACAAGCAGCTCAGCCTGTGCCTGGTGCCGCCTACTGGTCCGCCCCCTCTCCCTCTCTGTGCAGAGCGAGCGGCCGCACGCTAGTTTGTCTATACGTGCGGCGCCGCCCTTAACCCTGCCCTCCGCCTGTCACACGTGCTTGAAGGCACCGTGTGACGCACCAGGGACCAGTGCCACCGCCGGCTGGCTACAGGAGTCTTCTGCAGGTGAGTAAATGCTGCCCACATTAGCATAATTTTCTGGTGACCGCTGGCCACATTACGATTATTTCCTGGTGAACGCTGGCCGCATTACGATTATTTCCTGGTGAACGCTGGCCGCATTACGATTATTTCCTGGTGAACGCTGGCCGCATTACGATTATTTCCTGGTGAACGCTGGCCGCATTACGATTATCTCCTGGTGAACGCTGGCCGCATTACGATTATCTCCTGGTGAACGCTGGCTGCATTACGATTATCTCCTGGTAAACGCTGGCCGCATTGCGATTATTTCCTGGTGAACGCTGGCCGCATTACGATTATTTCCTGGTGAATGCTGGCCGCATTACGATTATTTTCTGGTGAACGCTGGCCGCATTACGATTGGCCGCATTACGATTATTTCCTGGTGAATGCTGGCCGCATTACGATTATTTTCTGGTGAACGCTGGCCGCATTACGATTGGCCGCATTACGATTATTTTCTGGTGAACGCTGGTCACATTACAATTATTTTCTGGTGAACGCTGGCCACATTACAATTATTTTCTGGTGAACGCTGGCCACATTACGATTATATTCTGGTGAACGCTGGCCACATTACAATTATTTTCTGGTGAACGCTGGCCACATTACAATTATTTTCTGGTGAACGCAGGCCACATTACGATTATTTTCTGGTGAATGCTGGCCACATTACGATTATTTTCTGGTGAACGCTGGCCACATTACAATTATTTTCTGGTGAACGCTGGCCACATTACGATTATTTTCTGGGGAACGCTGGCCACATTACGATCATTTCCTGGGGAACGCAGGCCACATTACGATCATTTCCTGGGGAACGCTGGCCACATTACGATTATTTCCTGGGGAACGCTGGCCACATTACGATTATTTCCTGGTGAACGCTGGCCACATTACGATTATTTCCTGGGGAACGCTGGCCGCATTACGATTATTTCCTGGTGAACGCTGGCCGCATTACGATTATTTCCTGGGGAACACTGGCCACATTACGATTATTTCCTGGGGAACGCTGGCCACATTACCATTTTTTTATGGTGAATCATTGCTGCATTATAATTATTTTAGGGTGAATCATTGCTGCATTATAATTATTTTAGGGTGAATCATTGCTGCATTATAATTATTTTAGGGTGAATCATTGCTCCGTTATGGTTATTTTCTGGTGAAAGATTGCCGCATTATGATTATTTTAAGTGAATCATTGCTGCGTTATGAATATTTTCTGTTGAAAGACTGCCGCATTACTTTTATCTTATGGTGAAACTTTGCTGCGTTACGATTATTTTCATCAGGGAGGCACCACACAGGGAGGGGGGGTTGCGCCACAGGCTTTCTCGCCTGGAGTGCCAAAATGGCTAGAGACGCCCCTGGCCTGCCCCAAGACTAAGTCGCTCCCCACACAGTATCTCTGCCTGCAGGCCGGTTGACTGCCTTCTTCGCCACCACCAACAGGGTCCGGGACTCCAGGTGGATTCCTGAATTTTTAACGTGCCTGCCTAATTTTTCTGGCTGCACTGCAGCTGCAACAACAAAACAAAAGGCATGCACATGTGCCAATTCCCCTTCGTGATCATTACCTTGCCGCGGTGAAGGGGCTTGCCTATCACAAAGAAGCAATGACCGACGGCTATATGAGTGTCTCGGCGGGGGGGGGGGGGGGGTAATGTCACCCCCAAGATAATAAGGTCATTGCTTCATTGTGGACAGACCAAATTTGATCAGCTGGACAGTCACTATTGTTCTATCATTGAGATACCACAGACCAGCGACCATATGGGCTTGAAAACCGCCACGGCCTGCACTCTCGCCATGGTGCACACCAGTCCAGCACGGCTGTCACTACACAAAAAGCTGTTTGCGGTGCGTTACACATTGAGTTTGGTGTGTCAGTGTGAAGCAGTACTCTAATTACACTCCCTGATTGATGTATACAAATGCAAGATGTTTTAAAGCACTTTAGGCCTGCAATTTAGCATTCAATGTGATTTCTGCCCTTAAAACGATGTCACCCCCAAGATAATAAGGTCATTGCTTCATTGTGGACAGACCAAATTTGATCAGCTGGACAGTCACTGTTGTTCTATCATTGAGCTACCACAGACCAGCGACCATATGGGCTTGAAAACCGCCACGGCCTGCACTCTCGCCATGGTGCGCACCAGTCCAGCACGGCTGTCACTACACAAACAGCTGTTTGCGGTGCATTACACATTGAGTTTGGTGTGTCAGTGTGAAGCAGTACTCTAATTACACTCCCTGATTGATGTATACAAATGCAAAATGTTTTAAAGCACTTTAGGCCTGCAATTTAGCATTCAATGTGATTTCTGCCCTTAAAACGATGCTTTGCGTCAAATCCAGATTTTTCCCCGGGAATTTTGCCGTCTATCCCACTCATCCATGCAAAAACTCAGATGTTCGACCCCTTGAAACATCTTTTCCATCACTTTTGTGGCCAGCATAAGTGTTTCTAGTTTTCAAAGTTCGCCTCCCCATTGAAGTTCGCACGAACCAAACTTTTGCGGAAGTTCGCGAACACGGTTCGCAAACCTAAAATCGGAGGTTTGGGCCATCTCTACAGAATGGCGATCCGTCCTGTTCCGGCCTCTCATAGGCATCAGCCTATGAGAGGATGGCGATCACCGGCCAATAAGAGGCCGGGGATCGCCGATCTCGTACAGCGCTGCCAGAGACCGCAGCGCTGCCAGAGACCTAATCACGGAGCTACGCTCTATAAACGGGCAGGGAACGATCGCGCATGCGCAGCCGTTCCCTGGGAAACTGCAGCTCCAGGAATTGACGCCAATTGGCGTTAGTCGGTCCTGGGGCTGCCGCCGCATTCACGCCCATTGGCGTGACGCAGTCGTTAGGTAGTTATACAATACTAGTGTCCTGCTGATCATTCTGGCTGCAGTACTTTCTGAATCACACACCTGAATCAATCATGCAGCTAATCTTGTCAGATTTGTCATAGACATCTGATCTGCATGCTTGTTCAGGGACTATGGCTTAAAGTATTAACAGGCAGAGGATCAGCAGGAGAGCCAGGCAATTATTTAAAATAAACATGTCTGCCTCCGTATTACTCTCATCTCAGGTTCCCTTTAACACAATATGCAGATATGGAATAAATATAGTTTCCTGTAAGGAATCATTACAGAGTTTTATGGCAATCCATAAAACATTGTATTTATAATATTGCATTCATAACCTTCCATGTTTCAGTTTTGCACATTATATCATTTGCAGTAAAATCAGAACTACAATATATAAAGAGAGATTGCAGGAGCTGTAGTAAACTTGTGGCAAAGAAGGAGTAGCAGCAGCAGCCACATATAGGCCTGGAACCCACTGAAAACAGCAAACGCGAAACGCTACCGCTAGAGCTTTGTCTGAGCGGTTTGCAAGCGGATTCATGCGCGTTTGCGGTCGCGTTTTGCAACATTGTATTTTTTTGCTCAGCGGTTGCGTAGCGTTTTGCGTTTTGCGTTTTTATCCTGATTGGTCCTGTGAATTATTTTTACATTTGTTACAGTGTGCTGAACCGCAAAACGCTAGCAAAACCGCTCAGTTTAGGTTTTGCTGAGCGTTTCCGCTAGCGTTTCAATACTTTACATTGAAGCGCTAACGCTCCCAAAATGTTTCACGTCCTGCGTTTGCGTTTCTGGGAAACGCAAACGCTCCTGTGGAAGTTGCCCCATCCATTAACATTGGCCCAGCGTTTTGGCAAAGTGCTAGCGTATCGCAACGCTGCCAAAACGCTGCCAAAAGCGCTCCTGTGGGTTCCAGCCCAATATGTTTGTTTTCAGTAAGGATCTACTTAGCAAAGCCAATGTAGCAAGACTGAAGAGACAAATGTACTAAGGTTGAAAATGGCAATAATCACCTGACTTTGGGTCAAGTGTTCAATATAAAACAGCAGTACCTGTGCACGGCAGACGCTCCCTTCTTCAACAAAAGCTGCCAAGTTGTGCGCAGTGTTATAAGATACAGGGTGACTGTGGCTGGCAGTAACAAGTTATAATGCTCTTATAAAACTGTATAGGGAGCCTGCCAACATATCAGAGTTCAGCTCTAAAGTGATATCGTAGTGCTGTGCTCCCTCCCCTCCATCAGCACCTGCCAAGTCTTACAACATAGCAAGCATAAACACACACTGAAGCCTCCATTCATTCCACATGGTTCTGCGGACAACTGCTTAGACAGAACATGCTGGTTTTCCCTGACTTACTATCTACAGACAAGTAACACGCTCCTTGATTCCAAATGTGATGATTTGGACACCTGGGAGCTTGCAATATAAATGAGAGACATACAAATATTGAGATCTACTTTTGAATCCATGGGATACCAGCCTACAGTGTATTTGTGCCTTTAACCATTTCAGCCTATCTGAACAAGTATTCTCATCCAAGATAGGCGGCGCTAAAGTCTAACTGGACAAGTATTCTCATATGCAGGCAGAGAAAAGGATGAGAAATGCCGGCACTGCTGTAAACTGCTTATTTATTCATAACACATGGTACAACATCGTGGATTCAATTGTATGCATATTGAGACGTAACATATTGAGACGTAACAGGCAGCCTCCGTAGAAGCGCATTTGCGTGAAACGGCCGTAAGGCTCTCATCCCCCAGCACCCACCGCACAGCTTTACCAGCAAACCGGTATGTTACGTCTCAATATGCATACAATTGAATCCACGATGTTGCACCATGTGTTATGAATAAACAAGCAGTTTACAGCAGTGCCGGCATTTCTCATCCTTTTCTCTGCCTGCATATGATGTCTATCTGAGCCTGGGCACGCTGGTCTATCTGCATCTCACCGGATACCTGGTCTGCACCCCTGCAACGCTCCCTGAACCCCTAGCTGCAGTGCCAGCACCCTTCTATCCTACCTTACAAGTATTCTCATCCAGCGTTTAAGCAGTGGTACCTGCAGGGTCCCCAGCGGTTTTCCACTTCGGCTATTGGCGAAGGGAAGCAAAGCTTCCTGGAACCAATTGCAGTGCCTGGAATGAATGGACATGACCCCGATCAGGGGCCATGTCCATTCATAATAAAGTATGTGAATAAACTACAGAGAAAGAGAAACAGAAACACTTCCTAGTAAACTAGCTAAATTACAATCCAGAGATTATTTTCATTAAAATAAATATGATTATCCCCTTCCAAAGTCCCCCCTTAACCCACTCCCCAGTTACCATGCAGATTAATGAAGGGGGAAAATAAACACAGTAAAAAAAACATGTATAGTTGCCTTAGGGACTCAGCTTTCTTTCTTTCTTTTTTTTTTATATATATGTATGTCATGAGGGTATATTAGTGTTATTTTTGGACATAAGGGTTAACACTTGATGGGACACAAAAAAACTGAAAAAAAAATACACCTTTATTTCCACATAATATATTGATGCCATACATTGTACTAGAACATAATTTAAATGTTGTGCTAGCCGGGACTAATGGGCAAATAAAATGGGTGGGTTATAATTTATTTATAGTAGCATTGCCTATTTTAAAACTATAGGGGATGGAATCAGAGAAATAGTGTGTTTTTCATTTTTTTGTGTGTATTTGCCTATAAAATGCATAGAAAATAAAGTAATTACTGAAAACAAGTATTGCCCACAAAAAACTTAAAACAAGATATAGATTATTTACATGTGATGAGTAGTGATAAAGCTATTGGTGAATAAATGGGAAAAGCACTGACAGGGGAAAATTGCTTCCATCCTGAAGGTGAAAACACCTGTAGGCTGAAATGGTTAAGCCAGGAATAATACATTACTCCTGAAAATGTGAATTATACAACTTTATTCACGAAACGCATCAACATCTAGTATATCTCGGCCACTGTGCATCTATTGCTATTTAAGTACATATGGACACTCTAATCCCAGTGTGACCCCAGAGCCGGGACAAGGTCCTCCAGCACCCAAGGCTGAGACACCAAAGTGCGCCCCTCCATCCCTGCCACCCCAGCCGTCACACACAGATTATTAGACTAAGAGGGCCACAGGGCCCCCAATCCTCCCCAACACCTTAATATCTAGTTATCTGGCTTGCAGTCACTGCCATGTATCCACTTTTCTTATTTCTTTCTGCTTCAAACACAATTAGGAATTACAGCTGAATGAATTCTGCGCCCCTTCCTACACTGCGCCCTGAGGCTGGAGCCTCTCCAGCCTATGCCTCGGCCCGGCCCTGTGTGACCCCACTTTAGTTTATATAGTGGGGGTCACTACTTGGGAGTGAACTCCGTTTGAAAGCCCCCCCATACAGGGCAGCAACCAAAAGATTGTATGATGAACTATTGTTATTGCATGTAACACTTATTACTGTAATAGCTATATCAGATTGTGTCTGTTCTAGCTGTATGTGAATTCTCTTAAATATGTTTTATGTGTTTATAATAAAATATACGTTTTAATTATTAGATGATTAGACTCAAAACTTGTCTCAGTATCTCTGAATACTTTGAAAAGCTGATTGTCCCCAAAAGCCCTATATGCCCATATCAAGATTTGCATTTAAAAGGAACATACCAAGGGGCGTAACAATAGACCCTGCAAGGGATGCAGCCACAGGGGGCCTAGAAGCCACAGGGGGCTCTGTGGGGGGGAGAAGTTTATTTTCCCTGTCCTGAGAGACTGACAACTAAGGGCATGGAGAGAACAGACATTCTGCTCTCTGCACAATTGTTCAAATGACTGCATCTGCTCAGCCACTGATAAGGAATCAAAGTTTTGCAGACAAAGATTTGTAGACAGTCCCTATTCAATGTGCAGCAGACTTTTGTGTACAATGCCCTGCCCCCAACCTCTCTAGCCCTGCCCAAGTGCTCTGTACTGTAGTGATGCTGGAGAAATCTGCAGAGGCAGTTCGGCTCCATCAAAGGTGGACTGAGTAAGTGTAATATGAGGCTGGGGCACACTTGTCTGTCAGTTTTCTGCAAACCATGTGTGTATGCGTGAAACATGCACATTTTATTACAGAAGCTAATGTAATTGATAGAGAAAATGCTCCCAGTGCTTCACTGTTGTCTGTTTTTATCTGCATGGGGAAAACACATTCAAGTGTGCACTAGCCAAATGAATAATATTGGTTCTCAGTTTACCTATTCAGAAAATGAGGGGGGAGGGGATTCATCCAAAGTTTCGCAGGGGGGCCCAGAAATTTCTAATTACGCCCCTGGACATACCTACATGTAACTTCTTTGGATAATATTATTAACCTTGACCTGTTTGGTCCATCTGTACTTAGGGCATTTGAATCAAAGCATAAAGCCAAAATGTGTATGCATTTGTACAGGATCTTCTCAAAAAATTAGCATATTGTGATAAAGTTCATTATTTTCTGTAATGTACTGATAAACATTAGACTGACCATGGTCAGTAAACCATTTACCAGTGGCTTTGGCACTGTGAGCAGGTGCCAGGTCGTGCTGAAAAATGAAATCTTCATCTCCATAAAGCTTTTCAGCAGATGGAAGCATGAACCCACTTTTGAAACAGAAACAGCGGCAGAAGCGCCTGACCTGGGCTACACAGAAGCAGCACTGGACTGTTGATCAGTGGTCCAAAGTACTTTTTTCAGATGAAAGCAACTTTTACATGTCATTCGGAAATCAAGGTGCCAGAGTCTGGAGGAAGACTGGGGAGAGGGAAATGCCAAAATGCCTGAAGTCCAGTGTCAAGAACCCACAGTCAGTGATGGTCTGAGGTGCCATGTCAGCTGCTGGTGTTGGTCCACTGTGTTTTATCAAGGGCAGGGTCAATGCAGCAAGTTATCAGGAGATTTTGGAGCACTTCATGCTTTATGAGCTGTATGCCAAAATCATCAATATTAAAACAATAAAAGGCTTGAACTACTTCAGTTGTGTGTATTTGAATCTAAAATATATGAAAGTCTAATGTTTATCAGTACATTACAGAAAATAATGAACTTTATCACAATATGCTAATTTTTGGAGAAGATCCTGTATATATAAATGCAATAAAAGGCAAACAAACACTTAGGGTCCATTCACACTGGGCATCGCAAAACGCTAAGGAGTATGGCTAGAATTTTGTGCTGGAAATTTTTCATGGTAAATATGTATTTTTTACTGTACAGATTCACGATCAGCGCTTTTTTTTTTTTTTTTTTTTAATAAATTCTCTCAAAAATCACGAAAATCACTGCATGCACCGAGTTTGCGTGTATCGCGAATCGTGGGATCACTGCCATATACTTTACATTACATTAGCGCTTTTAAAAGCACTAGTGATTGCCGGCGATTTGGCGATCGACCTCAGTGTGAATGGGCCCAAAAGGGCAATATTTTAACCATATCTCTCATAAATATGACAAACTAAGAAAAAATGGTAATTTACTACTGCAGTGAGAAAAAGGAATCACCGGTTTGCACATGGAGAGAATAATTTATTTCTCAAGAAAAGTAAACTTGATGTTTAATCTGGCAGCTAAACACAGGCAGACAAGGGTGTAACTATGGGGAGTTGCAGGGGGCACAGACCTGTAGTCAAGGACGGATTTATACTTTTTCCACCTCTAGGCCAAGTATGTTGTAGCCAGGGCTGTGGAGTCGGAGTCGTGGAGTCGGAGTCGTGGAGTCGGGCAATTTTGGGTGCCTGGAGTCGGAGTCGGGAAAAAAATGCACCAACTCCGACTCCTAATGAATTTGTAACTGTAATTAAAATAGAAAATATGATAAAATGTTCTATTTCTCAGATAATAGTCACAGTGGCGTTTCTACCACAGGGCGCAGGGGGGCAGGGCGCACCGGGTGCCAGACAGCCAGGGGGGTGTCGCCACGACCCCCCATAGATGCCGGACTCAGGAGGGGAAGAGCAGCGCTAGGAGGAGGGGTGACAGCAGGGATAGCGGTGGGGAGGGGGGACATATCCCCCCCTCCCTCACCTGGGTACCCTCCTTCTGCCTCTCTTCTCCCCCCTCAAAATGCGGGCAGCGGGCCGGGGGCAGTGGTCAGCGAGCAGGCGAGCGCGGAGAATACTCACTTTACTTCCGCGTATCAGCCTGGAACGCTCCGTCGCCGTCACGTGCCTCTTCTGCGCCTCCAATCATTGGAGGCGCAGTAGAGGCACGTGACGGCGACGCATGTTCCAGGCTGATACGCGGAAGTAACGTGAGTATTCTCCGCGCCTGCCTGCTCGCCCTGTTTGCTGCCCGCTGCCCACATTTTGGGGGGGGGGGGAGAGGCAGAAGCAGAAGGAGGGGACCCAGGTGAGGGAGGGGGGAGATATGTCCCCCCCTCCCCACCGCTATCCCTGCTGTCACCCCTCCTTCTAGCTACACGGGGGGGGGGGTACTACCTAAACTGGGGGCCACTATACTGGGAGCAGCTAAACTGGGGGCCACTATACTACCTAAACTGGGGGCCACTATACTGGGGGCAGCTAAACTGGGGGCCACTATACTACCTAAACTGGGGGCAGCTAAACGGGGGGGCCACTATACTACCTAAACTGGGGCCACTATACTGGGGGCAGCTAAACGGGGGGGGGGGGGGTACTATACTACCTAAACTGGGGGCCACTATACTGGGGGCCACTATACTACCTAAACTGGGGGCCACTATACTGGGGGCCACTATACTACCTAAACTGGGGGCCACTATACTGGGGGCAGCTAAACGGGGGGCCACTATACTACCTAAACTGGGGGCCACTATACTGGGGGCCACTATACTACCTAAACTGGGGGCCACTATACTGGAGGCAGATAAACGGGGGGCCACTATACTACCTAAACTGGGGCCACTATACTACCTAAACTGGGGGCCACTATACTACCTAAACTGGGGGCCACTATACTACCTAAACTGAGGGCCACTATACTACCTAAACTTGGGGCCACTATACTAGCTATACTGGGGCCACTATACTGGGGGCAGCTAAACGGGGGGCCACTATACTAGCTACACTGGGCCTGGGGGGTCACTATACTAGCTATACTGGGGGCCACTATATTACCTATACTGGGGGGGGGGGCACCATACCAGCTACAATGGAGGCTACACTGGGGGCAACTATACTATCTAAACTGTGGGCCACTATACTACCTATACTGGAGGGCAGCTGTACGGGGGGCACTATACTAGCTACACTGGGGGCAGCAACACTACCTACATTGGGGGCAGCAGCTATGCTGCCTATCCTGGGGGCAACTATACTAGCTATATTGGGGCAACTATACTACCTTCACTGGGGGCAACTAGCTACCTATACTGGGGGCAACTGCTAGCTACCTATACTGGGGGCAGTGGCGGCACCGGGGGGGGGGGTGCTTTGGGTGCTGAAGCACCCCCTAAAATTCTCCAAGCACCCCCCAGCGTGAACTGACTTTCGGCATCTAATAGATGCTGTGTCAGTTCACCGCAGTGGCAGAGCAGGGCTATAGTAAAATGTCTGAAGCCCTGCTCTGGAGACTTTAGGAGTTTCAGTTGTTGGCTGCAGAGGATCGTGGGAGCTGCGCACCAGACGGAGGCCGGAACAGGAGCTCTGCTGCAGGTGAGTAAATGTGTTTTGTTTTGTTTTTTATTTATATTAGCAGCCAGGTGTAGCGTTTATGTTCTGGCCAGGTCTGCTACACGATTGAACTGTTTTCTGGACTGGTCTGCCACACGTTTGCATGTATTTTCTGGTCAAATCTGCTACATGATTGCATGTATTTTCTGGTCAAATCTGCTACATGATTGCATGTATTTTCTGGGCAAATCTGCCGACATGATTGCATGTATTTTCTGGGCAAATCTGCCGACATGATTGCATGTATTTTCTGGGCAAATCTGCCGACATGATTCCATGTATTTTCTGGGCAAATCTGCCGACATGATTGAACTTATTCTCTGGGCAAATCTGCCGACATGATTGAACGTATTCTCTGGGCAAATCTGCACACATTACGTTTATTTTCTTGAGAAAACCTGCACAAGTATGTGAATTTTCTGGGGAAAGGGTCACCAAAACTTGGGTCCACTGTCTTTGCGTTGCACTTTTAAAGGGAACCCGAGGTGAGAATAATATTGAGGCTGCCATATTTATCTCCTTTTAAGCAATATCAGTTGCCTGGCTGCCGTGCTGGTCCTCTGCCTCTAATTCCTTTAACCATAGACCCTGAACAAGCATGCTTGTTTCTGGTGTGATTCAGTTCGCTACTGCAGCCAAATAGATCAGCAGGGCAACTAGTATTGTTTAAAAGGAAATAAATATGGCAGCCTCCATATCACTCTCACCCGGGTTCACGTTAAATTACAGTTAGCTCCGCCCTCATCCGGTCATGGCCATTCGCTTCGCACGCCGCATGTTATAGCGCCACCCATTTTTTGCCCCTTTACTTTTTTTTTGGGGGGGGGGGGGGGTCGTATAATACCCAGCACCGGGTGTCAAATGCCTTAGGTACGCCACTGAATAGTCATTAAAAATAATGTATATATACAGTATATATACAGTAATAGCTGTGCTTAGTCCACAAAAATGAAATAAACCAATCAAAATTAGTTACTTGTGCTGCTTCAATAAAGCAGTCCCCATATTTTTAAGGTCAGATATACACATCTGATTGTGACTGTATAGATGATGTGTACACAGCAATCTCTTATATATACTAAATAACATCTATGCTGTAAGAATAAAGCCTGATGTGTAGCTGTGTCACTAATAGAGATGGTCAATGAGATGGAAATAATTCTGTGTTGATGCTGATTTATGCAAATGTATGCACTCCCTTTGCTGATGAAATCAAATAATTTGATATGTTGTTAAAATTTAGTTTGGTGACTACAAATTAAAGGGTACCTGAGATGGATGAAAAGAAGAGTGTTATACATACCTGGGGCTTCCTCCAGCCCCCTTCAGGCTAATCAGTCCCTCGCTGTCCTCCTCCGCCACATGGATCTTCTGCTATGAGTCCTGATAATTCAGCCAGTCAGAGCAGTCTGGCCACATGCCGCTTCCACAGCCAGGAGCATTCTGCACCTGCGCAATAGTGCTGCACAGGTGTAGTATGCTCCTGGCGGTGGAGTGTGTGCATGCGCACTACACCAGACTGGCTCAAGTACCTGGACTCATAGCAGAAGATCCAGGTGGCGAAGGAGGACAGCGAGGAACTGATTAGCCTGAAGGGGGCTGGAGGAAGCCCCAGGTATGTATAAAACTTTAATTTCATCTGTCTCAGGTTTCCTTTGTTACACAGTAGTACTATACTCTACATATGCACTCCCCACAGAGCTGCAGGGAATCCACTGAGAATGTTGTGCACATTGAGCACAGAGGTGTTGTCTATCACCCATAAACCTTGTTCAGATTGTGCATGAAGAATGTGTAATAGAGGAAGAATCTCCTCATTCTCCTGCAGAGTACCTGCACATCACTCTTACATGTACCCACAGTTACATTGCCTAGGGCCTGATCCATGTTCAGATTGTACATGAAGAATGTGTAATAGAGGAAGAATCTCCTCATTCCCCTGCAGAGTACCTGCACATCATTCTTACATGTACCCACACTTACATTGCCTAGGGCCTGATAGATGTTCTTTGTTCCAGTCTGTACCTTTTACAAGTACTCTTACCAAGGACTAGTTTTAGTCTAAAGGGAATAAATATAGTAGTCTACATATTCTTCTCACTTCAGTTGTCTTGTAAAATTCCTAAGCGTTGGCAGTTAAGAGACGAATTTCATGTTACATACTTTTAATCAACAAAATTGTAATATGCAAATTAGAGGAGTCGGAGTCGAGGTCGGTGGAATCCTAAACTGAGGAGTCAGGGTCGGAGTCGGTGGATTTTTGGACCGACTCCAGAGCCCTGGTTGTAGCACCCTTCCATGTACAGCAGCGCCTCCCCCCCTTCATGTGCCGCCCCCTCTTCCATGTGTATCATCCATATACAGCAGCCCATCTTTTTTATGCACGGCTCGCTTGGGCATCAGCTTCCATTTTCAGGTGTTGCTCCCGATTTGCAGCCTTCTCTTTCATATGTAGCAACCCCTATTTCATGTTCAAGTGCCCCCTTAGGCTGCAGTCACCCAAGGCCCAGTCTTTTGTGGCCTTCCCAGAAATCCTGCCCTGGCTGTAGTGGGTTTGCTCCCTACAGGACAGGAGTCAAGCATCCAGATCAGGTGTTGTTGTTATGAACAATTGGTGGAGACCCATCAAAGTGTTGTTGTGGGGGCTCATGATTTCTAGTTATGCCACTGCACACAAACTCAATACAAGAGCCTCAAAGAAAAAAAGACCAGTGTACGGTACATGATAGGGGAAAGAGAAGATGGCAATTGTCAGGTTTATCAGCATGGCTGATGGGTGGAGTTATCTCTAAAGTAAGTTCCCCAGGTTAGAGTAGTCAGCCAGCAGTGTTTGTGGGCATCTATTGGGAGATAATTTGTACTGCTGTCTCACGTCGGTGGGCACCATTAAATTATTTATTATTATTATTGATTTATATAGCACCAGTATCTTCAGGGCCAGGTTTAAGGGGGCCCTTGGCCCTGGGGCAAACTGAAGCGTGGGGGCCCCCTGCCTGAGACGCAACAACCCCCCCCCCCCCCATTACACGACTGCTCCCTGGGTACCTGTGAGTGTAATAGCTCCAGTAATTACTTATCCGTCCCGGCAGGCGGGCGGCGGCTGCACAGTACGTGCTCTCTGAGACACGCTGTCTCCCTCCCACTCTATGACCCGGCATGTGTTTACACATAACGCACCGGGTCATAGTGAAGGAGGCAGACAGCTTTAGAGTGCACGGATTGTGTAACCGCTGCCCACCCGCCAGGACGGATAAGTAATTACTGGAGCTATTACACTCACAGGGACCCGGGGAGCAGTGCCACTGTGAGGGTAGAAGATAATACATTTCAAACGATAATTTACTAAATTACAATTCTCAGAATTAATTTCAATATGTTAAAACAGTTAAAAATTGTAATTTACATTTTAGAGTAGTAATAAATAAAATTATAATTCTCAAAATGAATTTCAAAATGTTAAAACAGTTAAACTGATAATTTACAAAAAAGGATAACTGTGAAAATGAATTTGAAACAATATTTTATAAAGCACTAATTCTCAAAACAAAAAATTCCCCACTATTTAATGGGCGCCCGAATCGTCCAGTTTTGCACCCAATATGAATGGCGGAACCTGATTTGTCCACTTCTTATATGCGCCCGATTTTCCTGCTCCCGTAGGTTGCTATCTCGAAATAAGTTTATTTAGATAGGAAGGACCTAGGATGTGGAGTGCTTTGTAGGCAAGAGTAAGGATTTTAAATTGTAGCTTTTATGTAACCGGCAGCCAGTGAAGGGACTGACAGAGGAGGATTGGCCTGGAGAAGCGGGAGGAGAGGTGGTTGTCCTGCAGCAGAGTTCATAATGGACTGTAGCCGGGCTAAACAGTTCCCAGGTAGGCTAAATGATTGGCAGGGAGGCCACAGAGCAGAGAGTTGCAATAGTCTACTCGTGAAATAATCAGGGCATGCACCAGCTGTTTGGTAGTGTCCTGTGTGAGAAAAGGGCGGAAGCGGGAAATGATTTTCAGGTGGAGGCGACAACAGGAGGATAGTTTGTCAATGTGTGGTTTGAATGAGAGACTTGAGTCCGGTATTACACCTAGGCAGTGAGCCTAGGGGAAAGGTGTTATTGAAGTTGGCTGGCGGTGCATGTGGTGTACAGGCATGCAGGGAGCTGAGTTACAGCACTTCAAATAGACTCAAAGACGTATTCACGTTTAACAGAAAAATTTATTGATACTCTCCACGAATCTTTGCAATGCATTTAGCAGGCATGGCCCTGCTTCATCAAGCAGTGAGATAGGAGCATACAGCAATAGCCATCTAGGTCTGTGCTAAGAACTTGTGCCAAGCACCTCAACAGTACGCCATACAGTACTTTTTCACCTACTTGTTGGTGCTTTTTCAGTTGCAAAGTGCTGAAAAGTTTTTTTAAACAGAAGATGATATGATCTCCTAGGATAAAAAGTGAATTAAATAAAAGCCTGTTTCTATTTATTTTGTATTTTATCAACCCGTTTACTGTTACATTGTGCCTTGCTCAAATTTTAGTCTGGCTTTTAAGACTTAATTTGTGCTACTCCCTAGTGGTTTTGGATGGACAGCTGGATTCTGGATTTTAAAGGAAGGGTTTGCCTGGAAGAGTAATACTTTTTTCGGGATATGTGCTGGAAATGATGACCTGCAAATACCATGTAAATCCTTAATTTTCTGTAAGTGTGGCTTTAACAACAAAACAATAATGCAACTATACAAGGTATGCACGTAGGAAAATTTCATGAATCCAATTCCAAACCCCTTAAGATGCAATACAAATTGAATTTTAATTTATATCTTAATATACAGTAAACATATGCATAGTGGGAAAAATATTGCTGCACATAATCAAATGACATACTAGAGTCATAGAGCAAACTAAGCATAACCTTTATTTAACCTGTTGGCTAATGCCAAGGACCAAAGTCCCACACTTGTATCAGTTACAGAACAATTTAAGAACACTCTAGTAAAAGAGAGGCCCAAATAAATAGGTTGAATGGTAAATAATATTGTGAACATGGGGCAAACTTATAGAGTCTGCTTTTAAAGACAGAATGGAATAGATAAACAATTCTACAATACATTAATACAGCATTTGTGTGTGCTACCGTTGAGGGGAATGTTGGCCCATGCTGACATAATGGCAGCTCTAAGTTTGGTCACATTGGATGGTGGTGTTTCCAAACTTTTAAGTTTATCTTTCAAATTCTTTCTACAAAGGCTCAATAATTGAGGTCAGGGGACTGAGTTGTCCATGGAAGCAGGTTAATCTCTGATTGATGTTCCTTGACCCAATTTGAGACCAATCGAGCACGGTGTCAAGGGCCCACAACAGGCATCTTTTCCTACTTTTCTGTGATACCAAAGACACTCTTGATGGTCTCTTGCTGCTAAAGCCCATCCTTTGTGAAGTCCCTCTTGTTGTGCATTGGGATATGCTTTGTGATGGACCTGCATTGAATTTAGCTGTAATTTGTTGTGTGTTGCCCTTCTGTTGCTGTAGACTATGAGCGCTACTTGTCTTTCACCTCAATTGTTCACCAGCCTTTTTCTAGTCCTTATCGCTTAAAGTTATTTCTTCCCAACCACTCTCTGAACACCCGAGATACTGTTGGAAGAAAAAATCCTAAAAGAGTCGTCCTTTCAGAGATGCTGGCACCAGCTCTTCTTGCACCAACAGTCATCCCACGTTCAAAGAAAACTGAAATCTTTAATCTTACCCATTTTGAAATTAACCTCTGTGATAACTAGTTGTCTGAAGCATTCATTTTGTAAGCAACACACACACACACACACACACACACACACACACACACACACACACACACACACACACACACACACACACACACACACACACACACACACACTTATGAAACATTATAAACAGACTCACCAGATCCTTTGACTCTTAACCACTTCACCTCGAAGGGTTTTTCACCTGTCAGAGTTCCTTCCATTCATTCGCCTATAGCTTTATTACTACTTATCACAACTAAACAATCTATATCTTGGTGTTTTTTTTTGCCACTGATTAGGCTTTCTTTGGGGGTATGTTTTGCTAAGAATTATTTTATTCTAACTCGGTTTTAATAGGAATAATAAGAAAAAAATTTAAACCATAATTAAAACCCACACATTTTATTTGCCCATTCATCCTGGTTATTGCAACGTTTAAAATTTGCATTTTTCAGTTTTGCGTCTATCCCTAATTACAAGACCATAATTTATAAAGTAATTGTAGTATACAGTCTTTACATACATATTACAAAAGTTCAGTCCCTAAGGTAACTATTAATGAATTTTTATTTTATTTTATTTTTGTAAGAAAAAGGTAATTTTAGGGGAGTGTGGGAGGTCAGGGGTAGTGTTGGGCGAACAGTGTTCGCCACTGTTCGGGTTCTGCAGAACATCACCCTGTTCGGGTGATGTTCGAGTTCGGCCGAACACCTGACGGTGCTCGGCCAAACCGTTCGGCCATATGGCCGAACTAAGAGCGCATGGCCGAACGTTCCCCGAACGTTCGGCTAGCGCTGTGATTGGCCGAACGGGTCACGTGGTTCGGACCCGAACGCGCTCTGATTGGCCGAACTGTCACGTGGTTCGGGTAAATAAATACCCGAACCACGTCATATCTCCGCCATTTGTCTGTGGGTTTAGCTTTGGGTAGGCAGGCAGGGTAGTTCGCGCTCCAGCCACGCTAGCCAGGGTCCCCCCCAGTCATTGTGTGTCGCTGCTGGGAATAGTAGTACACCGCTCGCTCAGCATTCTGTTTACTGCCACTCTGTGTACCTCGCTCAGCCACACTATATAGCATTCTGTTTACTGCCACTCTGTGTCTGCTGGGAATAGTAGTACACCGCTTGCACAGCCACACTATATAGCATTCTGTTTACTGCCACTCTGTGTACCTCGCTCAGCCACACTATATAGCATTCTGTTTACTGCCACTCTGTGTCTGCTGGGAATAGTGGTACACCGCTCGCTCAGCCACACTATATAGCATTCTGTTCACTGTTCTGTGTCTGCTTGGAATAGTGGTACACCGCTCGTTCAGCCACACTATATAGCATTCTGTGTACTGTTCTGTGTCTGCTGGGAACAGTAGTACACCGCTCGTTCAGCCACACTATATAGCATTCTGTGTACTGTTCTGTGTCTGCTGGGAACAGTAGTACACCGCTCGCTCAGCCACACTATATAGCATTCTGTTCACTGTTCTGTGTCTGCTGGGAATAGTGGTACACCGCTCGCTCAGCCACACTATATAGCATTCTGTTCACTGTTCTGTGTCTGCTGGGAATAGTGGTACACCGCTCGCTCAGCCACACTATATAGCATTCTGTTCACTGTTCTGTGTCTGCTGGGAATAGTGGTACACCGCTCGCTCAGCCACACTATATAGCATTCTGTTCACTGTTCTGTGTCTGCTGGGAATAGTGGTACACCGCTCGCTCAGCCACACTATATAGCATTCTGTTTACTGTTCTGTGTCTGCTGGGAATAGTGGTACACCGCTCGCTCAGCCACACTATATAGCATTCTGTTCACTGTTCTGTGTCTGCTGGGAATAGTGGTACACCGCTCGCTCAGCCACACTATATAGCATTCTGTTCACTGTTCTGTGTCTGCTGGGAACAGTAGTACACCGCTCGTTCAGCCACACTATATAGCATTCTGTGTACTGTTCTGTGTCTGCTGGGAACAGTAGTACACCGCTCGTTCAGCCACACTATATAGCATTCTGTGTACTGTTCTGTGTCTGCTGGGAACAGTAGTACACCGCTCGTTCAGCCACACTATATAGCATTCTGTTCACTGTTCTGTGTCTGCTGGGAATAGTGGTACACCGCTCGCTCAGCCACACTATATAGCATTCTGTTCACTGTTCTGTGTCTGCTGGGAATAGTGGTACACCGCTCACCCGTCACTGTATAGCATTGTGCTCTGTGTCGCTGCTGGGAATAGTGGTACTGTATAGCATTTCTGTACTGCCACTGTACTGCTGCCAGTCAGCGTGTACTGTAAGGATAAGTGAAATGAGGAAGAAATCCGGTGAAAGAGGGAGGGGCAAGGGAAGAGGTGTTTCCCCTGACGGTTCACGTACAGGCCACAGGGGAGCACCCAAGAAAACCCACTCAATACCACCCATGTTGTCCAGGACAACAACCCTCACAAATCCAAAAGAACAGGACCAGATAATTACTTGGATGACCTCTCAAGCGTCCAGCAGTGGGTTAAGCAGCACCAGCACATCACGCACGAGGTCCGAGTCCTCAGCCAGTTACAAGGAGCCAGTGGGCACAAAGCTGACACAACCGGCAGCGACACCACGCACACAACTGCCAGATAACCAGTCCGATGAATTACCTCAGGACACAATGGGGTATTCGCAGGAGCTATTCCCAGCCCAACAAACTTCCACCTTTCAAAGGTCAATGGAGGAACAGCCAGAAATGTTGTGCCTGGATTCACAACCGTTAACTGTGGGAAATGTACCGCGCACTGAAATACGAGGCGAGTCCGAAGAGGACTCGGAAACCCAAATCCCAGAGCAATTTGGGCAGGAGGGGTTGCAATTGCAGGAGGTCGGCCGACAAGATCTGGAAGACGACGTTGGAGTGTGCTGCGCAGAGGTTGTTGTGGGGAGCTCTACTCCACGGCGGTGGCCCACAATGACATATGACGAGTTTGAGGAGATGGAAGAGGAGGGTATGGACAATGTGGACAGAGACCCAGATTTTGTTTGTGAACGAGAACATCGCCGTCGTAGCAGCAGCACAGATGAGTCTGTTGAAGAACACACTGCTGCACGAGTTCGCCTTGTGCCACAAGGTAGGCGGCGCGCAATTTCAGGCACCACAAGCGTGGAAGTTCAAGTGAGAGGCAAAAGAGGAGCAAACAGAAATCGCCAGCAAGGAGGCAGGTGCTCCAAAGTCTGGGCTTTCTTTGAAGACTGCACTGAGGATGTTACCATGGCGATTTGCAAGGTGTGCAAGACCCGCCTGAGCAGGGGGAAAAATATTAACAACCTCTCCACCACCAGCATGAGCCGTCACATGCTATCCAAACATCCCACTCTTTGGGCAAACGCGTCAGGACAGGGTACCAGAAACAACACTGCCTCCCTTGGGTTCACCAGACCCGCCTCAGCAGCAGCAGTAGCCCAGCCATTGCGTGGTTCACAACATTCACAAACATCAGACGACGCTGACACTGTCACTTTCCGGAGTAGTGCTCTTGAGGTCTCCCAGTGTTCATCAAACACAACAACCAACAGCCCTTCCGTGTGCAGCGCTACGGTTCAGTTGTCTGTGTCGGAGATGTTTGAGCGCAAGAGGAAATTGCCAGCAAATGACCCCCGGGCCGTGGCAGTAACAGCCAGCATAGCCAAGCTTCTGGCCTGCGAAATGCTGCCATATCGATTGGTGGAGACAAACAGCTTCAAGGGCATGATGTCAGTGGCCATCCCACGTTACGTGGTTCCCAGCCGCTACCACTTTGCACGCTCTGCAGTGCCTGAGTTGCATGAGCACGTGGTCAGCAAAATAACCCGAAGCTTGAAGAATGCCGTTGCCTGCAAGGTTCACCTCACCACTGACACCTGGACGAGTGCGTTCGGCCAGGGTCGATACATCTCCCTTACCGCGCACTGGGTGAACCTTGTGGAGCCTGGCAGCGATTCCTCACCTGCTACGGCACGGGTGTTGCCCACGCCACAAACAGCTGCACCGCCGTCCCTCCCACTGGATAACAGCAGCACCTACCTCTCTGACTCCTTCTCCTCCAACGCATCTCAAAGCTGTACCTCATCCGGAAACGCTAACCCAGCAGCAGTAGGATCGTGGAAGCAGTGCAGCACAGCTGTTGGCATGCGTCAGCAAGCGTTGCTGAAGCTAATCTGCCTTGGGGATAAGCAGCACACAGGGGAGGAAATTTGGAGGGGAATAAAGGAACAGACGGATTTGTGGCTGGCACCGCTGGACCTGAAACCGGGCATGGTTGTGTGTGATAATGGGAGTAATCTCATTCGCGCTTTAAGGTTGGCTAAGCTGACACACATCCCTTGCCTGGCGCACGTGATGAACCTAGTAGTTCAGCGGTTCCTGAGGACATACCCAGGCGTGCCCGATCTGCTGTTGAAGGTGCGTCGAGTGTCCAAACATTGTAGAAATTCCAGTACTGCTTCGGGGGCACTCGCCAAGATGCAGGAGCGCTTCAATCTCCCCCACCATCGCTTGCTGTGTGATGTCCCTACGCGCTGGAATTCTACGCTGCACATGCTAGCCCGCTTTTGCGAGCAGAAGAGTGCAGTGGTCCAGTACATGACGGCGCAGTACCGAGGCGCATCCGGCCAGCTGCCAAGCTTCTGTGGATCCGATTGGGCCAACATGTTGGACCTCTGCCAAGTCCTCCAAAATTTTGAGCAATCCACGTTGCTTGTGAGCAGTGACAACTCTTCAGTCAGCATTACCATACCACTGCTGTGTTTACTGAAGAGGTCGATGTTAAAAATCAAGGAAACAGCTGTCATGATGCAACTGGGGGAATCTGAAGGAGAAAACGATCAGCGTGATGGTACCAACATCAGGCCATCCGCCTCAGGGAACGCTGGCCCCAGCAGCTATGACGAAGAAGAGGAGGAGGAACAGCTGGAGTTGGAGCAGGAATTTCATGCCACCACTGACGAGGGCCAGAGCGGTGCACGTTGGACTTCCACAATTCAACGCGAATGGTCAGCAGAAGCAGACCAGGAGGAAGGTGACGACTATGATGCATCACAACAACTATCACAACGCTCACAAGAGGATGATGAGGATTCTGGTAGGACTCTGGCACACATGGCTCAATTCATGCTAGACTGCATTGAACGTGACCCACGCATTGTGCGCATTCTGGACAACACCAATTACTGGGTTTATACCCTTCTGGATCCACGGTACAAACACAATGTTCCAAAACTGCTTGAAGAAAGAGTCAGACAGGTCAAAATGGAAGAATACCAGCAGGCCCTTGTGGAGACTTTAGAGAGGAGATTGACATCCTCCCCCTCCTCTAGCCAGTTGTACGCAGACAGACTGACTTCCGCAAACCCAGGACGACCAGGAGGGCAGCAAACAACGCAAGCCGCAGCTAGTACCCAAAAGGGAATGGTATCGGCAGTGTCCTTGGAGTGGGAAAATTTTCTGACACCCATGCAGCCGCAGCCCACTGAACAGCAAGCGTGCAGATCCACCTCCAACACCGATCGCCTGGAGAAGATGGTCAAGGACTACATGTCAGATGGCGTAGCTGTGTCGAACCATCCATCTGCACCCTTCAACTATTGGGTATCGAAGCTAGACACCTGGCACGAACTGGCAATGTACGCAATAGAGGTGCTGGCTTGCCCGGCAGCCAGCGTTATGTCGGAACGCTGTTTCAGTGCTGCCGGAGGCATCGTCACAGATCGGCGTATCCGCCTCTCTACAGACAATGCAGACCGTCTGACTCAAATTAAAATGAATCAATCCTGGATTGGAAATGACTACGCAACACTCCAGGACCCCAACCAAGTAACATGACCAATGAACATCTGGGATGGTGTTGCGTTTCCGGGCCCTGTTTATTGAACCTCTCATCTGTATTACATTTATGACTGCATGGCGGCAAAAAGCATTGCTGCTATATCCGCACGCTTTTTGTCCACATGCAAGGCCTGGGTTGTTGTGTCTCACAAAGCGTGGCCTTCTCCTCCTGCGCCTGCTCCTGTTCCATCACGTCTGCTGCTGCTGGGTTAGCGTTGCCGCGTGGTCCCTGTTTATTGAACCACTTATCTTTATTACATTTATGACTGCATGGCGGTACAAAGCATGCTATCCGCACGCTTCTTGCCCTCATGCAAGGCCTGGGTTGTTGTGTCTCACAAAGCGTGGCCTTCTCCTCCTGCGCCTGCTCCTGTTCCATCACGTCTGCTGCTGCTGGGTTAGCGTTGCCGCGTGGTCCCTGTTTATTGAACCACTTATCTTTATTACATTTATGACTGCATGGCGGTACAAAGCCTGCTATCCGCACGCTTCTTGCCCTCATGCAAGGCCTGGGTTGTTGTGTCTCACAAAGCGTGGCCTTCTCCTCCTGCGCCTGCTCCTGTTCCATCACGTCTGCTGCTGCTGGGTTAGCGTTGCCGCGTGGTCCCTGTTTATTGAACCACTTATCTTTATTACATTTATGACTGCATGGCGGTACAAAGCCTGCTATCCGCACGCTTCTTGCCCTCATGCAAGGCCGGGGTTGTTGTGTCTCACAAAGCGTGGCCTTCTTCTCCTCCTGCGCCACCCTCCTCCTGTTCCATCACGTGTGCTGCTGCTGGGTTAGCGTTACCGGTCCCTTTTCCTGGAACCTCTTATATGTATTACATTTATGACTGCATGCCGACAAAAAACATGTTACCTGTGCAAAGAAAACAGACATTTCCCGCATTTAAAAGACAGTTTTCCCTTTGAAACTTTAAAATCGATTTTCTCAAAAACTATAAGCTCTTTTTGCTAATTTTTTTTTCCTCTTGTACCCACTCCCAAGGTGCACATACCCTGCAAATTTGGGGTATGTAGCATGTAAGGAGGCTTTACAAACCACAAAAGTTCGGGTCCCCATTGACTTCCATTATGTTCGGAGTTCGGGTCGAACACCCGAACATCGCGGCCATGTTCGGCCTGTTCGGCCCGAACCCGAACATCTAGATGTTCGCCCAACACTAGTCAGGGGTTAATTAAAAAAAACAGGTAACTAGGGATCATTTACTGAAAAAAAAAGGGGGATGTCATATTACAATTTGGCCACAAGATGTCCTCAGTGGTGACTTCAGCTTACCTTACTATAGGTACGGAAACGGAAGCACTGCGTGGACAGGATTTGTGAACGTGCGGCCATTCACAGGGGGACTTAGAATAATTCATGGGATTTGTGTTCCCATTAATTGATCTAGCGGCTAACCATCGGCGGTAATGAGCGGGCGGTACCGAGCGCGGGGAAAGGGGGGTGAGCGGGGGGTTGCGACGGGAGGGACGTAGTAGCTACGCCCCTGCACAGATTTGTGGCATTTTGCAGGGGCGTAGTTATTCATCCTGGGGGAGGGGAAGTGGTTAAGCTAGAGCCAAATCATTTTAACATTGACTTTATTAAAAGGTGTTGTACTATGAGGAGTGTTATTCTCACTTGAGGTATAACGGGTCTATGGGAATGACATATTGTTCCTCTGTAGTGGGGAACACAGTTCATTGTTACACAGGAAGAGGAAGCTTTGGTTCTTGTAAAATACAACGTGACTACAGGGAGACAACCGGACAGCCGAGAAGGGGGCTAAAACCTTTCACAGCACGATTTGGCTCTAGCGTAAGAGTCAAAGGATCTGGTGAGTCTGTTTATAAACATAAGTACATGTGGAGCTGTTCTGAAGTAATCTGAACTACTGGATGCTGTTATAGTATTACGACAGAGTACCCAAGCAGCTCGGGGTGACCCAAACCACTAGGAATGTATAGGGGGATAAAAGAGACCGTAAAGCCCTCCGACTAATAAGCAATGCTTGGTGAAATTTGCCTTCTTAAAACAGAAGGAAATTTGCAATAATTCAGCTATAAGTGAACATTTGTAGTTACCCACAATGCACCACTACTGAATATGCAAATTATCTCTTTTCACCCTCAGAGACTGTTTGTCATCGTGTGGACTGTATGCTGGCGGCACTGTTGCGCGCGCACACACACACGCACGCACACACACACACACACACACTCACACACACACAGTACACACACACACACTACACACGCACACACACAATTTTTTTTTATACAGCACCAAAAAATGGTGCTGTGTAGAGAGAAATAAATCAGAGGAGTTCAATAGCTTCATTTGACTATGAAAGAGCACCTGGCAGAACATAAAAAATATTTAGTATATCCATCTTTTTGCATAAAGAATCCTGGTTTCAGCATCATAAACACTTCTTATTACTATATATCGCTTAAAATAGGTGCATAAATCTGTCCTCCTAGTGATGTTTAGCCTAGGCAATTATCTGTACTCATTCTATTTCAGAAGTTAAGTGTCATCATTGTCTGCCATTATTCATATAGAGAACATATATGCTAATATTTATTACAGGTAATAATCATTATAAATTCTCATCCCAGGGAAACTTCATACAAAAGCCTTGCATTTTGTCTTTGTAGATCTTGTCAAAATACTCATTTAAGGCGATAGTAAAATGGTTCTTCCAGTCTCCAGTAGTTCCTGTTGGGAGGGAAGTAAAGAATTGGAACAGTGTGTAAGTCTTTTTATGTTAGTACATACTGTCCAAAAAATAAAGGCGTCGAATAAGTGAAGAAGAAAAAATATTGCGAATTTCAAGAATTCTTGTAAGTGTCAAATCTAGATTTACAGGCCTTAAAACTCCTGATATCACCCTCCTTTTATTTCTAACCAAAACTCACGTAGTTTGAAACACTGTGTATACCAAGATTCACATGAATTATTTGTATGCTGTATTCACACTTGTCACCCAAAACAAAATTGGTGATCATATTGTGTGACAGTTTAATCTGCTTCATTGCAGGGGCGCCTCTAGGCATAGGCAGTACAGGCCATTGCATCGAGTGCCATTGGTCCTGGGGGGCGCCATGTTGCTGGATTAAGCCCCGCCCCCAACTTAAGCATTAAACTCCATCCCCGTGGGTGTTCTATTACTTGCTTCTGCTGCATCTACTTAGCGTAAGTTGCAGGCAGCTGCTACCTCTGTGCCTTGCGCATCCTTCTTTACCCCTTTGTGCCTTCTTCTATCCCTTTTGTGCCTCCTTCTGTCTCCTTATGCCTCCTTCAGTTCTTTGTGCCATGTCTGACCCACTGTTTTATTCTTCACTCTCCATGTTTATACTTCTATATCCTTCTATCTCCATCCCTTTGTGCCTTCTTCTATCTCCATGTGCCTCCTTCAGTCACCCTGTGCCACCTCTGCCTCCTTCTGTACCCCTTTGTGCCTGATGTGGTGAACATTACGGAAAGTCGTGTGTAATCGCCAACGATTTTCGTATGGTCCAGCACCCTTACTGTCAGTTCTGTGTAAATGTACAATAGATGCCTTTTATCTCTTCTCTTAAAAGCAGAGCCCCTCACCCCCTCCACTTCCTCCAGCTTTTCACACGTAGCTGGTGACACATAGGTGTTACAAGCTAGGACCAAATGTGGCCATGGAGTAGCTTCAGCAGACTCAGCAGATAACAATTAGCCTCTCTCCCAAAAAGCCAGATCGAACTGGCAAGATAAGAGCTCCCTCCTAAACCTTACACTCAGACAAAAGAAACTTTAATGTATTTGTATTTCAAAATAGGCTTGTCACAGAAAGACAAAAATTACATTTTCGGATAACCATAAATCAGTTCTATCATTCACCTGAATAACAGTTCCCCAACTGTCAGGGGTCAGTCAGGAGAATGCTTTATTCAGCCTACGTAGAGTGAATGCGATAGAATAGGCATGTGTAGCCTCATTTGATACAGGGTCGCAGGCTGCTTATGAATATAGCCTCGGATTTGCGATGCGCCAATCTGGGGCGAGGTCACACAGATTATTAATAAATGCTACATTTTCTTGCTCTGAGTCTGGGGGTGGCAACCTAGCTGCCAGGAGATAACCCTGGCCTCCCTCCACCTAGTTTGGAGGTAACCCAGCCACAATTCTAAGATTGTATAAATATGAGGCCAGCAGAGCCCGCCCCTGTCTTTCATAATTTCATCTGCTAAAGAAGAGCTTGGAGCATGGGTTCAAGGAGGACCGAACTCATCCTGTGTTTCAAGGACTCTTAACATTAATGCCTACTTTAAACTGGACTGCTCAGCCATAACTAAGTAAGAACTTTCCGATTTTATTCCTTTTACTTTTAAGCTCTGTGTGTATATGTTAACTGGTGTATATAACTGTATGTAATGCATTTTTGTTATTAAACGTTTTAAAAATCGTTTAGCGGTTATGACCTGTTGCTGAACATACTCAATCATGCCTATTCTCCTGAAACCGCTACCCTGTGTTTAATAGAAGTGTACATTTATAACCCGTATGCGTGAATCCGGCTCAAATAGTCAGAGCTGACCCAGATTCCTGCATACTGCAAAGGGTTAACAGAGCGTTCTCAAAGTATTAGCATAATTACAGTAGCGGGCTGTGTAACCCGCTTGGTGGCAGATCTTTGAATTGTATGTGTGTGGTGAATCCTTTGACGTCCGAACGCTCCCTCCATTAGTCAGTTCATCAAACTGCGAAGTCAGGTTTATGCTTCGTGATGGACAAAATGACAGTGTGAAAGGATTTCTGACTCTGATCGATTGACCCGCCCGCAGACCGGCCTTGCGGTCTGTGACACGTCCTTCTGTCCCCCTATGCCTCCTTATGTCCCCTTTGCCTTTATTTGCCCCCTTGTGCTACCTCTGCCCCCCTGTTCCTCCTTCAGTCCCACTCTGCCTCCTTCTGTCCTCCTGTGCCTCCTTCTGTCTCCATGTGCTTCTTCAGTCCCCATGTACCATTTCTCTCCCCATGCCTTCCTCTGTCCCCCGTGCCTCTGTCCCCCTGTGCCTCTTTGTGCCTTTTTCTGTCTCCCTGTGGCTCTTTCTGTCCCCCTATGCCTCCTGTCTCCATTTATGCCTCCTGTCTCCATGTGCCTCTTCAGTCCGTCATAGCTTCCTCTGTCCCCTTGTGCCTCCTTCTGTGCCATTTGTGCCTTCTTCTGTCTTCCTGCGGCTCTTTCTGTCCCCCTCTGCCTCCTTCTGTCTCCATTTATGCCTCCTGTCTCCATGTGCCTCTTCAGTCCATCATAGCTTCCTCTGTCCCCTTGTGCCTCCTTCTGTGCCATTTGTGCCTTCTTCTGTCTTCCTGCGGCTCTTTCTGTCCCCCTCTGCCTCCTTCTGTCTTCCTGTGCCTCCTTATATCCCCCTCTGCTGTCTTCTGTCCCCCTTTTGTGCCTCCTTCTGTCCTCCTTTGTGCCTCCTTCTGTCCCTTGTGTGCCCCTTCAATCCCCCTGTGCATCCTTCTTTCCTCCTGTGCAACCTTTTTGCGTTTTTATGTACCCCATTTTGCCTTCTTCTGTCCCATTGGTGCTTCCTTCTGTCCCCTGTGTGCCTCCTTCAATCCCCTTGTGCCTCCTTTTGTCCCCCTTTGTTCCTCAATCTGTCCCCATTGTGCCGCCTCCGGACCCACTTTGTGCCTCCTTCTGTCCCCCTGTGTGCCTCCTTCAGTCCCCCTGTGCCACCTTCTGTCCTCTTTTGTGTCTCCTTCTGGTCCCCATGCCTTCTTTTGTCCCCCTGTACCTCCCGTTGCCCCTCTGTGTACCTCCTTCTGTCCTCCTTTGTGTCTCATTCTGTCCCCCATTGTGCCTCATTTGGTCCCCCATTGTGCCGCATTCTGTCCCCCTGTGTGCCTCCTTACTGTTCCACCTCGGAATGGACATTAGTAACATAACAGTAACCCCAGTGGTGTGGTCAGACCATCACATAATACAGTTTACTATTGAACATCACCCTATCAAGCAGCTCCCTAAAGAAACAATCAAAACCCGTCCCCTGAGTAAATTAACACCGGAGAGGATAACTGCCAACCTGGATTTTACAAATCTGCTCCACAGCCAAATGGACCCAAACACTCTAGTAACCCAGTACAACACCACGATATATGAAACACTTGACAGTATTGCCCCATGGCGCACCAAATCAGCAACCAAAAAGCAGAAAGCTAATTGGTTTGACAAAACCATCATGGATCTAAAAAAGAAAGGGCGCAGACTAGAAAGACAGTGGCGTAAATCAGGGACTGAGGAGCACAAATCTAGCCTAGTTCAACACCTCAGACAATACCAACAAGCAATAACCAAGAAAAAATCAGACTTTATCTCGCACAAAATATCTACAGCCAACAACAGAGCTGCTCAACTCTTCCACACAGTGGAATCACTCTGCAATCCTTCCTGCCTAAAAGCCCCAACCACATACTCCAGGGAAAGGTGTGAAGAATTCTCTGCCTTCTTCACAAACAAGGTGTCTACCATCCGTGCCAGCATTACACCAACTACATCAATTGACCACTGGACGTTGCATATGCCTACTACCGTACCACCATGGCAAGTCTTTGACACTCTGAGTGTAGAAGATTTTGGAATTCTCATTCAAAGTCTCCGCCCCACTACCTGCGACCTGGATCCTGGCCCAACTGGATCCTTAATGCAGTGCCCAGAGCTGATCAGGCCAGCACTTCACAAAATCACTCAGTGCTCCTTGCAAAGTGGTCTTTTCCCAGAAGAACTAAAGAAAGCAATCATAAAACCCCTCCTGAAGAAACCATCACTAGATCCTGATTCTGTAACCAACTACAGACCGGTGGCGAACTTACCATTCCTATCAAAAGTTATCGAGAAAGCAGTCGCCAACCAGCTAGAAGCCAGGCTTACAGATAACAACATCTTTGATACTTTTCAGTCAGGATTCAGGAAAAGGCACAGCACTGAAACAGCATTAGTCCGAGTAATGAATGATCTACTTACTGCAAGGGACAAGGGTGATTGCTCAATTCTGATTCTTCTTGACTTGTCAGCAGCATTTGATACTGTGGATCATGAAATTCTTATCCAGCGACTGAAGAATTACTGTGGCCTAAGGGGTACTGTTCTTAGATGGTTTCAGACCTTCCTATCTGGCAGGACACAGCAAGTATGTCTGGGCACACACTACTCTAATCCAGTGCCACTTGCCTATGGAGTTCCACAGGGTTCTGTACTATCACCATTACTCTTTGCAGCCTATATGCTCCCACTGGGCAAAATAATCCAGAACTATGGCCTAGGATACCATTGTTATGCAGATGACACACAACTGTATCTGTCCTTCAAGCCTGGCACCGAAGACCCATCAGCATCCATAAATGCGTGTCTAGTGGATTTACAAAATTGGATGAACACCAGCTGGCTGAGGCTGAACTCTGACAAAACAGAGGTGTTGGTGGTAGGTGGTCCACACATGATGGATAAAGTTCAAAACGCTCACCACCTCAAACTAGCAATTGGGGGAGATACTGTACAGTATAAAGACTCTGTGCGAAACCTTGGGGTGATCCTGGATGGAAATCTAAAACTCAGACAGCAGGTATCAGCTGTCGTCAAGTCTTCCTTCTTCCATCTAAGAAATATAGCGAAAATCAAACACCTTATCCCAGCTGAAGACCTACCTGCCCTGGTTCACGCATTTGTATCCTCCCGCCTAGACTACTGCAACGCCCTGTTCATCGGATCTACAGATAAGGGTCTGCGCCCCTTACAGCTAGTACAGAATGCTGCAGCCAGACTCCTAGCCAATGCCCCCCGCAGCTCACACATCACCCCAGTACTGCAAACTCTTCACTGGTTGCCAGTAAAATGGAGAATCAATTTTAAGATCTGCCTGCTGACATTCAAGGCTCTACACCACATGGGACCCAAATACATAGCGGATCTATTGGAACTTTATGCCCCTTCATGCACCCTCCGCTCTGCCAACAAGATGAAGCTGGTTATTCCCAGGATACACTTAACATTTGGTGCTCGGGCCTTTTCCTACACAGCCCCTACTCTATGGAACTCACTTCCACAATCAGTACGAGAGGCTCCTTCTCTGGACAGCTTTAAAAAAAGGCTAAAAACTCACCTCTTTTCCCGAGCCTTTGAGACTGCATAATGCAGGGTCACAGCGCTTTGAGTCCCCAGGGAGAAAAGCGCTATATAAATATTATTGTTATTGTTGTTCTATCCCCTTGTGCCTCCTTCTGTCCTCCTTTGTGACATCTTCTGACCCTCATGCCTCCCTCTGTCCCCCTTTGTACCTCCTTCTGTCCCCCTTTGTGGCTCATTCTGTCCCCCATTGTGCCTGCTTCTGTCCCCTGTATGCTTCCTTTAGTCCCCCTGTGACTCCTTCTGTCCTCCTTTGTGACTCCTTGTGTCCCCCTTTGTGCCTCCTTCTGACCCTCTTGCAGAGGCGCCTGTTCCACAAGGTCGGCCAGGCGGTCACGAGTGCCGCCCCCCTGCCAGATGGTGTCCCCCCAAGTGGTGAGCTGGCTTGTGGTGTCCCCAGTTCACTTGCCACAGTCCGTAAGCTCACTTCTGCAGGTAAGTAAATGTTTTTTTTCTTATAGGTGCAGGCAGGTATCAGGGCTATTAGGGGAAACTAATGGGAAGGGGGGGGGGAGCCCTGCCTATGTGTATCTTCTGGTGAAACGCTGCCCGCATTGTGTATTTTCTGGTGAAACGCTGCCGCATTTACATGTATTTTCTGGTGAAATTCTGCCGGAATAAGTATAAATGTCAGGTGAAATGCTGCCGCATTACGATTATTTTCTGGGGAAACATTGCCACAATACGATTATTTTCTGGTAAAACGCTGCTGCATTATGATTATTTTCTAGTGAAACGCTGCCACATTACGATTATTTCTTGGTGAAACAATTTTCTGGCATTACGATTATTTTCATGGGGGGGGGCGCTATGGGGGCGGGGGCACCAAAGGTTTTCTAGCCTGGAGTGCAAAAATGGCTAGAGGCGCCCCTGGTTCATTGTACAGATGGGCTGCTCGTTTCTCACGCCAGATTCTACGGAGAAGCGAGGTGGGAGAAAAAGCAGGAGAGGTCAAGACAGGCAGAAAGGGTGCTGGACATTTGGGCGCTGCTGTAGGCTGTAATATGAATTACAGCTGTAGCGGCACTCAGAGGGTAATTTAGGTGCCGGTAAAGGCGGAGCCCAAATTATGGAAAAAATCAGTGCAATTCAGCTGCAGCATGGAGGCCTGGAGTGAGGATAACAATTAACACCACTGGGAACATTTCAATAGCAGGGTGAGACATTTTTACGGCTTCACCCTGCACCCAAATTTCCCGCCGCCCTTTTTGCATGTATGCAGAGAGGTCACTCTGCAGATCTCATTTGGAATTACAAAAGCAGTTAGTAAAGTATTATCTAACTCTAGAGTTCACCAAAGAGCACGTCATCACCGTCGCCTTCGTAAAAAGATTCCTGTATTAAAAAAGATGTGCAATCTTGTGCTACTTAAACACAGGCGTGGTAAAATAATACAAAACTTCAGCCGCTCCTCCTCCCTGGCTGAAGGGATGGACTGTAGTAAAAAGCTAACCTACGGAGCGATCCTCTGTTTACTTTTTATTTATGGGATTTACCCATGACAAGCTGACATAACACTGCTTTCTAGTAAGTGTATTTTTATTCTGCATGTTTTTACAATAAAAGGTTAATACACTACGGAGCGCTCCTTCGTTTTCTTTTTATCTTTTTACTAGGTTCCTGTTTTTTTATTCTAATTTTTCTTTTGTTTTAGCTGAATAGGGAGGAGTTTGAATTTTGGCATAAAAAATTACATTTGACTTTATATTTTTGCAAAATTAAACTGAATTTGCACTTGGTGAAAGTCAGTATTCTCAAGCTCATTAGTCATGCTAGAGCTCAAGGACTTGTGGGTTAATGAAGCCATGTATCTGTTTAGCTGTTTGGCTACCAAACCACACCACAAGTTCTTCCATCAAGCAGCCAGCACCCCTCTGCCCATGCCCTGGCCAATCGCTCACCCGCATGGGAGACAGACTGATGCACAGCAGTGCAGAGGCAACATAAAATGCTGGATGGACTGCGTGTAGGAGAAAACCGCTATGTTTGGCAGACATCAGCCCATCTCTTATGGAGGTGAGTGAGCAGGAAGGGGAAGTGGAAGAAGGTTGCTGGCCAGGGATCAAGAGGTCCACATAACATTCAGTAGGCAAACTTCTTGCAGCATGGCCATCACAACTATACATATGTTTTCATGAATATTCTTATCTTGGGCAGCACTGTGGCACAGTACGGTAGTTAACGCTCTCGCCGTCGGTGCTGAGTCCCCGGTTCAAATCCCAGCCAGGTCAACATCTGCAAGGAGTTTGTATGTTCTCCCCATGTCTGCATGGGTTTCCTCCAGGCACTCCGGCTTCTTTCCACATCCCAAAAACATACAGATAGGTTAATTTGCTTCCCCATAAAATTGGCCCTAGACTACGATACATACACTACACTGGACATATGACTATGGTAGGGATTAGATTGTGAGCTTCTCTGAGGGACAGTTAATGACAAGACTATATTCTCTGTACAGTGCTGTGGAATATGTTGGCACTATATAAATACTAAATAATAATAATAATAATAATCTGTGCAAAAATGTGACACTTTCATAAAATTGTAGTGAAAGGAAAATAACCATATTGCTCATCACTACCTCTAAATTTTAAAACTCACACTTGTGTATAAACTATCTTTGCAGATTTAATCCTTCCTACTCCAGTTGAACTCCACTTTTAGTGCAATAAAAATGGCTACAAACATTCCTATATCAGTGTACAACAGGAGGTATTGGCAGCGCTTCCAAATACAGGCTGCACCCAAGTTGTCCAGCTGCATAGATGTGCAGAGCCCACACACGGGCAGATTACACAACTTGGAGAACGTTAGCTTCCAAAACAGTTTGCGTGCAGATTGTTAAAGGGACACTTAAGTAAAAAAAAAATGAGTTTTACTCACCTAGGGCTTCCAATAGCCCCCTGCAGCTGTCCGGTGCCCTCGCCGTCTCCCTCCGATCCTCCTGGCCCCGCCGGCAGCCACTTCCTGTTTCGGTGACAGGAGCTGACAGGCTGGGGACGCGAGTGATTCTTCGCGTTCCTGGCCACAATAGCGCCATCTCTGCTGCTATAGCATATATCATATACCATATAGCAGCATAGAGGGTGCTAATGTGTCTGGGAACGCGAAAAATCACTCGCGTCCCCAGCCTGTCAGCTCCTGTCACCGAAACAGGAAATGGCTGCCGGCGGGGCCAGGAGGATCGGAGGGAGACGGCGAGGGCACCGGACAGCTGCAGGGGGCTATTGGAAGCCCTAGGTGAGTAAAACTCATTTTTTTTGTTTGACTTAAGTGTCCCTTTAAGTACTAGACTCTTTGACGGCAATGAAGTGCCCTCTTGGAAGAGACCTAACCACTAGCTAACAGTTAAAACATAGTATGAACCTAAGGCTGCTAGCAATAAATGACCTACACATTTTCTAAAGAACAGGGAAAAAATTGTCAGCGCTCCTAATCAGTCTGCAACTGAAATGAAACCAATAGAGGCATGCACCGCCCCCCAGGGACTTAAATACACACCTTGGCCTGTATGCAATTAAGTTTTTCTCCTGAGTTATCTCCTAGGAGATAATTTTTCATCTTGTATTTTAAATAGCTTTTCAGCATTTTGCTAATAAAAAAGTGCCAACAAATTGTTGAAAAACTACTATCAAGATTATTTTACGTATTTTCTTGCTTGCCGATGATTTAAAAGGCATTTTACTTACAAGTTGGGAAAATATCACCTTGGAGAAAACTCAGGTGAAAAAAGGCAATTGCATATGGGTCTTTGAATGCAAATCAGATGCAAAACTATGCACTAAACCCTAATCTAAATAAACTGAATGCAAACTGATACACATGGATGCAGCTAGCCATAAGTAGACTTACATTTTTGTACAACAGGAGACATTGGCAGCGCTTCCAAATACAGGCTGCACCCGAGTTGACCAGCTGCATAGATGTGCAGAGCCCAAAACACGGGCAGATTACACAACATGTATTTAAAACAGATGCAGCAAATGGAGTATTCAAGACAGATGCAGCAAATGGAGGATTCAAAACAGATGCAGCAAATGGAGGATGGCAGCTTCCAAAACAGTTTGTGCACAGATTGTTACGTATTAGACTCTTCCACCGTGATCTCACGGAAGAGTCTAGTACTTTAACTATCTGCACGCTCTATTTTGTAATTCAGTGTGATTCTAGATAGTTGATAGCTATTAGGTCATCTTGACTGTTTAAATTGTTTGCATTTTTTTCTTTGCTTGTTGTAGATCTCACCATTAGCTAGGTCACCCTGACTCCTTTTTAAATTGTTTAATTAAGCCACATGTCATTATTAAATATTTGACAGGAAGCAAATAGTTGTAAAATAATCTCAGACCATATTTACTCATCTCTTATCTTTCTCATTGTTTTGGATAAAATTATGATCAATCAATGCTCAGTCTCCTTTCCGTTATCTGTTTTTCTTTGCCCTGTGAAATTGTATTTAACATTGATCTTCAGAATAAATGGTAAAGATGACTTGATATGAGAACCTTGGGCCTGTCATGGACCTGTCATTTTTCCTACGGGGCAGTCTTGCTTGTAGTCAAGAAGCAAACCTTTTAAAAGAGGGGTGTGTTAATTTTGGAACCAGGATTGCCATTATAAGGATATCATAACTATATTCTCATAACAGTTTAACATCGGTTATTTGCCAGTATTCAACCTCTGACACACATCACTGGGGTAACATCTGTGGCTCTAATAGCGTAATTGGCAGTGCTCACATGACTTTCTGGGACTTGCGGAAGAGCGAGAGGAAGGCAGAGGCCACTGAACACCTAGTGGCTGCAGCAGGAGCGCTGGAGAAACCAGATGGTAGAAAAGGCAAGCTTTATCACTGCCACGGCGCTGATCGGTGGATCTAGAAGAGTGTAGAAAGCCATGAGAGTATGCAATAGGGGGCACTGATGGAGGATAAAGGCAGAAGTCCAGGTCACTTCTTTCCATTGGGCACTAGGCAAAGTTTTCCTGAGGGCCAGTGAAACACAGGTGCACCCCTGGTACTAGTAAAATTGCTGTGCTGCCTGATATATTAAGTAGTATAGACTGTGGCGTAGCAATAGGGGTTGCAGAGGTAGCGACCACATTGGTGCCCTTGGGCCAGAGGGGCCCCATGGGGCCCTTCCTCAACCAAAGTATTAGCTGTTTATTGGTCCTGTGGTGGTAATAATCACTTCTATAGATGCTTTGAATAGTAGCTGTTCCCCATCCCCTTCTTGCACTTCTGACACTGTGGTTGTCCTTGGCAGGTTTTGTTGCTCCATATCAAGTGTTACATATAGAGTGCTTGGGGGGGGGGGGAGGGGGGGCAATGTAAAACTAGCACCGGTGGCCCATAGCTCCATAACTACGCCACTGAGTATAGAATCCACTCTCAGTACTCCTAATAAAGATTCACATGACGTTTCCATCTGTAATGCACAAAACAGGGCTAATACCAGATTGTGCTGCAGAGGTCTGTGAATAATATGAGCTGAAGTGGCCAGAGCTCACCAATGCTGAGGGGCAATGTCTTGTAATCCCAGGCCCATTTATTCTGAGGCTCAGTGTATTCTCATACTAGGTTGCAGCATAATTCTTTTGACGTATGTCTCAATCTTACCAGTGTACACCATCTGCGCATGTAAATTTTTTACAAGTGATTAGTAAATAGACCCCCTTGTCCTGAATGAGGGGTACAGGGACACAAATCAGGGTCAGGAAAGGGCAGAGAGGACACTCCTATAGAGATACACTTTTATTTACATTCAAATCCACATGTAAACAGTCAGTGTACCTAAAAATCAGATTGTTTGCATTCTTAACAGAATCTACAATACCATAATGAAACAAATACCTGGTCCTAGGCCATTAGTTTCCCATCGGTAATTTTCATATTGCTCAAAGACGATACAAAATTGTGATACATTATGTCTAGTAAAGATGCGTACACACCTGTGATTGATGTCGCCCATTAGGGACCCCTTGGGTGACAGCTAGGCTGGCCAGTACAGACACGTGTCAGCTGAGTAGCCCACGAAGTGTACAGTAGCTATGTCGATGGGGACGGAGGGACGACAGAGCGGTGCATGTGATGTCACAAGTGGGTGGGGTATCTGCGTCTTCAAACAAGTTGGTTGCCGATTGCGCGAGTAGATCCACCACGCGGATTGTTTGGGGGTCGGCGGTTGAGTGCTGCTGTACATAACCTTGATTGTCAGCTGAGGCAGTCATTGTCGGCCACCTCAGCTGACTTCAGTCAAGCATTTGAACAAGCCTTTAAGAGCAATCTACACAATACGATTCTATTTACAATTCAATTAAATCCGACATGTCCGATCGGGATTCGTATCGATTCAGTTCGATTTGCCATTGCAAAACAATGGCAAATCGAATTGTATTGAATCGAATCCCGATCAGACATGTCGGATTTAATCGAATCGTAAATAGAATCGTAATTGAATCGTACAAAGAATCGTATCGTGTAGATTGGGCTTTACAATTGTGTGTGTTTGACTTCCTCACCTTTTCTCATGAAAGGGCTTTTCTCTTGGTCCATGTAATTACTGGGCACTAAACTGTAATTAGACATTTGGTTCTCTTTCATGAACTGGAATGAAGTATTCTCTACCACGGAATCCACGGCTTTGTCATCCAACTCCTTGCCAAGAAATTTGCAGATCTTCAGCACTCTTCCCCGAGGGTCCTATGGCAAATCAGCAAAGATCTGTCAGCAATTAATTGTTTTGTTTTTTGTTTTTTTTTCAAAATGCAACTCAACCCAAATTTGTTTTGTTTGAAGGTTTAATGGCCCATACTCACGGGCAACTTTTTGTGCCTGTCGCCAGCACACGTGAGCGTGTGGGCGACAACTCCTCTCCAGGTCCCTCCGCGTACACACGCGGAAGAGGGACCAGCGGCGCGGCGGAAGCTGTCGCCGACGTTCCTCCTCCCCCCGCCGGAAGCTCCGTATACCTCAATGGAGGTTGCTGTCGCTAGTCACGCGGACTAGCGACAGTTGCGGCGGAGTTGCGGCGGCGACTGTCGCCAGGCGATTGACCGCGCCAATCGCCCGGCGACATCAGCGACGAGCGACAGTTCGGGGTGCGCGCCCGTGCAACGGCGCATACTCACGGGCGACCTGTTGCCGCAACACGCGCGCGACAATTGTAGCCCGTGAGTATGGGCCATTACTCTCTGGCCTTTCACAGGTGTCTGCAGCACTATTTATCAGGTGGAGGGAAAAGAGTAGAATATAACTGTGTTAAAAACAGCTAAAAGTGAAAAAAGTGAGATTGCTTACCTCAATGAAGACAAATCCTATAACAAATTAAGAACTTAATTAAGCCAAAGTAAACGTTTTATACATACCTGGGGCTTCCTCTAGCCCCATGTGCATGGATCGCGCCCACGCCGTCGTCCTCAGTCTTCTCCCTCTTTGGTACCGGGTGCCGTCACTTCAACCAGTCGCGGCCAGTCTGACGCAAGTGAAGTGCGCTATTTACGTATATCTCCAGCAGCCGCCGGAGAGATATGTAGAGGGCGCACTTCTCCTGCGTAGATTGGCCCCAACTGGCTGAAGTGACTTACTTCACATCTGCTCTGGTATACTTTAATATGCATAGTCACTTTAATGTGCATATTAAAGTTGTTAATTCGTTATAGGATTTTGTCTTCATTGAGGTAAGCCACTTCACTTTTTTCCCTTGTAGCTGTTTTTTTTTCCTCTTCGTTTAACAAATGGTGTTTATTGAGTATAAAGTACAAATTTCAATACAAGTATACTTATTCATTCAGAAAGGAGATTATACAAAGCATGTATACTACGTAAGACATATAGAAACATTATCATGTGAGTACATGTGTATATTGGCGATAAAATGTCAGAGTAACATATGAGAGAGCAATAAAGAGGAGTATATGCTACAAATGTATAGACCATCAGTAAATTATTTTTTTTTATATCATGTAGCGAGCCTAGGGCTCACTACATGATAGCCGCTGTGCAGCAGCATCCCTCCACCCGCTCCGATCACCTCCGGCGATCGGCAATCAGGAAATCCCGTTCAAAGAAGAGGGCTTTTCGCCGTCGTGACGTCATCGGGAGTCCCGATCCACCCCTCGGCGCTGCCTGGTGCTAATAGGCCAGGCTGCGCAAGGGGTCTGGGGGGGCGGCGCGGCAGTTAGCGGCGAATCGGCGCGGAGCGGCGGCGATCGGTGTGCACACGCAGCTAGCAAAGTGCTAGCTGCGTGTAGCAAAAAAAATTATGCAAATCGTCCCAGCAGGGCCTGAGAAATCCTCCTGCGCGGCTTACCCCGAACGTTACCGCCAGGAGGGTTAATGGATTCCAGTATAAGGGAAGTTCCAGTGGGGGCGATACCTTCAGGGAATTGTGATTTCATAGCGTGATGTAGCTGTAGACACATGAAGTGACACCTCCCAGAGAGAGAAAAACGTGATTGTAATTCAACAAAAGGAAGTAACCTGGAGCTAAATACAATTTGTCCTAAATAGACTATTCCTTTATCTGACCATAGGGAAGTATTTTGTAGTTTTGCAAGTTCTGGCAGTTTAGGGTTATGCCAAAGGGGAGTAAAATGTTCCCAGTACTCAGTAGGGAATAGCTTGAGGGTAGACTGCCATATTTTAGAGGCTTGTTGTACAATGGTGTTTTCTGTATTTGATCGGGTGAGTTGCCACTAAGGAGTGCAAAAGGGATGTTTCTTGTTTTGTCTATCTCTGAAAAGCCTGAAAGGGAAGGGTCATGTAGAGATTGTGATATGAACCATATAATTGTTCTATTGAGAGGCCAGATAATATAAGCGAGGTACGGGTAATGCAAGGCCACCAGATCTTGTTGAGCATTGGAGGATAGTGTATTTCAGTTTAGGTCTCCACTGCCCCCAAACAGTCGATATGAAAAGGGATTTTAGTTTACGAGAGAAGGGCTGTGGAATGTAGACAGGGGAATAATGTAGAAAATATAGGATTTTGGGAAGGAGAACCATCTTTATCAAGTTTACCCTTTCAGCTACTGATAAAGGGAGTTTGATCCAGGAGTTAAACGAACACTTAAGCCCGGAATAAAAAATCAGTTTTACTTTCCGGGGGCTTCTACCAGCCCCCTGCAGCCATCTTGTGCCCTCGTGAAGCCTCCGGTCCCCCGCTGCCAGCCAGTTTAGTTTTCGCCGACAGGCCCCGACAGGGAGTGGGTGAGCTTTCTGCGCACATGCAGGCCTGGCCATGCGTATCCTTCTTACATGTTCCCGCCCTCAATAGCATCCTGCACAGGCACAGGATGCTATTGCGGACAGGAACGTGAAGAAAAATACGCGTGGTCAGGCCTGTGTGTGCGCAGAAAGCTCGCCCACTCCCTGTCAGGGCTTGTCGGCAAAAAATAAACTAGCTGGCAGTGGGGGACCGGAGGCTCCGCGAGTGACTGCGAGGGCATGGGATGGCTGCAGGGGGCTGGTAGAAGCCCCAGGAAAGTAAAACTGATTTTTTATTCCTGGCTTAAGTGTCCCTTTAAGTTTAGTTTGAGTTAGGAGAAGAAGTAGCTTAAAATTATCCTCAAAATATTTTTTGGGGTCTGATTGGACCGTAACACCTAAATATTTGAAATTAGTGACAATTTGGAGGGGACAGGGGAGGGGTTGAGAGGAGACTAAGGGATATGCCCATAATAGCTGATTTGCTCCAGTTTATAGCGAGTCCTGAGTAGTAGCCCAATTCTATTATTACCTCATAAGCCGTTTTAAGAGAGAGATGGGGATCAACTTAAAAGAGAATGGTGTCATCTCATCTGCATACCGGAAGATTTTCTCATGTGCATTTCCAATCCGAAGGCCTTCTATCAAAGGGTTTGATCGAATCATGCTTGCAAGTGGTTCTGCGGAGAGGGCGTATAGAAGGCGGGAGAGAGGGCACCCTTGACAGGTTCCTCTGCCTATGGGAAAAGGGTCTGAAATTATAGCGTTCGTACAGACACCCTTTTAGCTGTTTTTAACACAGTTTTTTCCTACCCTGGGCACATGTCCCCCCCCCCCCCCCCCTTTGTGTTACCCACTCTCCCTTGGGAGGGATATTCTAACTGGTTAGGTGTGTTTCTACCACCCCTATAACCATTTGGAGTTTTTTTTTATCAAGAGAGCGACTGTGTTCAGTCCTTCTGGACACCCGAGTGGAGTCAGCTTTATACACCTCCACCTACCTACAGTGGTCGGTTGCCTGTATGCAACCTCCCTTTGTGAGTATCATAATCCTTATTACCATTTCTCCATTGTTGTCATTTACTGCACCATTGAGGCTCCCGATGTGCCTTTTCTCTCCAGGGTGCTCTCTGATCAGCCTACACACCTGCTATTTAGCAGATGTTTCCCCAAAACAGGAGTGACAGGGTAATGTCCACTTTTCAGTTTCACATCAGAGAGACAGTTGCACAACCTACTGGAGTTCAAGGTGCAGGACCAATGCATCAACATAGAAAAATCCAAGGGGTCAGCACACTCTGTGAAAGTTCAGCGTGACAACATACAATATGTTCATTCCAGTCACCAACGACCGTTTCAGAGCCACGACAGGGTCCCCTTTGTCAGAATGATAACTTTTCATTTTGGCCACTTTTCTCATCTAGAGGAAAAAGGAGCGCTCCTTAGTGCATTACCCAAAGTATACATTTTATTCAAAAAGCAATTTGGTTCTCACAAAAATAGCAGATCTGACGAAGGCGCAGCGCGCCGAAACGCGTCATGACGTCACAAGCATGCTGAATCCAGGCTCCGCCCAGCCCCGGCGAGACGAGCTCCAAGTCTACCGGAGACTGCACTGCTGGCCACATCACGTGTGCACCCACTGCCCCGGAGAGAAGCGGTTGGCCTCATCGATGACATGCGATTTTAACTGCTATTTTTGTGAGTACCAAATTGCTTTGTGAATAAAATGTATACTTATGGTAATGCACTATGGAGCGCTCCTTTTTCCTCTAGATATCCTTGATTTCCCTAAACTGAAGCAGCGCAGTGCATAAAACATAGTATAAGGAGAAGAGTTGTGAAAGTGATTGTGTGTCTCTGGTCTGTGAGCGCAAGGATTATCTTTGCCGTTTTGGATTACACTTTTCTCATCTGCCTATAATATTTCAATATATATCTTATGGGAAAACTCCCTTAGTAGCACTTAAAACAGCTTTACAGTGACTAACATTTATAACAATCCCTTTCTACTGTCCCTGAGAAAATGTTTGTATGTTCACGCTCACTCGCTCAGTGCTGTGCTTTGTTTGCACAAGAAATAACTTCAACACTTAAAGGGGAACTTCAGCCTAAACAAACATACTGTCATCAAGTTACATTAGTTATGTTAATTAGAATAGATAGGTAATATAATCTCTTACCCACCCTGTTTTAAAAGAACAGGCAAATGTTTGTGATTCATGGGGGGCTGCCATCTTTGTCATGGGGGCAGCCGGGCAGCCATCTTTTTGGTTGAAAGGAGGTGACAAGGAGCAGGAGACACAGTTCCAACTGTCCTGATTACCCCTCCCAGCTGCACACGCTAGGCTTCAAATGTCAAATTCAAAATGTAAAAAAAACGAGAACGAGAACAACAACATCAGAAATCCCATCATGCTTTGCACAGCATCAGGGGGAAAAAGCCCGGGCAGTTTTCGTCTGTGCAGCTAAAAAATGAAGCTTGTATAAGAGAAACAAAGTTCTGATGCTGTGAAACTGGGGGCGCTGTATGACTGATATTGTGGTGAAACCCCTCCCACAAGAAGCTCTGAGTACCGAGGTACTTCTGGCAGTTTCCTGTCTGTGAACCTTGTTGCCTTGTGGGAAATAGCTGTTTACAGTGAACCTCCGGACTAAAATTCGACTCAGCAGCACTGAAAAGGCTTGGTGTTTCTTTAAAGGGGCGCTATGGCGACTTACTGTTCAAATTAATGCAGCATAAAATTAAGCCATCATGCAAAAGAAGCTGCAATAAAAAAGCTTTAGTTTCAGAAAAATAAACAGAGCTGCTTGCTCAATCACTTCGGCGGATCGTTGGTAACCAGTCTTATCACCCGAACTATAGTCTGTACACACGTCGGATTTGACGCGAAAACGTCCGAACGACGGAACGTTCAAACGACGAGTCGTTCGCTAAAATCCGACGTGTGTATGGGCCTTTAATGTAATAGAAACAACGTAGACTGTCTATTAGGAAGAGGTAATTGTAGAAGTCTTGAAAAACATATGTAATGAGTATGTTATATATGTGTGTGTGTGTGTGTATATATATATATATATATATATGTATATGTATATGTATATGTATATGTATATGTGTGTGTGTGTGTGTGTGTGTGTGTGTATATACATACTCATAACATATGTTTTTCAAGACTTCTACAATTACCTCTTCCTAATAGACAGTCTACGTTGTTTCTATTACATTTAAGGTAGCCATACACTGGTCGATTTGCCATTAGATCGACCAGCTGACAGATCCCTATCTGATCGAATCTGATCAGAGAGGGATCGTATGGCTGCCTTTACTGCAAACAGATTGTGAATCGATTTCAGCCTGAACCTGAAACCGATCACAATCTGTGGAGCCGCCGCTGCCGCCTGCCCCCACCCCCCCCACCCCCCCCACCCCGCGCATACATTACCTGACGCTGGCTCCCGGGCATCTTCTCCGCATCTTCTCCACACTGCACCCGCTCCATCCCGGCGCTTCCTGTGTCACTCCGTGACCAGGAAGTTCAAATAGAGCGCCCTCTATTTGAACTTCCTGGTCACTGCAGTGACAGGAAGCGCCGGGATGGAGCGGGTGCAGCGCGGAGAAGATGCGGAGAAGACGCCCGGGAGCCAGCGTCAGGTAATGTATACCTGATCGGATCGGCCGCCGCTAGCAACACGCTCCCTACCCGCGGGCGATCGAGGGTAATTTCCCGCACGGCGCGATCGATGGACCGATCCGATTTCGGGAGGAAATCGGATCGACGGGTGCATTTAGCGCGAACGATTGGCAGCAGATTCGATCCCAGGATCAAATCTGCTGTCGAAACGGCCGCGAATCGGGCCAGTGTATGGCCACCTTAAAGAGACACTGAAGCGAAAAAAAAATTATGATATTATGATTTGTATGTGTAGTACAGCTAAGAAATAAAACATTAAGATCAGATACATCAGTCTAATTGTTTCCAGTACAGGAAGAGTTAGGAAACTCCAGTTGTTATCTCTATGCAAAAAAGCAATTAAGCTCTACGACTTTCAAAGTCGTGGAGAGGGCTGTTATCTGACTTGTATTATCTCAAGTGTTATTGAACTATTTACTTTTTCTCTGCCAGAGGAGAGGTAATTAGTTCACAGACTGCTCTGAAAGAATCATTTTGAATGCCGAGTGTTGTGTAATCTGCACATATTATAGAATGATGCAATGTTAGAAAAAACACTATATACCTGAAAATAAAAATATGAGAATATTTTCTTTGCTGCTAAACTTCTAGTAATTATTCATGGTACACAACCAATTCATTATATCATATATTTTTTTTCGCTTCAGTGTCTCTTTAAGGCACTAGTGCTGTACAATATACAGATCTGCCACCTTTGATCTGTACAGCAGATACTACGCAAGTTTGTTAACAACACAGGGGGGGGGGGGGGGGGGGGGGGGCAGATAGATAGCCGAGATAAGGTGGCTGATTTATTGCCTGACAGATCGCAGGGGTCCTTCATGGCTTCAGTATACGCTGTGATGAAGCGCAGCTACAACTGTTTATAGCAGGCTGCTCGGCTGGCTCTTGAGTGCGGACAAACTAAAAACAACCAGGTGACAGGGAGGTGAGATCTGAAAAAAATAAACAGTCATACCAGATGTTCCCCTGTGATTAATGTACTGGTCTGTTTAGTCCGACGCATAACATGCAAATGACGGGCTACTGAAAGCTAAAGTGATTGAGCGAGCAGCTCTGTTTATTTTTCTGAAACTAAAGCTTTTTTATTGCAGCTTCTTTTGCATGATGGCTTAATTTTATGCTGCATTAATTTGAACAGTAAGTCGCCATAGCGCCCCTTTAAAGAAACACCAAGCCTTTTCAGTGCTGCTGAGTCGAATTTTAGACCGGAGGTTCACTGTAAACAGCTATTTCCCACAAGGCAACAAGGTTCACAGACAGGAAACTGCCAGAAGTACCTCGGTACTCAGAGCTTCTTGTGGGAGGGGTTTCACCACAATATCAGTCATACAGCGCCCCCTAATTGTCTGTTTGTGAAAAGCAATAGATTTCTCATGTAAAAGGGGGTATCAGCTACTGATTGGGATTAAGTTTATTTTTTGTTCGGAGTTTCTCTTTAAAGCAAACCTGAAGCAAAAATAAACTTGAGATAATGAATTGTATGTGTTGTATAGCTAAGAAATGGAACATTAGTAGCAAAGTCTCCTATTGTTTTCCTGTACAGGAAGAGTTAAAAAAAAACCTTCAGTTATCTATGCAAAAGAGTATCTCTGAGCTATTCGACCCAGTTGGTCTAATACAGTCCTGTTTTCTGAAGCAATTAAACAGCCAAGAAACAGTGAGAGACAGCTTGAGGTAAGGTTTTACTGCAGCAAAGTTCAAAGGGTCATTATCTCTGCTTTGTTTTATAGCTTAAAAGACAGAGTAGGGTTTCTAAACTGCAAACATGACAGAATGATGAAATTATATAAAAATAAATAAAAATAAAAAGCTATATACCGTATATACTCGCAAGCAAGCCGAATTTTTGACCCCCAAAAGGGGGTCAAAAGTTGGGGGGTCGGCTTGCTTGCGAGTCACCTGTGGTCCGCGCCCCCCCGCCCCGCGGCCGCCGCTATCACCTGAGCTGGCGCCGCATCTTCTATTATTCCCCTCTCCGCTCGTATAGTAATTCACAGCAGCGCGCCCCACGGCGGCTGCTGTGATGATGAAGCAGGAAGCCATAGAGAGAGAGCAGCTTCCTGTAGCTATGGGAACCGCTCTCTCTCTATGGCCTCCTGCCTCGTCATCACAGCAGCCGCCGTGGGGCGCGCTGCTGTGAATAACTATACGAGCGGAGAGGGGAATAAAAGAAGATGCGGCGCCAGCTCAGGTAATATCGGTGGCCGCGGGGCGGGGAGGAGGGGGCATTACCTTTTCTATACTGGGCACTGTACTAGCTATACTGGGGCACTATACTGGGCACTACCTACCTATACTGGGCACTATACTAGCTATACTGGGCGCTATACTGGGCACTACCTACCTATACTGGGCACTATACAGGGCACTATACTAGCTAAACTGGGGCATTACCTACCCATACTGGGCACTACACTAGCTATACTGGGGCACACTGGGGCACTATACTAGCTATACTGGGGCACTATACTAGCTATACTGGGGCACACTGGGGCACTATACTAGCTATACTGGGGCACTATACTAGCTATACTGGGGCACTTCACTAGAAATACTGGGGCACTATACTAGCTATACTGGGCACTATACTAGCTATACTGGGGCACTATACTAGCTATACTGGGCATTTTACTAGCTATACTGGGCACTTTACTAGCTATACTGGGCACTATACTAGCTAAATTAGGGGAACTTCCTACCCATACTGGGCACTATACTAGCTATACTGGGGAACACTGGGGCACTATACTAGCTATACTGGGGCACTATACTAGCTATACTGGGCACTATACTAGCTATACTGGGGCACTATACTAGCTATACTGGGCACTTTACTAGCTATACTGGGCACTTTACTAGCTATACTGAGCACTATAATAGCTATACTGGGGCACTACCTACCCATACTGGGCACTATACTAGCTATACTGGGCACTATACTAGCTATACTGGGCACTTTACTAGCTATACTAGGGCACTACCTACCCATACTGGGCACTATACTAGCTATACTGGGCACTATACTAGCTATACTGGGACACACTGGGGGGATCACGCGGCCAGCATTTCCTACCCCCGGCTTATATGAGGGTCAATCATTTTTCCTGTCTTTTTCAGGTAAAAGTTGGGGGTTGGCTTATATGCGTGTCGGCTTGCTTGCGAGTATATACGGGTAACTGAAAATAAAAATATGAGACTCTTATCTTTGCTACTAATGTTCTATGTGTTATCTGTACTGCACAAACAATTCATTATGCCATAGTTTTGTTTTTGCTTTATACCTAGTTTTTAACTCTTAAAATTAAATTAAAGGAGTTATCAGGGAAAATGAATAAAATAAGTGCTACTTACCGGGGGCTTCCTCCAGCCCCAAGCTCCCAGCATGTCCTTTGCCGCAGCTCTCCCCGCAGCCGTTCGGCGCAGCTCACTCCCGGTCCCCGGCGATGACGTCAGGCCGACCTCCAGGTCGGCCTGTACTGTGCCTGCACGAGCGGCGCAGTCAATCACCGCCATGTGGACCGGAGCGGACTGTGCAGGACCGGGAGTGAGCTGCTGCGAACGGCTGCGGGGAGAGCTGCGGCGAGGGACATGCTGGGAGCTTGTGGCTGTAGGAAGCCCCCAGTAAGTAGCACTTATTTTATTCATTTTTCCCCTGATAACTCCTTTAAGGATCAGGGACTCCAGCAATGTTCTATTTAGGATTAGTCCTACAGATACAGTGAATTATCTTATACATTTATTTTCACTTTAGGTTTGTTTTAAAGGACAACTTAAGTGAGACGTACATGGAGGCTGTCATGTTTATTTCCTTTTAAGCAATACCAGTTGCCAGGCAGTCCTGCTGATCCTATACCTCTAATACTTTTAGCCACAGACCCTGAACAAGCATGCAGCAGATCAGGTGATTCTGACATTATTGTCAGATCTGATAGATTAGCTGCATGCTTGCTACTGGTGTTATTCAGACACTTCCGCAGCCAAACAGACCAGCAGGGCTGCCAGGCAACTGGTATTGTTTAAAAGCAAATAAACATGGAAGCCTCCATAGTCTTCTCACTTCAGTTGCCCTTTAAGACAGGCCACATTATCTATTCAGAGGTAGTTTGCTTTTGTCACAGAACAAAAAACCAAACACCACTATTGGGTTGACATTAATAAAATGTTGAATAATTCTGTATGAACAAATGGCTTACTTTATGGAGATCCTCGTAGGTCTGTACCATGAAGTTATCTTTTCCAAGCATTTCCAGCCACCCCTTTACATGGTCAAACCAGGATCCAAAGGGAACTGAAAAATGTATTTGAATTTAAAAAAAAAAAAAGAGCACAAAGTCAGCCATCAAGATGACTTTACTAACACGAATTACCGTACATACTACTTCAGAGTACTACCAGTTGCCATTAAAACTCCTGACATACAATTCGTTCAACATTAGTTATCTCAATATGTATGGAACCACAAAAAACCTCAAATCAAAATTAGCCTGATGATGAGGCCTAAGAGTGATGGAGGCCTTTCAGTCCCAAATTTGCTTCAATATTTCAAAGCCTCTCAATTGGCTCAACTTCCACTAATTTACGCTGGATTCCATACCATCTTGGGTACATGTCGAAAACCATATTCTAACCCAGGCATGGGCAAACTCGGCCCTCCGGCTGTTACGGAACTACAAGTCCCACAACGCATTTGCCTTTATGAGTCATGACTGTGGCTGTCAGACTCCTGCAATGCATTGTGGGATTTGTAGTTCCTTAACAGCTGGAGGGCCAAGTTTTCCCATGCCTGTTCTAACCCCCTTCTCGCTAGAAGGCCTTCTATGGTCACACAAACCCATCCCACCACAAGTAGTTTCAGTTTCCCCAATCACCTCTCACACCTTACAAGTTTGGAGTAAATCCAGATTTAAAGAGAGTCTGAAGCCATATTAAAAATGGCTTTTTACCTTATATTCAACAGGGGCATGTTTGCCCCTGCTAAAACGCCGCTGAAGCCCCTGATGAATCCATTGGACGAAACGCGTTGGGCGTGACCAGGAGCGCTGACGTCACTGGGATCTAGGTGGAAACGTGGATGGTCAGGAGGCAGGCTGCTACGAGAAGCGGGGAAATCGGGACGCCGACACCGCCAGCATAGGAGCTTTACTGTTGGGCTGAAATGCCCGAGATGCCTGATATCCTCCTATATACCGTACGTGAGTGCGCTGATATTGCGCAGGCCATAACTTTTAGCCAAACTGTTTTACGCTATGTGTGTTTTTATACTATCTCTTACATGTGGAACTAATCATTAAATACGGATTATCTAACTGTGAACAAAGGAGCTGTGGAAGCTGTCATTGGAGTTGGCCGCTCTAAAGGCTAAGTGCTAGACCCACCTGGACTGTGAGGTGGTGTCCATCTGGTGAGCTGCTAGTGTGGAGGGGTTGTAGAGACCACGAGTGATGCACATCTGAGCACATATGCACGTGTGGGGGACTTGTATTCTGTGATTACAGTAATGCACTATGTGCGGTTGTCTATTTTTTGAATTGTAGAAAGGAAGAGGAGCGCTGTCACATCATTACTGACAGTCCCTTGGAAGTATCTATCAGACTATTGCATAGGACATACCTAGTTCCTCTAAGACTTGCTAAAATATATCCCTCACAGTCCTCGCATTGCTTCCGAGGCTGTCCCCTTCCAGGTTTAATGTATCACATATAGTGGGAATGCCCTGTGGTCTCTGGACAAGGATTACATTATTCATTTCCAGAATCTTCCAAGATTCCTTTGGAAACAGTAAATTCGGGCGCCTGAGGCTAGTGGACAAATCGGGCGCCGCCATTCACTCCTATAATAAATATCGTTTAATGGGCGCCCGATAGGAAAAAAGGGCGCCGGAGAAAATTAACGTTTTAAAAGCGGCGCCCGGAGACTTAATGTTTTATTACTGTTTTTCATGATTACACATTTAATGATTTATACATTTTTAAATTTTATTTTTAAACGAAAAACAGTACAATATTTTTTTTCAAACATTATTTTTAAACGAAAAACAGTACATTTTTTTTTTTATAACATTATTTTTAAACAAAAAAACCAACAGGGGGGTCTTAAGTTTAGGCACCAACAGGGGGGTCTTAGGTTTAGGCACCAACAGGGGGTCTTAGGTTTAGGCACCAAAAGGGGGGTCTTAGGTTTAGGCACCAACAGGGGGGTCTTAGGTTTAGGCACCAACAGGGGGTCTTAGGTTTAGGCACCAACAGGGGGGTCTTAGGTTTAGGCACCAACAGGGGGGTCTTAGGTTTAGGCACCAACAGGGGGGTCTTAGGTTTAGGCACCAACAGGGGGGTCTTAGGTTTAGGCACTAACAGGGGGGTCTAGGGGTTAGGGGTAGGTACAGGGAGGGTTACTTAGGCACCAACAGGGGGGGTCTTAGGTTTAGGCATCAACAGGGGGGTCTAGGGGTTAGGGGTAGGTACAGGGAGGGTTACTTAGTAATTTTTTTTTTTAAACGTTATTATACGGTTCACTATTTAAACGAAAGATTAACGTTTTTACAATTGCCGATTTAATGCACATTATTTAATGATTTATAACTTTAAAAACCATTAATTTTAAACGAAAAACAGTACAATATTTTTTTAAACGTTATCCATGCTTATCGTTAAAAACCCGGCGCCCTTTTTTCCCAGCGCCCCTTTTTAACGTACGCGATTCCTTTTACTAAGGATCCTCAGATATTCCTTTTAGGCTACATGCCGAATACAATGCAGCACGCCACCCACAAACTCATTCAGCACATACCGGTAGTTTCATCTGTAAAACTTTATATAGCTTCTCAGTGGAAAAAACCTGATCTACAATTTAAATATATTGACACGCATTGATAAGAAAATGATATATGAACGAATTAACGCCAGAGTCCAAGACACAATGCAGCACTTTGAAAGGGTCTGGAGACCATGGGTAGATTATAGAGGGAATGTCCTCATGTTTAATATTCTAAACGATTAGTTAGACCACCACTCTGCTAAATTGTTGTTAAATTTTTGAATACGCTATTAAGGTTGGATGCACCTATCATGTTTATGTCTGCCTGCTGTGCCCAAAATTACTTTAGTAAACCACAAAGAAAATATATTGTGATGACTGGATGTATTTTATATCTTTGCTTGCTGCCGATTCCCCGTTATGTATCTGTTATAATGTATGCTGTCTCTTTCAAGAGACCTCTATACTTCTGTACTCTAATGTTCTTTTTTTCTTTCTTAAAAGAAATGCCTGTTATGGTTCATTTGCTTATCAATAAAGCCACCTTTTTGAACACTAAAAAAAAGAGCACAAAGTATAAGGGCTCGTTTCCACTTGTGCGGCGTGCGTCTTGCAGACGCACGCCGGCACTGAGCGGGTGGGCGGAATCGCAGGCGAATCCCATCAGCCGTGCCATGCACGGCTATGGGAATCGCAGCCTCCGCTGCGAAATCTGCGGGGGGTTCCGGGCGAATCGCTACCGCAAGCGATTCGACCGGCGGTGCCGTTACACCCTGTGGCAGAGTTTCCCCGTGTGATTTGCCTACGGGGAAACTGCGGATTTGCGGCGGAAACGGGAGCTAAGGGATGAACTTAAAGTGTACCGGAGATGGTACACTATCAATAATTTATACTTATCTGGGGCTTCCTCCAGCCCCATAAGCTTGTAGCTTCCCTTCCTCTTCAGCTCCTCCATTCTGGCACTAGGACTCCCAGTGATCTGGTTAGTCAAGGCCTTCTGCGCATGCGTGGGGGACAGGAGCGTGACGAAGGGTTCGCGAAGGGCAGAGGAGGACGGCGGGGAGGTCATGGTACTTATGGGGCTGGAGGAAGCCCCAGTTAAGTATAAATTAGCACTAATGAACCATCTCTGGTTTACTTTAAGCTATTCATACAAACATAAAATACAAACAGTGAACCTGTTTTACCTGCTAGGTTGTTTATTATTGTATAAAGCCCCTCTTGTGATTTATACATTACATGCAATATAACCAAAGAGGAGGTTATCTGGGCAGCATGGTAGCATAGTGATTAGCACTCTCGCCTTGCAGTGCTGGGTCCCTGGTCCAAATCACATGGAGTTTGTATGTTCTTCCCAATTTTGTGGGGTTTTTGTGTGTACATTTTTGGTCTGGTCCAGCCTTGTCAGTTTTGTATCAGTTTTGCATGTGTTTATGGGTGTGTTGACACATAAAAGGTGTACATTTCTGATTCGGTCCAGTTCTGTATTCGTTATGTATGTGTATTTGAGAATAAAAGCCTCTGGTCCTTAAAGGAAAACTGAAGTGAGAAGAATATGGAGGCTGCCATATTTATTTCCTTTTAAACAATAACAGTTGCCTGGAAGCCCTGCTGATCTATTTGGCTGCAGTAGTATCTGAATAGCACTAGAAACAAGCATGCAGCTAATCATGTCAGATCTGACAATAATGTCAGAAACGTCTGATCTGCTGCATGCCTGTTCAGGGTCTACTGTATGGCTAAAAGTATTTGAGGCAAAGGATCAGCAGGGCTGCCAGGCAGTGATGGGCTTCCGAGTAATTTTGAGTAGCAAGCTACTCAGAACTAATATGGTAATGAGCTGCTGATTACTCAGCTGTGATCGCGGGTGATGGGGGGTTAAATTACCCAGAAGTCTGAGCAATAGTTTTTCAGAATACTTAAAGAGAATCTGTACTCTATTATTCTTACAATAAAAAGCATACCATTCTATTCCTTATTTTCTCCTGTGCCCCTCTGTGCTGTTTCTGCCACTCCCTGCTGCAATCCTGGTTTGTAATGAACAGTTTTAGGCAGTGTTTACAAACAAAAGACTGGCTTCTAACCAGAGTATCATAGGCTGAGAACTAGCTGACTGTGTGACTCATGCAGAGCTTGGAGGGGGTGTGTAAAGCTTTTGCCAATGACAAGCAGTGCTGCACATACCACACATTCCAGCCTCAGCCCGACAGACACCAGAGAGGAAAGGAGATAAGATTTATTACAGAGACAGTGCAACTAGAAAAGGCTGCAGTAAGACAGACCACATTAGAACAGGTATAGGAACTTATAGGATAGAAGAAATAAGGCTTAAAATTTTGTTACAGAGTCTCTTTAACTAAATTAGAGCGTGTATTAATATGTTTCACTGACGTTTCTCTTTAATAAGTGAAAAAAAAAAGTTTTATTTTAATTTTGAAGCTTACTCACTGTCTCCCGTTATAAAATCTTTAACAAACTCATCAAAACCTTCAGGATCTTCATAGAAGGAGGTCATCTTTGCAAAATAGTAAAGAGAGACGGCAACATCTTTGGGATTTCGGACTGTATATATAACCTGAAAAGGTTTTTAAATATGCAATAATATACCGTAAGTATAAAATACAGTGCCAAGGAAAATGTTGGTGCTTTATAAATCAATAATAATAATAATAATACAAATACTAATAATAATAATTATTATATCAATATATAATAAAAACACAATAATTATAACTTGTATAGGTATAGATGTCACTATAAACTCAAGGAGAAAGCCAGTCTATGCTGCTCTTCTTCCATAACCTCGAACAGAAGACAAAGTTAAAGAAAATACGGTAGATAAAATTAAAACATAAAGGTCCTGACTGAGCCCATTAACACAGTTGATTTGCTGCTCAAAGCGGACACAACTATGTTAGTGGGCTCAGAAGAAAAAGAAAGAACAATGATCAAGTCATATCTAAAAAAAAAAAAAAAAAAGGCGTGGTTATGCGGCGATCGCGTCATTCGTGCCGCAATCAGCCGCCGGCAACTGGCTCCGCCCCCTCCTCGTGCTGTAACCCGCCAGCCGTTCGGAAGCGCCGGCGGGTTACTAGCACCCGGATCGCCGCTCACAATGCGTATAATAGGCTTTGTAATGTATACAAAGCCTATTATATAGGCTGCCTCCTGCCCTGGTGGTCCCAGTGTCTGAGGGACCACCAGGGCAGGCTGCAGCCACCCTAGTCTGCACCCAAGCACACTGATTTCCCCCCTTGCCCCCTGATTGCCCACAGCACCCCTCAGACCCCCCCCTGCCCACCCCCCAGACCACTGTTAGCACCCAATCACCCCCCTAATCACCCATCAATCACTCCCTGTCACTTTCTGTCAACGCTATTTTTTTTTAACCCTAAACTGCCCCCTGCTCCCTCCGGATCACCCCCCCACCCCTCAGATTCTCCCCAGACCCCCCCCCCTCCCCGTGTACTGTATGCCTCTATCCCCCCTGTAATAACCCACTGATCACCTGTCAATCACCCATCAATCACCCCCTTTCACTGCCACCCATCAATCAGCCCCTAACCTGCCCCTTGCGGGCAATCTGATCACCCATCCACATCAATAGATCGCCCGCAGATCCGACATCAGATCACCTCCCAAGTGCAGTGTTTACATCTGTTCTCTCCTCTAAACAACCACTAATTACCCATCAATCACCCCCTATTACCACCTGTCACTGTTACCCATCAGATTAGACCGTAATCTGCCCCTTGCGGGCACCCAATCACCCGCCCACACGCTCAGATTGCCCTCAGACCCCCCTTATCAATTCGCCAGTGCATTATTTACATCTGTTCTTCCCTGTAATAACCCTGTCACCTGTCAATCACCTGTCAATCACCTATCAATCACCCCCTGTCACTGCCACCCATCAATCATCCCCTGTCACTGCCACCCATCAATCAGACCCTAACCTGCCCCTTGCGGGCAATCTGATCACCCACCCAGTGCAGTTTCTAGGCTAAAATGCACCCAGGGCGAGGGTGTGAAAATTGCGCCCCCCCCCCGGAGCAAGGATATGGGTGCCCGCAGTATAGGTTAGCCAGGTCTAGTTTCACTTAGTATAGGTCCCCCCAGTATAGGTAGCCAAGAATAGGTACCCCAGTATAGGTAGCCAGGCATAGGTGAGCCAGTATAGTTGCCCCCGCTATAGGTTAGCCAGGTAGGTGCCTCCAGTATAGGTAGCCAGTATAGTTGCCCCCAGTATAGGTTAGATAGGCAGGCGCCCCCGGTATAAGTTAGATAGGTAGGTGCCCCAGTACAGGTTAGCTAGGTGGGTGCCTCTAATATAGGTAGCCAGAATAGTTGCCCCCAGCATAGGTTAGATAGGTAGGTGCCCCCAGTATAGGTCATTTAGGTAGGTGTCTCCAATATAGGTATCCAGTATAGTTGTCACCTGTATAGGCTAGCTAGGTAGGTAGGTGCCCCCAATACAGGTTAGATAAGTGCCCCCAGTATAGGTTAGATAAGTAGCTGCCCCCCCAGTATAGGTTAGATAGGTAGCTGCCCCCCAGTATAGGTTAGATTATAGGTAGGTTCCCCTCAGTATACGTTAGATAGGTAGGTGCCCCCCAGTATAGGTTAGATTAGGTAGCTGCCCCCCCCTTCCAGTATAGGCTAGATTAGACAGGTGCCCCCCAGTATAGGTTAGATAGGTAGCTGCCCCCCAGCATAGGTTAGATTGGGTAGGTGCCCCCCAGTATAGGTTAGATAGGTAGCTGCCCCCCAGTGTAGGTTAGATTAGGTAGGTGCCCCCAGTATAGGTTAGATAGGTAGTTGGCCCCCAGTGAAGGTTAGATTAGGTAAGTGCCCCCCAGTATAGGTTAGATTAGGTAGCTGCCCCCCAGCGTAGGTTAGATTAGGTAGGTGCCCCCCAGGATAGGTAGCTGCCCCCCAGTGTTGGTTAGATGGGTAGCTGCCCCCCAGTGTAGGTTAGATTAGGTAGGTGCCCCCCAGTATAGGTTAGATAGGTAGCTGCACCCCAGTGTAGGTTAGATTAGGTAGCTGCCCCCAGCGTAGGTTAGATTAGGTAGGTGCCCCCCAGGATAGGTTAGATAGGTAGCTGCCCCCCAGAGTAAGTTAGATTAGGTAGGTGCCCCCCAGGATAGGTTAGATAGGTAGCTGCCCCCCAGTGTAGGTTAGATTAGGTAGGTGCCCCCCAGCGTAGATTAGATTAGGTAGGTGCCCCCCAGGATAGGTTAGATAGGTAGCTGCCCCCCAGCGTAGGTTAGATTAGGTAGGTGCCCCCCAGGATGGGTTAGATAGGTAGCTGCCCCCCAGCGTAGGTTAGATTAGGTAGGTGCCCCCCAGGATAGGTTAGATAGGTAGCTGCCCCCCAGCGTAAGTTAGATTAGGTAGGTGCCCCCCAGGATAGGTTAGATAGGTAGCTGCCCCCCAGTGTAGGTTAGATTAGGTAGGTGCCCCCCAGCGTAGATTAGATTAGGTAGGTGCCCCCCAGGATAGGTTAGATAGGTAGCTGCCCCCCAGCGTAGGTTAGATTAGGTAGGTGCCCCCCAGGATAGGTTAGATAGGTAGCTGCCCCCCAGCGTAGGTTAGATTAGGTAGGTGCCCCCCGGGATAGGTTAGATAGGTAGCTGCCCCCCAGCGTAAGTTAGATTAGGTAGGTGCCCCCCAGGATAGGTTAGATAGGTAGCTGCCCCCCAGCGTAGGTTATATTAGGTAGGTGCCCCCCAGGATAGGTTAGATAGGTAGCTGCCCCCCAGCGTAGGTTAGATTAGGTAGGTGCCCCCCAGGATAGGTTAGATAGGTAGCTGCCCCCCATAATGGAGGGGGGAAGCACCGTAGCCGCGGGGAGGGCAACCCGACCTCTCCCGGGCCGCCCTCCGTGCTCCCCCCTCAGATGTATAGTGAGCAGCAGCAGCCAGGGAGGGAGCACTGTATACAACATACCTCCCTGGCTCCAAGCGCTGCTCTCTCGTCACCGGTCTTCTCCCATCTGCCTACACACGTATACATACGCTGCTTCCGGGTAAACAGGAAGCAGCGTGTGTATAAGCGTGTATGCAGAGAGAAGTTGACCGGCGGCGAGAGAGCAGCGCTTGGAGCCAGGGAGGTATGTTGTATACAGCGCTCCCTCCCTGGCTGCTGCTCACTATACATCTGAGGGGGGAGCACGGAGGGCGGCCCGGGAGAGGGAGGGAGAGGTCGGGTTGCCCTCCCCGCGGCTACGGTGCTTCCCCCCTCCATTACAGCGCCCCCCTCCCAACAGCGCCCCGGGCGGTGGCACGCCCCGCACGGGGCTACAAACGGGCATGCACCCACCCACACCATCAGATTGCCCCAGACCTACCCTCAGATCACCTCCAAAGTGCATTGTTTACATCTGTTCTGCCATCTAATCACCCACTGATCACCCATCAATCAGTCCCTGTCACTGATACCCATCAGATTAGACCCCTATCTGCCCCTAGGGCACCCAATCACCCGCCCACACCCTCAGAACGCCCTCAAACCCCAGCCCTGATCACCTCGCCAGTGCATTGCTTGCATCTATTTCCCCCCTCTAATCACACCTTGAGACACCCATCAATCACCTCCTGTCACCACCTGTCACCCCCTAGCACACCTACCCATCAGATCAGGCCCTAATTTTCCCCGTGTGGGCTCTTGATCACTCGGCCAAACCCTCAGATCCCCCTCAGACCCCCTTCCGATCACCTCCCCAGTGCATTGATTGCATCTATTTTCCCCTCTAACCACCCCCTGAGACACCCATCAATCACCTCCTGTCACCCCCCTAGCACTCCTATCCATCAGATCAGGCCCAATACAACCTGTCATCTAAGAGGCCACCCTGCGTATGACCGGTTCCACAAAATTTGCCCCCTCATAGACCACCTGGCATCAAAATTTGCAGATGCTTTTACCCCTGAACAGTCATTTTGAGAAATTTGGTTTCCAGGCTACTCACGGTTTTGGGCCCGTAAAATGCCAGGGCAGTATAGGAACCCCACAAGTGACCCCATTTTAGAAAAAAGACACCCCAAGGTATTCTGTTAGGTGTATGACGAGTTCATAGAAGATTTTATTTTTTGTCAAAAGTTAGCGGAAATTGATTTTTATTGTTTTTTTCACAAAGTGTCATTTTCCACTAACTTGTGACAAAAAATAAAATCTTCTATGAACTCACCATACACCTAACGGAATACCTTGGGGTGTCTTCTTTCTAAAATGGGGTCACTTGTGGGGTTCCTATACTGCCCTGGCATTTTAGGGGCCCTAAACCATGAGCAGTAGTCTAGAAAACAAATGCCTCAAAATGACCTGTGAATAGGACGTTGGGCCCCTTAGCGCACCTAGGCTGCCAAAAAGTGTCACACATGTGGTATCGCCGTACTCAGGAGAAGTAGTATAATGTGTTTTGTGGTGAATTTTTACACATACCCATGCTGGGTGGGAGAAATCTCTCTGTAAATGGACAATTGTGTGTAAAAAAAATCAAAAATGTGTCATTTACAGAGATATTTCTCCCACCCAGCATGGTTATATGTACAAATACACCCCAAAACACATTATACTACTTCTCCTGAGTACGGTGATACCACATGTGTGACACTTTTTTGCAGCCTAACTGTGCTAAGGGGCCCAAAGTCCAATGAGTACCTTTAGAATTTCACAGGTCATTTTGAGACATTTGGGTTCAAGACTACTCCTCACGGTTTAGGGCCCCTAAAATGCCAGGGCAGTATAGGAACCCCACAAGTGACCCCATTTTAGGAAGAAGACACCCCAAGGTATTCTGTTAGGTGTATGATGAGTTCATAGAAGATTTTATTTTTTGTCACAAGTTAGCGGAAATTGATTTGTATTGGGTTTTTTTTCACAAAGTGTCATTTTCCGCTAACTTGTGACAAAAAAAAAATCTTCTATGAACTCACCATACTCCTAACAGAATACCTTGGGGTGTCTTCTTTCTAAAATGGGGTCACTTGTAGGGTTCCAATACTGCCCTGGCATTTTAGGGGCCCTAAACCGTGATGAGTAGTCTAGAATCCAAATGCCTCAAAATGACCTGTGAATAGGACGTTAGGCCCCTTAGCGCACCTAGGTTGCAAAAAAGTGTCACACATGTGGTATCGCCGTACTCAGAAGAAGTAGTATAATGTGTTTTGGGGTGTACTTTTATACATACCCATGCTGGGTGGGAGAAATCTCTCTGTAAATGGACAATTGTGTGTAAAAAAAAATCAAAAAAATGTCATTTACAGAGATATTTCTCCCACCCAGCATCTGTATGTGTAAAAATACACCCCAAAACACATTATACTACTTCTCCTGAGTACGGCGGTACCACATGTGTGGCACTTTTTTGCACCCTAAGTGCGCTAAGGGGCCCAAAGTCCAATGAGTACCTTTAGGATTTTACAGGTCATTTTGCGACATTTGGTTTCAAGACTACTCCTCACAGTGTAGGGCCCCTAAAATGCCAGGGCAGTATAGGAACCCCACAAATGACCCCATTTTAGAAAGAAGATACCCAAAGGTATTCCGTTAGGAGTATGGTGAGTTCATAGAAGATTTTATTTTTTGTCACAAGTTAGCGGAAAATGACACTTTGTGAAAAAAAACAATTACAATTAATTTCCGCTAACTTGTGACAAAAAATAAAAATTACAAAAAAATACAGAAGAAAATGTTTTTTAAACTGTCATTTTTCCTTTTGCATTTTTAAAATTGATTTTCTCAAAATCTACAAAATCTTTTTAAAAAATATATTATTCTGACTTGTTCTCACTATTCCCCTTAATACACTTTTAGTGATGATAGCATGTATGGGCATTTTGCTATTAACCGCGAAAGTCAGCACAAAATTACACAAAAATTACGAATGGATTACACTAAATCAATTGAATGTAAAAATCGTCATTATGTATAGCCGTAATTGAGAAAATGTATGCAAAATTTTGCGTAATCGTAATTAGCAGACTATGATCATCACTAATAAATACAGCAGCTATGCAATAAATTACAATGGCAGCTTTCAGCGCAGATAAACTGTACTTTGGGAACTTGTCATTTGTAAATAGGCAATATTACCATTGCACGAAAGTAAATATGATAACTATATGGAAAACAAAAAGTAGTAAAAAATGGTTTTACAAAATATTATGTTAGAGTTTAATCCCTCTTTAAGTAGAGTTTATATATATATGTCAATAGTCCCTACCTAATTCTGTCTATACTAATGGTGTTCATACTTTGAATGCTGTTCAATCCACTGAGTTACTCTACTGAGTGATCAGCATTAATTATGAGAAAATGTTAATAATTTTTTTTATATGAGTTACCTTAGCTTTTGAACCATCAAAGGATTTTACAAAAAGATGTCTTGGAAGATGACTGGCTATAAGTCGAGGTTGTTCCTCGCTCACTTGCGCCTTGTGAACATGGTTTTCTATCCAGGGTACTCTGTCCCAGTTGGGAACAGTTTTATTCCATGTTGGATCTCCATTCTTTTTAACCACCCTGGCGTTCTGATTAAATCGCCAGGGTGGCTGCGGGAGGGTTTTTTTCAAATAAAAAAAAAACTATTTCATGCAGCCAACTGAAAGTTGGCTGCATGAAAGCCCACTAGAGGGCGCTCCGGAGGCGATCTTCCGATCGCCTCCGGCGCCCAGAATAAACAAGGAAGGCCGCAATGAGCGGCCTTCCTTGTTTTGCTTATATCGTCGCCATAGCGACGAGCGGAGTGACGTCATCGACGTCAGCCGACGTCCTGACGTCAGCCGCCTCCGATCCAGCCCTTAGCGCTGGCCGGAACTTTTTGTTCCGGCTGCGCAGGGCTCAGGCGGCTAGGGGGGCCCTCTTTCGCCGCTGCTCGCGGCGAATCGCCGCAGAGCGGCGGCGATCAGGCAGCACACGCGGCTGGCAAAGTGCCGGCTGCGTGTGCTGCTTTTTATTTGATTAAAATCGGCCCAGCAGGGCCTGAGCGGCGACCTCCGGCGGTGTTGGACGAGCTCAGCTCGTCCAGACCGCTCAGGTGGTTAATGAGGCTCAAAATGTCAGTCATCCATGTTGTCCCTGGAAATCATTCGTTAGCACCAAACAGGGGAAATGTAGATATGAACAGTTAGAAACTATGATTACATTTTGCTATTAACTAGAGAATGCTTTTCATCTATATGACCATATATATGCAGAGCCGGTGCTGCCATAGAGCCAAAAGGGGCAATTTCCCTAGGGCCTCCAACTTCTGCTGGGCCCCCCAGGTGGTCTTTCTGACTGCTCCCATATGCATGCATGTTCAGGTCACCTGCAGTGGCAGGCAGGCCCACACTGGCCAGGGGGGAAGGGGGGCAATCTCCGCCCAGGCCACCTTTCATTCAGTGATTTAGGGCTGGTCTGGTGTATTCAGGTTTGTTGTTGTATGGCAATGTGAAACACTAGGCTAGCTGATAAAAGTGCAATTAGAGGGCAGGCAAGCTGGTAAATATACACAGCATGATACAGAGCTTGCCTGGAGGGTCCGTGGGAAAATATCTGTCTGGTCTCTCCCCTGTGTTATAATGACTGCATGTATGGATAAGGTGTTATACAAGTTGAAAAGTTTTTGACAGTCCCTAGACTCCAGGAGGGCTGCTTTCTGACTTGTGTGAGAGACCAGCAGGGACAGGAGTCCGATTACAGGCAAGTAGCCTCTGTGTGATGTGAGACTGCAATACAGATGAGCGCTCTGCTCCATCTCAGGCTCTGCTCCATCTCAGGCTATTCTCAGTCTCTCTCCACTCCTCCTCTCTCTGGGCTAGTGAACGCCAAAATCACAATAGCAATCGCTAGCAATTTGTGAGTGCGATTTTGTGAAACGATATTCGCAGCTATTTTTTAATGAATCGCTCCAATAAATGCTACCTGCAGCGTGTTTGCGATTTTGATAAAATCACAACGCTGCTGTGAGAACACCCTCATAAGGTAACATTAGCCAAGTGCTTTCCAAACCACTCTCGATTTGAAAAACGCTCAGAAGCCCTCTTGGTGTGCACCAGCCCTCCTTCATTCACCTTTGTCTCCCTCTTCCCCTAGGTGTCTACTTTTCATACTGGAAAGCTAAATAAAAGTGCAATCCTGGTGATTTTTTTTAAATGTCTGAATAGTTGACTGAATAGCGTGTTGGAACATGGCATACATAGCTTTGTGGGACATCCTTGGGCCACTCTTAATTTCTTTACTGATTGATACTGCTGGTATGTCTCTGTTCTGGTCCAAGGGGGGTGTCCACCAACAAATCTCTGCAGAGGGGCCTGATGTAGTTACATCCTACCCAGCTGCCTTGTAATAACTCACCTGTCCCTGCAGCAGCTCCATCCCGTGCTCCCTCTTCAGCCACACTGCCTGCCTCTATGACCCGGTGCATGCTATTTACACATAACGTGCCGGATGGAGGAGACACAGGCAGCAGGGCTGAAGGCAAAGCACAGGAGGGAGCAGCTGATACTGGTGAGTTATTACAAGGCAGCTGAGCTACACAATGTGCGGGGGCCATTGGAGAAGTCTATGCGAGACCACGAGGGGCAGCAGTCGGTTCGGGGGCTGACTTCGCTGGGGGGGTGTAGGAGGGCCCCAGGTTACTTTTGCCCCAGGGCCCCCGTGTGGCTTAAATCGGCCCTGTATATATGCACTATATATCTTAATGGGGTGGTATCTTCTCACTGAAAAATCTGAAGTCTCCTCCTCCCTACTGCAGTCATGACCCATCCCCCACCCACCCCCAAAAAATGAGTCATGACATCTCAATCCCACAAAAAAACTCCATCTCTGCTAGTGGTATAACTGTTTACCACAAAACCCAGAGACTGCAGAAGAGCATGGGAGCGGGGGCCATGGGGGCCTGCCTTCCCCCCCCCCCCTTTCTGCAGAGAAGTGCAGTGGAGCATTACAGTGGGATGCGAAAGTTTGGGCAACCTTGTTAATCGTCATGATTTTTCTGTATAAGTCATTGGTTGTTACGATAAAAAATGTCAGTTAGCCATTTCTGCCGCCCAGACGTGAAGCTCACGTCTGGGCGGCTGCTCTGCTGTGGTGCCGCGCTTCGGCGATCGCGGGCGCACTTCATGTCGTCCCCCGGTAGCCCTGGGATCAGTGAACGGGAACATGGTTCCCGATCACCGATCCGTGTCCCCAGCAGAAAAACCGAAGCGCTCTTACAAGAGGCTTCAGTCTTTCTGCACGTAAAATTTTCCACGTCATCCTTGTGCTTCCGGTTAGCAAGAAGCACAAGGAGGGAAAAAAATGCAAGGTGGCCATCTTGTGGCCAAATAGTAAAACTACATTTACATATTTTTTACATTACAGTTTACACATAACATTAAAAATTAACTGCTTATTTCCCACACCAAAATATTACCCAAATAAAATTTTTAATGGAAAAAAAAATGTACAATAAAAAAATAAATAAATAAATAAATAGTTATCTAAGGGTCTGAACTTTTTAAATATGCATTTGAATGGGGTATACTACAAACATTTTTTAAATTATTATCTTGTAAATCAGGGCTGTGGAGTCGGAGTCGCAGAGTCGGAGTCGGGGCAATTTTGGGTGCCTGGAGTCGGAGTCGGGAAAAAATGCACCGACTCCGACTCCTAATGAATTTAAACTGTAATTAAAATAGAAAATATGATAAAATGTTCTATTTCTCAAATAATAGTCATCATAAATAATTTATACATACAGTAATAGCTGTGCTTAGTCCACAAAAATGAAATAAAACAATCAAAATTAGTTTCTTGTGCTGCTTCAGTAACGCAGTCCCCGTATTTTTAAAGTCAGATATACACATCTGATTGTGACTGTATATATGATGTGTACACAGGAATCTCTTATATATACGAAATAACATCTATGCTGTAAGTATAAAGCCTGATGTGTAGCCGTGTCACTAATAGAGATGGTCAATGAGATGGAAATAATTCTGTGTTAATTCTGATTTATGCAAATGTATGCACTCTCTTTGCTCATGAAATCAAATAATTTGATATGTTGTTAAAATTTGGTTTGGTGACTACGAATTAAATGGTACCTGAGAAGGATGAAAAGAAAAGTTTTATACATACCTGGGGCTTCTTCCAGCCAGTCCTTCGCTGTCCACCTCCACCACCTGGATCTTCTGCTATGAGTCTTGGTAATTCAGCTAGTCAGCGCAGTCCGGCCGCATGTCGTTTCCACAGCCAGGAGCGTTCTGCACCTGCGCAACAGTGCTGCGCAGGTGTAGTACGCTCCCGGCGGCGGAGTGTATGCATGCGCACTACGCCTGACTGGCTAAAGTACCTGGACTCATAGCAGAAGATCCAGGTGGCAGAGGAGGACTTATCAGCCTGAAGGGGGCTGGAGGAAGCCCCAGGTATGTATAAAACTTTAATTTCATCTGTCTCAGGTTTACTTTGTTACACAGTAGTACTATACTCTACATATGCACTCTCCATAGAGCTGCAGGGAATCCACTGAGAATGTTGTGCACATTGAACACAGAGGTGTTGTCTATCACCCATAAACCTCCTTATTCCCCTGCAGAGTACCTGCACATCACTCTTACACCTGCACAGTTACATTGCCTAGGGCCCGATAGATGTTCTTTGTTCCGGCCTGTACTTTTTACAAGTACTCTTACCAAGGACTAGTTTTAGTCTATGACTAAAGGGAATAAATATGGCAGTCTCCATATCCTTCTCACTTCAGTTATCTTTTAAAATTCCTAAGCGTTGGCAGTTATGAGACGAATTTCATGTTACATACTTTCAATCAACAAGATTGTACTATGAAAATTAGAGGAGTCGGAGTTGAGGAGTCGGAGTCGGTGGAATCCTAAACTGAGGAGTCGGAGTCGGTGGATTTTTGTACCGACTCCACAGCCATGTTGTAAATAGTGATGGACGCAAAACGGAAAAAATGCACCTTTATTTCCAAATAAAATATTGGCGCCATACATTGTGTTAGGGACAAAATTTAAATGGTGTCATAACCAAGACAAACGGGCAAATAAAATACATAGGTTTTAATTATGGTAGTGTGGATTAATGGCCGAAAACTGAGAAATAATGAATTTTTTCCATTTTTTTCTCATTAATCCTGTTAAAATGCATTTATAAAAAAATTATTCTTAGCAAAATGTACCACCCAAAGAAAGCCTAATTAGTGGCAGAAAAAACAAGATATAGATTAACCAGTTTACATCCTAACTACAGTATATTAAAGCGGTTTAACACCCAGCATTACAACTTTGCTTTAAAAGATTGCTTACAGCTTACAAACTATTATGCCAGATTTTTTTTTAAGCAGAACTTCACTGAATGGGTTAAACATGACATTTTAGTGTTGGATTTAACTAGGAATCCGCATCCGTTCTTATCTTTAGTTACAAATGTATCTTTATTTGGAATACAAATAGACCTTTGAAAAGCCTGCCGGGGAAGCCCTCTTTGTTCTCTCAGAGCAGTGTTTGTTTATTACTTTGTAAATAGATACATTTGTAACTAAACCTAAGCACGGAGGAGAATTTCTAGGTAAATGCAGCACTAAAATGTCATGTTTCATCCATTCAGTGAATTTCTGCTAAAAAAAAAATCTGGCATAATCGTTTCTAAGCTGTAAGCAATCTTTTAAAGCAAAGTTGAAATGCTGGGTGTTAGACCACTTTAACGTCATAGCAAGTGGCTCCTGAAAGCCACCTGATGTGAATATAAGTCACTTTGATTTAATGAACACAGCGGGCGTGCTAGCACACTTCTGGGCTCATTAACCCCCCTCCCCCTAACTACTCTATACCGGCATCCCTGCCATGGGGTTCGATCTCCCCACCAACTGCCCGATCCCCTGTAATTACCCCCCTCCCTCCCCCTCCATGCTGCGATTGGGCAGGGCAGGATTAAAATGTAACAATCTTTACCTGAACTTGTTCCTGCGGCAATCGCGTTCCTCTCCCTGCAGTACCGCTGTCAGCATCACTATGCTGAATGAATCAGGTCCCGGCTTGATTACGTCATCAAGCCGAGACCCGATCCGGGCAGCATAGTAAGGCTGACAGCAGTACTGCAGGGAGGAGATCGCGATCTCCGGTGGAACAAGGTCAGGTGAGAGATTGTGACTTCTAACGCTTCCCTGCGCCTATCTCTGTGGGAGGGGGGAGACATCTGGCATGTGGGTGGTATTTTAAAGGGCCACACACCTGGTTATCCCCGTGGTGGGGGCACACAGTTTGCAATCCATGGGGGAGGGATACAGGGGCATACACCAGGCTATCTGGGGGGGGAGGGGGAATTAAAAACCACACCTGGCTATTTCCCCAAAGAAATAAATGACATTAACAAAAAACCAACACCCCTACTACACATATTGTTAACTAGCTGATTGCCCGGCGTTGCCCGGGTATGTATTTGGCTAGTGTTGGCTCCGCCCACTTTTTCTAACCCTAACACACAATTACTCAATGACCAAGTTTGTGAGCTTTGCGGTCTTTGGAAACAATAATTTGCATTGAAATGAAAAAAATCTGATTGGCTGTTTGTGGCTCCACCCCTTTTCTGAATTTGAACCCCAGTCACCCAATGACCAACTGTAGCAGGTTTGAGGCCTGTGCCATTAACAGTGCAAGAATGGCAGCAATTAAATATTCCCCTTGAGAAGCAATAGGTGAAGTTTGATTCACTTTTGTAGGCTCCACCCACTTTTCTGAATATTTAACCCAGTCACCCAGTGACCAACTGTGCAAAGTTTGAGAACCCTACCATTAACAGTGTAAGTATGGCTGCAGTTTACATTTTCCCAGTGAAATTTGCATTTGTCTCCACCCACTAATGACGTGGAACTGCCTGTGTATGTATTTGACCGGTTTTGGCTCCGCCCACTTTTTCTAACCCTAATGCACGAACACTCAATGACCAAGTTTGTGAACTTCGGGGTCTTTGGCATCAATAATTTGTATATTCCCATAGAAATTAAACAAATCAGATTGGCTGTCTGTGGCTGCACTCCTCTCCAACATTTGAACCCCAGTCACCCAATGACCAACTATAGCAGGTTTGAGGCATCTGCTACAGCCCCGTTTCTATGGGTGTGTGATACGTGCAATCGCCCGGGGTGCTTTATTGTGCGGCAGGAGGGGGGGCGCCGGAGCGGGGGAACGGACATAATAGTTATAACTCACCTTCTTCATCCGTTCCCCGCAGTTTCAATATCTTTCCTCTCCCGGCGTCCGTCGCCTGGTAACAGCGCCCCCTGTGATGACATACCGCATGTCATCACAGGAAGCACTGTGACTAATGAGATAGATGCCGGGAAAGGAAGGACATTGAAGCAGCGCGGGTTCGGCGGAAGCAGGTGAGTTATTACTATTATGTTCGCTCCCCCCGCTCCTGCGCCCAACTCATACCGCCCATACCAACTAACCTAAACTGTGGGAACCTACCTAACTAACCTAAACTGCAGGAACCTACCTATTTATCCTACACTGCAGGAACCTACCTACCTAACTAACCTATACTGCGGGAACCTACCTAACTAACCTATACTGCGGGAACCTACCTAACTAACCTATACTGCGGGAACCTACCTAACTAACCTATACTGCGGGAACCTACCTAACTAACCTATACTGCGGGAACCTACCTAGCCAAGCTATACTGTAGGAACCTACCTAACTATCCTATACTGCGGGAACCTACCTAACTAACCTATACTGCGGGAACCTACCTAACTAACCTATACTGCGGGAACCTACCTAACTAACCTATACTGCGAGAACCTACCTAGCCAAGCTATACTGTGGGAACCTACCTAACTATCCTATACTGCGGGAACTTACCTAACTAACCTATACTGCGGGAACCTACCTAACTAACCTATACTGCGGGAACCTACCTAGCCAAGCTATACTGCGGGAACCTACCTAACTATCCTAAACTGCAGGAACCTACCTATCTAACCCATACTGGGGGGACCTACCTATCTAACCTATACTGGGGGAACCTACCTATTGAACCTATACTGTGGGAACCTACCGATCTAACCCATACTGGGGGAACCTACCTATCGAACCTATACTGCGGGAACCTACCTATCTAACCTATACTGCGGGCACCTACCTATCTAAACTATACTGGGGGCACCTACCTATCTAACCCACACTGGTGGCAACTATACGGGCTACCCTATACTGGAGGCACCAACGTAGATAACCTATAAAGCAGGCACCTACCTATCTAACCTACACTGGGGGCAACTATGCAGGCTACCCTATACTGGAGGCACCTACGTAGCTAACCTGTTCAACCTGTACTGCGGGCACCTATGCCTGGCTCCATGGGGGTGGGGTGGGGGGCGATTTTTACACCCTCGCCCTGGGTGAAATTTAGCCTAGAAACTGCTCTGATCTGCTAATACCAGTGTAAAAATGGCAGCAATTTAAATATTCCTTTTGAAAATCAACAGGTGAATTTTGACTATTTTGGCTATTTTGGCTATTATAGGCTCCACCCACTTCCCTGAATATTAATCTCAGTCACCCAGTGACCATCTTGGCAAAGTTTGAGATCCCTGCCATTAACAGTGAAGAAGGGCTGCAGTTTACATTTTCCCATTGAAATTTGTTTTTGGCTCCGCCCACTTTTTGTAAACTGGACACACAGTCACTCAATGACCATGTTTGTGAGCTTTGGGTCCTTGGCATCAATAATTTGTATTTTCCCAGTGAAATGAAACATCTGATTGGCTGTTTGTGGCTCTATCACAGGCATGGGCAAACTTGGCCCTCCAGCTGTTAAGGAACTACAAATCCCACAATGCATTTGCCTTTATGAGTCATGACTGTGGCTGTCAGACTCCTGCAATGCATTGTGGGACTTGTAGTTCCTCAACAGCTGGAGGGCCAAGTTTGCCCATGCCTCCTCTATCCCCTTTTCTGAATTTGAACCCCAGTGACCCAATGATCAACTGTACCAGGTTTGAGGCTTGTGCCATTAACAGTGCAAGAATGGCAGCAATTTTAATATTCCCTTTGAAAATCAACAGGTGAATTTTGATTGTTTTTTTTAGGCTCCACCCACTTTTCTGTATAATAATCTGTGCCATTAACAGTGCAAGAATGGCAGCAATGTAAATATTCCCCTTGAAAATCAAAAGATGAATTTTGATTGGCTGCTGTACACTCCACCCACTTTCCTAAATATTAATCCTAGTCACCCAGTGGCCAACTGTGTCAAGTTTGAGAACCCTGCCAATAACAGAATGGCTGAAATCAATCTAACAAATCTGATTGGCTGTTTGTGGCTCCACCGCCTTTAGTGAATTTGGTCCCCAGTCACCCAATTACTGACTGTATCAGGTTTGAGGCCTCTGCCATTAACAGTGTAAGAATGGTAGCAATGTAAATATTCCCCATGAAAATCAATAGCTGAATTTTGATTGGCTGTTGTAGGCTCCACCCACATTTCTGAATAATAATCCCAGGCACCCAGTGGCCAATTGTATCAAGTTTGGGAACCCTGCCATGTAAAAAATTAAGTTTCTGGCACCGCCCACTTTTTGTAACCTTGACATATAGTCACTCAATTACCAAGTTTATCAGCTTTGGGATCCTTGGTATCAATACTTTGTATATCTGATTGGCTGTTTGTGGCTCCGCCCCTTTCTGAATTTGAACCCCAGTCACCCAGTGCCCAGCTGTACCAGGTTTGAGGCATCTGCTATTAACAGTATAAGAATGGTTGCAGTTTAAATATTCCCTTTGACAATCAAAAGTTGAATTTTGATTGGCTGTTGTAGGCTCTACCCACTTCCCAAAATCTTAATCACATTCACTCAATGACCAACTGTGCAAAGTTTGACAACCCTGCCATTAACAGTGTAAGAATGGCTGCAGTTTATATTTTCCCAGTAAAATGTGTTTTTGGCTCCACCCACTTTGTGTAACCTTGTCACACAGTCACTCAATGACCAATTTTGTGAGCTTTCAGGTTCCTGGCATCAAAATTGTGTGAATGGAAGCAGTTTATCCAGCAAAGAAATCTGATTGGCTGTTTGTGGCCCCGCCCCTTTAGTGAATTTGGACCCCAGTCACCTAATGACTGACTGCAGCAAGTCTGAAGCCTCTGCCATAAACAGTGTAAGAATGGCAGCAGTTTAAATATTCCCCTTTAAACGCAATAGGTGAATTTTGATTGGCTGTTGTAGGCTCCACCCACTTTCCAAAATCTTAATCTTATTCACCCAGTGGCGAAGTGTGGCAAGTTTGAGAACCCTGCGATTAACAGTGTAAGAATGGCTGCATTTTTTTCCATTTAAAAGGAATGGCTGAATTTTGATTGGCTGTTTTATGCTCCACCCGCTTTTCCTGGATTTGTAACCGCGGTCACCAAGTGACCAACTGTGCCAAGTGTGGGGACTCTGGCTTGATTACTGTGAGAATGGCAGCCTTTTACATTTTTTCCATTGACTTGAATGGGTGGAATCTGATTTGCTGTTTGTAGCTCCGCCCAGGTGGGCAGGGGGGCCGCGAGACCCCCAGAACCTATCATCCCAGGTAGTAAGGAACCTGTATACCAAGTTTCGTTCAAATCGGTCAAGGGGTTTTCGAGTGATCGCGGCACATACACACACACACACACACATACATCCGATTTTATATATATAGATGGTAGCCCGAAAAACAATTTTTATGAAGTGGTTAGATAAAGACAGTGGGCATGGTGCAGCAAGAACTACACCGACTCTTCATTGTAGATACATTAAATACCTTACAAGCTAAAGATAAAAGAACTAAGGCCTTCTTTAAAGTCTGGAGAAAGTACATTGTCATGCAACTACCAATAGAGGAAAGAATTGCTTTAATGGGGAATTTTAAGTTAACCAAATGGTATCTAACGGAACATATGCATGGTACACTGGGCCCGCTGGAGGTGGGATGACCCACTATTCATACCCATAGATGGGCATTGTCCTACACCCCTTAGAGTTTAGATAAGAATGGTACAAGGAAATTAACAGCTGAGACATGCAGGGGGGGGGGGGAGGGGAGGGAGGGCGAGTAGTGGGAGGTGGAGGGACTTATGGGGGAGGGGGGAGGGAGAAAACTAAAATGGAGTTCGGGGACACCTGATTGAAAGATGTGCTGTTACTGGTAATTTGGCTGCTATATTAAACATGGTGTGATGACTGTGTTGTAAAATGTTACTATGCATGTTATAAAAGTCAAATGTAATGTCAGTGCTGTCTTGGAAATTGATCAATAAAAATATTTACAAAAAAAAACAAAAAAAACCCACACCTGGCCAACTATGGGGGGGGGGGGGGGATAAATGGCTACATCAGGCTAACTCATGTTGGGGGGAGGGGGGTATACAGAGGCACATCTGGCTACCTGGGGCTCGAGAGGGGTACATCTAGCGAACTATGGGAGGGGGGGGATATACAGGAACACATCTGGCTAACTAGGGGTGGTGGGATACAAAAGAGCCACATAATTGCTAGGGATACAAAGTGGAAAAAAGCACCTTTATTTTCAAATCATATATTGTCGCCATACATTGTATTAGGATTATAATTTAAATGTTGTAATAACCAGGACAAACAGGCATATCAAATGTATGGGTTAAATCCACAGTAGCTCTTATTATTTTAAAACTATAATAGTTTAAAACTGAGAAATAATAACTTTTTTTACATTTTTCTCCCGTTATTCCCTTTAAAATGCTTATAAAGTAAAATAATTCTTAGCAAAAAGTATCACCCAAAGAAAGCCTAATTGGTGGCAAAAAAACAAGGTATAGATCATTTATGTGTGATAAGTATTGATAAAGTTATTGGCTAATGAACGTGAGGAGTGTGAAATGCAGAAAATTGCTCTGGTTTTTAAAGGGAAGGTCCAAGCAAAAAAAAAAAAATGAGTTTCACTTACCTGGGGCTTCTACCAGCCCCATGTAGCCATCCTGTGCCCTCGTAGTCACTCACTGCTGCTCCAGTCCCCCGCTGGCAGCTTTCTGACCTCGGAGGTCAGGGCCGCATTGCATACATTTTTACGCATTCCAGCTAGTGCAGGAACAAAAATGTATGCGTTGCACCACTAACGCGTAAAAATGTATATGTTAATGTTCCTGCACTAGCGGGAATGCGTAAAAATGTACGCAATGCGGCCCTGACCTCCGAGGTCAGAAAGCTGCCAGCGGGGGACTGGAGCAGCAGTGAGTGACTATGAGGGCACAGGATGGCTACATGGGGCTGGTAGAAGCCCCAGGTAAGAGAAACTCATTTTTTTTTTTTGCTTGGACCTTCCCTTTAAGGAGGAATAACCCAGGGACGCGAAGTGGTTAATAAATTGTGATAAGTAGTGATAAAGTTATTAGCGAATGAATGGAAGGTGAAAATTGCTTTGATGCATAAGGTGAGAAATCCCCGTGGGCTGAAATGGTTAAATATATCATATAGGAGACACACTTTCGCATCCCACTGTACATTTACAGATGCATGTCACATGACCATGAGCTGTAGGTAAGCAAGTATAGAGAACCCTGCTTCTGGCAGGCCCAGATATACATCACAGGAGCCTATAGGCACAGACGTCCTGCTACCCCTAGACTTTGCCCTCCATGAACCTACAAATACCCACCAAACACACCACAAATGTGCTGGCTGGCCCAGCTGTCACTCTTCTCTCTTAGTTCCCTTGCCCATCATAGGTAGCTACAAGGGCCATTTAGTATTAGGTAGCCAGAGGTTCTCTCAGTATTAAGTAGCAAGAGGTGCCCCCAAGTATTAGGTAGCTAGAGGTGCCCCCAGTTGAATGTAGATCTCATCAGTGGAATGCTGCGAGTCAGGTGAGTAGCCTATCATTTATACTCAACTTGGGCCTCTGCACAGGGTAGAAGAGAGGAGGGCACTCAGGGAGGGGAGTGAGCCACCTTTCCATCATCAAGCGCCTGTAGGCATGTGCCTACAGTGCCTTATGGTAAATCGGGCCCTGGCTTCTGGGAAGAAAAGAGGAGACCCATATAAATACTGGAGGAGCTAAATATAATGCTTTGCTGCATGGTGGGGAGGGGAGCCAGAGGGGGGATAATATCATGGAGAATGGGTTTGGGAGTTATTGCCAAAGCTTTTTTTTTTTGGGGGGGGGGGGGGGTTGATCCTAGGGAGGAGGCCCCATGCCATTCTGTCTATGGGGGCCCTGTAGGTTCTTGTTAAACCCCTGATCTCTGAAGCCACATATGCCCCTCAACCAGGAACATAGCTCTAGCAGCCATAGCAGCTGCAATGGGTCCTGAAGCAGGTGAAAAACAGGAAGTACTTAATCCTTTCACTGGACAAGGTATAGGAGGCGCCCAAAAAGATAGGAAAAAAGTGGCAATTTTTTTTTTAAATGATAAAAAAACGTCACTCTCAAGGAGTTTAAGAAAAAGGGGGTTCAAATTTATTAATACATATACAGCACAAAGACAACGCATTTCCCGGCGTAAGCCGCTTCTTCAGGTCAAATACGTGCTGAACAGATTAAATTCTGTTCTGGTGCGCCTCGCATGCGAATGTTGTTAAATGTGAAAGCTAGGTTCACACTAGATGGCAAATCGTACTGTTTTCTGAAACAGACCACAAGAGACAAACAGACGTGTCAACAGATCTTGTGTTGACTATTTGATCCAGCCTCCGGTGTCCGGAATGGGCGTTCTCTGATTATCTACTATATAAATATTGACACACTGCACTATGGATGCAGCCTCACTAAAGAAGCATCTTTCCATAGCACCCTTTGATGAAGGACCTCTGTTAAAAGCGGCGTTGTCAGGGTAATGGCCTCTGACCTGCAGTCACTCTGCTACATTACACTTGCTGCACAGGCTGCTCCTCTATCTGCTTTCTTGCTATGCTGTACTTGTGCATTTCCCTGCTGCTGTTATTTGCTATGTTACAAGCCTGTCTGTTATAACATTGTGACTACTGCGTACAGGGGTGAGCCTGGGGTGCCTGGCACCTGGGTGCAAGATTTTCTCTGGCGCCTATGGGAGTGGTTAAATTAACCACGCCCAACCACATAACCACACCCATGTCCTTCCTAATCACACCCACACCTTCCACCTCTTTACGCATGCATGTGATACCCCATTTCTACCCCTCTTCCATGGGCTTGCTTCTGGCTGGCTTTGGCTTCCTGCGAGTCTGCTAGTCTCTGGACTGACTCAGGCTGAGAGGCTCTGCGAGTGCGACGCAGTCACACACTGCGTATTTATGGCTGCCTGCGGCCACCCTACTCTCGCTCGCTGACGTCGGCTCCTCCCCCCTGCCAAGCCCAAGGTGGGCTGCCTGTATCGTTCCCGTTGCGCCACACAGCCTGCCAGTGTTGCCAACCTTTCACGTTATTTTTTACTGACAAATACCTAAAAATTTACTGACAAAAGATTATTTTTACTGACAAAAATTCCCCACTAAATGCACATAAGAGACAGCTTTTCCCCATGTAAATGCACATAACGAGAGACTGCTTTTCACCAGCAAATGCACATAACGAGAGACTGCTTTTCACCAGCAAATGCACATAACAAGAGACTGCTTTTCACCAGCAAATGCACATAACAAGAGACTGCTTTTCACCAGCAAATGCACATAACAAGAGACTGCTTTTCACCAGCAAATGCACATAACAAGAGACTGCTTTTCACCAGCAAATGCACATAACAAGAGACTGCTTTTCACCAGCAAATGCACATAACAAGAGACTGCTTTTCACCAGCAAATGCACATAACAAGAGACGGCTTTTCACCAGCAAATGCACATAATGACAAACAGCCAGTGTCCCCAGGATATGAAGCCAGGGGGTATATGTGCCCGGGATAGGTAGCCAGGGGGTATATGTGCCCGGGATAGGTAGCCAGGGGGTATATGTGCCCGGGATAGGTAGCCAGGGGGTATATGTGCCCGGGATAGGTAGCCAGGGGGTATATGTGCCCGGGATAGGTAGCCAGGGGGTATATGTGCCCGGGATAGGTAGCCAGGGGGTATATGTGCCCGGGATAGGTAGCCAGGGGGTATATGTGCCCGGGATAGGTAGCCAGGGGGTATATGTGCCCGGGATAGGTAGCCAGGGGGTATATGTGCCCGGGATAGGTAGCCAGGGGGTATATGTGCCCGGGATAGGTAGCCAGGGGGTATATGTGCCCGGGATAGGTAGCCAGGGGGTATATGTGCCCGGGATAGGTAGCCAGGGGGTATATGTGCCCGGGATAGGTAGCCAGGGGGTATATGTGCCCGGGATAGGTAGCCAGGGGGTATATGTGCCCGGGATAGGTAGCCAGGGGGTATATGTGCCCGGGATAGGTAGCCAGGGGGTATATGTGCCCGGGATAGGTAGCCAGGGGGTATTATGTGCCCAGGATAGGTAGCCAGGGGGTATTATGTGCCCAGGATAGGTAGCCAGGGGGTATTATGTGCCCAGGATAGGTAGCCAGGGGGTATTATGTGCCCAGGATAGGTAGCCAGGGGGTATTATGTGCCCAGGATAGGTAGCCAGGGGGTAATATGTGCCCAGGATAGGTAGCCAGGGGGTAATATGTGCCCAGGATAGGTAGCCAGGGGGTAATATGTGCCCAGGATAGGTAGCCAGGGGGTAATATGTGCCCAGGATAGGTAGCCAGGGGGTAATATGTGCCCAGGATAGGTAGCCAGGGGGTAATATGTGCCCAGGATAGGTAGCCAGGGGGTAATATGTGCCCAGGATAGGTAGCCAGGGGGTAATATGTGCCCAGGATAGGTAGCCAGGGGGTAATATGTGCCCAGGATAGGTAGCCAGGGGGTAATATGTGCCCAGGATAGGTAGCCAGGGGGTAATATGTGCCCAGGATAGGTAGCCAGGGGGTAATATGTGCCCAGGATAGGTAGCCAGGGGGTAATATGTGCCCAGGATAGGTAGCCAGGGGGTATAGGGTCCCCGTTTAGGTAGTGACAGGAGCGCACCCAACCCTCCGCCTCTGCCGCCGCCGCCGCTCCCCCCTCACCTTGCAGCAGCTTCAGACCTCAATCAGCGGGCGACCCGACCAGTAAGAAGGCGCCAGGAGCACCCGCTCTATATGCGGAAGTGATGTCACTTCCGCATATCAGTGCGGCGTGCTAGGTCCTAGCGCCCGCCCGCCTGATCGAGGTCTGACGCGGCGCCGGCGGCTAGAGGGAGGGAGGGAGCGAGCGGTGGCCACAGGGGGAGAGCGGCGGCCGGGCGGCGCCTCTCAGAGGCAGGCGCCTGGGTGCCTTGCACCCGCAGCACCCGCCCAGGCTCGGCCCTGACTGCGTATCCCTGTATCGTGTGCACCAGAGTGTCACTCATTGACACTTGTAAGCTGGTGTTCATTTTGTATCCTGTGCTCCACTAATCTTTACTTGCATGATGTAATAAAAAAGCTGTGTTTGCTCATCTCAATACAAATTTATTGCAAATTCACTGTTGGTGTGCTGGTCAATTGTTTTATATACTGTACATTGACTATTGCATCAGACATGTTCGGACACGTTCATTTTGTCTGTTGCAGTGACAAAGCACAAAGTCCAGTTCTGCAAGACATTTCTGCACACCGGATGCAAGCCGTACATATCATAGATAGCATGCTATCTCTGACATGCCCATTGTAACCGACATCAATTGACACATGAGAATAATGGGAGGGTAACGGGATCGTACATGGGACCTGTTGGTGGTCATCTATTGCACTGCTGTGGTCTAGCATAAACCCAAGAGTCTGAGTTATTCCTGCCAAGTGGCCTTTTTATATAAATCTACACACACGACAGTCAACCCAGGAGCTTTAACCACTTCCCTACAAAAGCAATTTTCAAATAACAATCCTCCCATTCATTTGCCAATAACTTTAGTGCTATTTATCACACCAAAATGATGATCTATTATTGTTTTTGGGTTTTTTTGGACACAAATAAGGCTTTCTTTATTTGGTACGTTTTTCTAAGAATTATTTATTTTTTTATGCATTTTAATCACTTCACTACTGAGGGACATTTCCCCTTCTGCACCAGAGCAATTTTTACCTTTCAGCACTCCTTCCATTCATTTGCCTATAACTTTATTACTACTTATCACAACGAAACAATCTATATCTTATTTTTTTTAACCACCAGTTAGGCTTTCTTTATTTGGTACATTTTGCTAAGAATTATTTTATTCTAAAAGCATTTTAATGGAGAAAATAAGAAAAAGATGGAAAAATTTATTATTTCTCAGTTTTCGGCCATTAGTTTTTCAAAATTATACAAGATACCATAATTAAAACCCACACATTGTATTTGTCCATTTGTCCCGCTTGTTGCAACGTATAAAATATTTCCCTAGTACAATGTATGGCGCCAATATTTTATTTGGAAATAAAGGTGAATTTTTTAGTTTTGCTTCCAAGACTATTTACAAGCCCATATTTTCAAAATGTACAGTAATATACCCTCTTTACATACATATTAAACAATTTCAGTCCCTAAGGTAACTATGTATTTTTTTTTTAATTGTCATTTTTTTTTATTCAAAAATTGTATTTGGGTAATTATGGGATCGTGCGGGGGATAAGGTGTTAATTTTAAATGTATGTGTGGGTCTATTTATTAAAATAAATATATGTAGGTGTAATTTTACTATTTGGCCACAAGATGTCCTCACACATTATTTCCTATTAGCGTACTATAAGTACGTGAACAAGAAGTAATGCGTGGATGTGTTAGTACGTGTTACTTCGGGTAGTTACAATGATCGTGGCATCTAATTTATGCTGAACTGTGTTCCCATTCATTCATCTCCCCTCTGACGAATAGCAGCAAGAACGCACTCAGGAGCAAGCGATAGCAGTTGGATTCAATTGACGATTATCTACAGTACGTCCCTGGGTAGGAATTGTCCTGCAGGATGTAGATAATCCGTCGTAAACCACATAAGTGGTTAAGGAGAATAAGTTTTAGTTTATAGTTTAAAAATGAAAAGTGTTACTGTATGTAAAGCCCACACATTTTATTTACCCACTTGTCCCAGTTATAACAACATTTAAATAATGTTCCTAGTACAATGTATGGCGATAATATTTTTTATTTGGAAATAAAGGTGCACTTTTTCCATTTAGTGTTTTTTATACTATATAAATAATTACAAGTCTATATTTGCAAAAATAACAGTATTATACCCTCATGACATACATATTAAAAATAAATCCCTAGGGTAACTATTTATGTTTTTTTTTATGATGTCACTTTTTTTTTTTTTTTTTTATTTTGGTAACTATGAGGTAGGGGTGAAAGGGGTTAATAACTAATAACATTTTATTTTTATACATATATTATAGTGTATGTGAGTGTATTTTTACTTTTTGTCCACTAGATAGCCCCACACTTTTTCCTGTGTACTGTAAACAGCAAACAGTACACAGAAAGTGCTCTGTATGTGTTTTATACTTTCAGTTTGTGAATAAATACCAGCATCTCACTGATGCCAGCGTTCATTCACTACTGGCACTTTGATCGTATTTGGGAACACACGTTCCCATTCACTAATCACTGACCAGCAGGACTATCTACGCATAGCAGAAATCCACAAGAGGTTAATTACACATGTATCTCTTTTACCTGATTTAGGATATGTGATATTAAAGATATCATCATCTCGGACTTGAAATTCATTTTCTGCGAAAGCAATATCTTCAGCATTGCATCCCATGCAGGGTAAGAGTATCCCTTTGTAATCAAAGAATAGCTTGCTCATTCTGTAAGAGAAAACAATGCACAGTATAACATCCCATCAAACTCAGAAGCAGTACTGCAGCAACTCCCTGGTAATGTTAAGCAAAACAGAAAGGTGCTTTATGCATTTTCATTTCATTGGTAACCTCCATACAATGTCCTTTTCCTCTTTAAAAACCTTAAAAAAAACAACTGTCTTCTTTCTAAATAATTAATGTTGCCTTTAAAGTGGAACAGAAGTATCCTAAAAAAAAAAAAAGTTTCACTTACCTGGGGCTTCTGCCACCCCCCTACAGCCGACCTGTGCCCACGCCGTTTCCAAACAATCCTCTGCTCCCCCGCCGCGGCTTACATTCATTCACCTAGTGAAAGAAAACTTCTAAGTCGACCTCGACTGCACCTTGGCCATGCGTATCCTCATAGGCGTTCCCCTGGCTAGGAGCATCCCGAGCAGGTGCAGTACCAGAAAATCTCTACTGCGCCTGTGCAGAACACTCCTGGAGCGTGAACGAGGACGCGTGGCCCGTGCAGTGGACAACGCCTGCCAGAAGTGAAAGTGAGCTGCAGTGAGGGAACGGAGGATCGTTTGGGAACTTTGAGGGCTGGTCCTGTTATCATGAATAAAGAAATGGATTAACCTACCTGGCGTTCAGTTTCTGCAGGATTTTTGTGCAAATAGTGGTTCAATACATTTTTGTGAAATTTTTGCCTGCAACTTACTAAAATTTGTCTAGCAAGGGTCTAGTATCCATTTCATATACAAAACCATGTAAAAAAATGTAATTCAAATTTCTAAAATAAACTTCTCAATCTCACTAATAATATAAACTAGCTGATGGCCCGGTGTTGCCCGGGTATGTATTTGGCTGGTGTTGGCACCACCCACTTTTTCTAACCCTAATACACAATTACTAAATTACTCAATGACCAAGTTTGTGAGCTTTGTGGTCTTTGTCATCAATAATTTGCATTGAAATGAAACAAATCTGATTGGCTGTTTGAGGCTCCACCTCCTTTCCAGAATTTGAACCCCAGTCACCCAATGACCAACTGTAACAGGTTTGAGGGTTGTGCCATTAATGGCAGCAATTAAATATTCCCCTTGAAAATCAATAGGTGAATTTTGATTGCCTTTTGTAGGCTCCACCCACATTTCTGAATATTAAGCCCAGTCACTCAGTGACCAACTGTGCAAAGTTTAAAAACCCCGCCATTAAAAGTGGAAGAATGGCTTTAGTTTACATTTTCCCAGTGACATTTACAAATTTCACTGGGAAAATTTCACTGCAGCCATTCTTACACTGTTAAAGAGAGTCTGAAGCGAGAATAAATCTCCCTTCAGACCTCATAGTTAGCAGGGGCATGTGTGCCCCTGCTAAAACGCCGCTATCCCGCGGCTTAACAGGGTCCCTTCACCCCCAAATCCCCTCCGTACATCGCGGAATCTCTTCCGCATTGGGACAGGGCTAACCGCCGCAGCCCTGCCTCCCGCGCGTCTATCAGACGCGTACCTCCGCCTCTCCCCCGCCCCTCTCAGTCTTCCTTCACTGAGAGGGGCGGGGGAGAGGCGGCGGCAGGGCTGCAGCCGTTAGCCCTGCCTCCAGGAAGAGCAAAATTTACGACCAATTTGGTCGTTGATTTTGCAGGGGGGGGGGGGGGGGGGGGGGTTTGGGGGTGAAGGGACCCCCGTTTAGCCGCGGAATAGCGGCGTTTTAGCAGGGGCACATGTGGCCCTGCTAACTATGATCTCTGAAGCGAGAAAAATTCAAGTGTAAACTATTCCATTTGACTAACATTGGTTTTCAATTGTAATGTGATTTTGCATGTGAAAAAAAGCATGTGATTTTGACAAGTGTGGTCCCAGCCCAAAGGGCAATTTTAGATATTTGGCAGCTGTCAATGGGCCTGATTCATTAGCAGCACAGCTTAATGTGAAGGAGTGCTTGCTTTGCCTCCCTTACATAGCAGCGTTTGCAGCTATGTAAGGAGCGTGCCTTCCTTACTTACGTGCATTGCTTACATAGCACCGCATGTAACTTTAACTGCGGGAAGTCCTGTGAAGTAGCGTTACCGCGACACTTCACTCGCGGCCTCTACTATGCTAATTTATATAGTTACAACTATATTCGGAAATATGGAAGGGGATGCAGTGAAAACGTCACTTCCGTCACATCGCACCGTACCGCGTTAGTATGAAAGTCCCCATAGACTTTCATTGCCCGGGCGGTAGGGTGCGGTAAAATTATTATTTACCAGTGTGAAAGGCCAAACCCTCCCACCCTTAAAAAAAAACCATTTATACATACCTAGGGATCCTTCAGCCCCCTTAGGCCACTGGCTCCCTCGCTGCCCTCCCAGGCTGCCTCGATCCTCCACTGGCCGTTCAGGTATACTGAATCTTCCAATCACTGCCTTTTGCCACATACTGAGCATGCGCGGGCTGCCCGCACACGTCCCCATGGTGTTCCCATTGCCGGGAGCATTCTGCTCTGTACTACTGCACAATGGGAGTGCACGCATGGCTGAGCTGTGCATGCACAGTATGTGTCCGATTCATAAACAGCTGTGCGATAAAAAAAATCTTGTCGGGAAAATACCGCACTCGGTATTTTCCCGGTCTGTGTGCTAATTCATAAAGATTTCCCCAGCTGCCCTTGGAGGTCGGTAAATTACCGCAGACCATTGAGCGGTAGAGTAGAGCAGTGTCTCGATCCTCTCTTTGCCCTGCAGAAATGAATCACACAGACGGCTCTCTCTGGCTCTCTCCACTGATGACTCAGACAGAGGAGTCACACAGTCTTTCCCTGCCTGCTAAATGACTCACACAGTCGGCTCTCTCCACTGATGACTCAGACAGATGACTCAAAAGAGTTGGGACCAGCACCATGCAAGATAAAAAACAATAATATTAAATATTAATTACGATTAGAATGTGCTAAGGGGAACCAGAAGAGTTATTGAGTCAAAACAGAGAGAGGAGGAACCCCCATAGACAGCACCAGACTAATGAAATGAGAAAATATCAAACTTTATTATATTCCAAAAAACCATCATCAATGATAAAAGCATTTATTAAAAAAGGTCATATACAGATGACCAACCGGGTCTCTCAATCCCAAAAAAGAGAGAACAACAGTATTATACAACCTCCATATAAATGATATTAATTTTCTCTTTTATTTTTCTTTTTCCTGCAATCTAGGTTGTCTATTTACTTGTGGAGGATCTGATACTGTCCTATACAGACAGGAATGTTTCAAAGAGTATATCTGGTATATGGAAGACAAAAGTATACGTTTTGGTTTGGTGATTATATGTGTGTGGGCAACTGTATGTCCTACATGTATACCCTCTTGTTTTGTATGCACTCTCTTATGCATGAAGTTTTTACTTTATATATATTTTTCTTTGATACTTACCTTCCCTTTTTGGAGGAGATATGTGAGTATTTCTCTCTCCTTATTATATTTCTTGGGGATTACACATTTTTTGACACACTTACTTCCTTTCTGATGGATTTGGTCTTTGGGGCACACATGGTGTTACATCTGATGCATTGTGATTACCCAGAATGGCTGTTTTTATATATATATTTTTTTTTATGTAATTTATATATATATATGTATATTAATGGAGGTTATTTTTCTCCCCTCCTCTCTCTCCCCCTCCTTTCCCTCTCGCCTTTCTTCATGTTGTGCCCTTCCCTCTCCTTTCTTCTTTTAGTGGTCATTATATTATGGAACAGATGTTTCCCTTGGAAGAGAGAGAAGATATCTTCGGCGCCTCTTCGCATACAATTCTCATTGACCTTAATATGAAGCTTGGGCAGTGTGTTTGGATGTGTTTTTGATATGTCTGTGCATTCTGTATTTCCTCCACAAGATGGCATATTGCTTAAGTTTTTCTGTATTTTCTTTGATACAATGTTTTATGTCAATCCTCGTTCATGCTCTATTTTCCGTGTAGCTATGATACACTACACTATTAACTATTACAATTTCTTCGTTTATCATATTATTCCTTCAATTATTTTCCTAAATTCCATCTATGTCTTGCCCCTCCCCACCCGTTCGCCGCTTCCATTATCCGGCTCTTCACATTACGGACAGTCAGCTGCGTGGGGTTCCTATGGTTACCCCACGCTAGTCTGGCTGATGACGCGGCCGCGTCATATCCGTTTTTTTGCGGCGACGCACTTCCGTTATTCAGCGTCCATGGAGTATAAGGGCGACAGTTTTTCAGTCTCACTCCAGCCTCCTCTGAAGCGGGTTGAGCCCGCGTGGTGCACTAAGGCTGTCTGACGGGCTTCTCTCCTCCTTCCCTCCTCTGGCGTCTGGTCTGCTGATCCTGGTCTTTTTCATCCCCACGTAAGTCACCCCGGCTCATGCTTTATTCTTTCATCTTTGGGCATTGTGCAATATATAATACTTTCAGTCACAGGCAGGTATTCTACCTTCCCATCTTCCCCCACCCTTTGGTCCCTCCACTGGCTGCCCCCACTATGCACTTTAATGGACTATAGGTCCCATTGCACATACACACTTTGATTAGCACATTGCTAACCCTTACACATAGTGTTATTTCATTACAATTTTGGGTGGGCTTTTACAATATACATACAATAGGTGATCTTTGTACCAGTAACCAGTTGGTGTTATCTAAAAGATATATGTTATTATTTACTATTTTTTGGGATTGAGAGACCTGGTTGGTCATCTGTATATGACCTTTTTTAATAAATGCTTTTATCATTGATGATGGTTTTTTGGAATATAATAAAGTTTGATATTTTCTCATTTCATTAGTCTGGTGCTGTCTATGGGGGTTCCTCCTCTCTCTGTTTTGACTCAGACAGATGAGTCACACAGTCTTTCCCTGCCTGCTGAAATGATTCACACAGAGGGCTCTCTGGCTCTCTCCACAGATGAATCAAACAGACTTCGGCTCTCTGCACTTTGCATTCATCAGAGCTGTCAGAGCTGTCGGTAACTTGTTAAGACCTCACCAGAGGTGTCGGTAACTACCGCCAGGCTTACCGCTTGTTGAAGGCTTTATGAATTGACATTTGCTGACAATTTGTTGACATGTGTTGTCGGTAACTGCAGCCAAGTCGGTAATTTATCTCCCTGGTCGGTAATGTCAGCTTTTCATGCGGTAACAGCCTTTATGAATTGACATTTTGCTAAGTGGATGGTAAAGTCTGCTGTTTTCAGCATTACCGCATGAGGTAATGCTTTATGAATCGAGGCCAATGTGTCCGATTGGTGGCGACTGAAAGATGTATCCGGACAGATAGCAGAGGATCAAGGTGGCCCGGCAGGATTGTGAGGGAGCCAGGGGCCTGAAGGAGTCAGGAGGAAGCTCAGATATGTAGGAATGCTTTTATTTATTTTTTTTGTCTCAGGTACACTTTAAAGGGATCCAAGCAGCTTTTTTTCTGCAGTTTGTCCTGGTTTTTACTAGCTTTCTAATAGCTGTAGGAGCTGCCATTTACCCCTTCCCTTTCACTCTGCCCTCATTTATCGAGGGGAAGGTGTGAATGTAATCAAGTGTGACTTTTCTAAACTATTTCAAGTACAGTGTGATATCCCCGCCCCTGCTGGTGAAAACTTGCTACTGCTAATTACAGCAGTCTTTATCTGCCTATTCTTTCTGTGGGTGGCAGGCCACGGAAGTAGGACAATAAAAATCTCTAACAAGGATTTAAATGTAAAAAAAAAAAAGAGGTAGAATGGAATATGTTTTTAGTAATGAGCCACATTGTTAGCATGCATTTTTGATGTGCTATTGACATGTTCTTGGGGCTAAAAATGCTGCCCAGTTCACTTTGAGTATGAAGATTAAGTGTTCCGATGTCATATTGTCAACTTTTGTCTACATGAGCTGCATGCTTATCACAGGGGTGTGACTGGAACTGCTGATGCCAGAAGATTGGCTTTTTATTTGGGCAATTCATATTTTTTACAACCAGGTCAGCAATGACAGCTTTTAAAGTTTATTGCAGAGAAGAGTGGATCAACACGTGCAGCACTCCCTTTTAATATGAACCGTATCAAGCGAATGAGTAAAATAAACCGATACTCTCATTACTGCTGCACTGACTCTTGACCCGGTTGCTGGACGTGAGCTCTGTTTAGGCCAATAGGAAGAAAGAAATCTTGTCAACAAGTGGAGGTGGAGTGGCGGGCACTGAATGTGGACCAGTGATGGCCGTTTCGGGTCCTCCTAGATGCTTGGTCATGTTGCATAATACAAAAGCGAAACGTGGACATCCGGCACATAATGGGGTTAAGCCCCGCCTCTTCCGGGTGCCACATCTTGAACGTGATTGGAGCCACTAGCGGTGATGTCACATCAAGGAGAATCAAGGAAACTACGGCGGAGCTAGAATGAATTTAGCAGCATTGGAGAGAAGAAACAAACGTCGGCACTGCAAGCAATTCAGGTTATTCTGAGATATAAAGTGATTCAGCAAAATCGTAAGAATGCAAGCCTGTGCAACAGTTCAAAAAGTAGGTGCATATATTGGTCCTGGTGAGCCAGTATGTGCGGGGCTGGGCTGAGGCATAGGCGAAAGAGGCTCCGGCCTCAGGGCGCAGTGTAGGAGGGGGCGCACAACTCACCTCCTTCACGTCCGCCTAACTACCTGTGACCTAGATCCTGGCCCAACACAGTTCATGTTGAACTGCCCCGACCTGTTCGTACCGGTATTCCTAAAAATTGTTAACTGTTCCTTAAAATCAGGGATATTTCCTGCTTTACTGAAGGAAGCAATCATCAGGCCTCTCCTCAAAAAACCCTCCCTGGACCCAGATGCAATGACCAGCTACAGACCTGTCTCTAACCTTCCCTTTCTGGGCAAGCTAATTGAAAAAGCTGTTTACCTCCAGCTAGAAGCCAAAATCCTACAAAACAACAGTTATGACCCATTCCAGTCTGGCTTCAGGAAACACCACAGCACTGAAACGGCCCTCATCCAAATATGCAACCACCTGCTCATGGCAAGAGACAGAGGAGAGTGCTCCATCCTCATACTGCTAGACCTTTCTGCAGCCTTTGATACAGTTGACCATGACATCTTGATAAACAGGCTACAGGAATACTGCGGCATTGATGGCATAGTTCTTCAGTGGTTCCAATCCTTCTTGAGTGGCAGAACCCACAAAGTGTCTATGGGGCCCTCCCTGTCCACCCCTGTATCACTTAGGTATGGGGTGCCCCAGGGCTCAATCCTCTCTCCCCTGCTTTTCACGATTTACATGTTACCGCTGGGAAAACTAATCCAAAAACATGGCCTGACATACCACTGCTATGCAGACGACACTCAACTATATCTTTCCTTCAAGCCTGGTGTGACAGACCCAACTCTAACTATAAACGCCTGCTTACGTGAACTACAGCAATGGATGAATGACAACTGGCTGAAACTAAATGCAGACAAAACTGAAGTCCTTCTGATAGGAGGGCAGAGCATGATAACAAAACAACTTAACTTGCAGTCTTCACCACTGGGAATAGGAGGCACGGATCTGCGCAGCTCTGATCATGTGCGTAGCCTGGGAGTTCTAATTGATTGGGATTTAAACTTCAGAACTCAAATCTCTGCTGTGGTGAAATCATCCTATTTTCACCTGAAGAACATTGCAAAAATCAAGCACCTCATACCCCCAGAAGATCTGCCAACCTTAGTCCACGCCTTCATCACATCCCGACTGGACTACTGCAATGCTCTCTACACTGGCCTTCCAAAAAAGGTCTTGTACCGACTACAGCTGATACAGAATACTGCTGCCAGACTGCTAACCAACCAACCCCGTCACTGCCACATAATGCCAGTCCTGCACTCCCTTCACTGGCTACCTATAGAATGGAGGGTCCTATTCAAGATCGGCCTACTGACATTTAAATCCCTGAATAATTTAGGCCCTGGATACATGAAAGATATGTTGCAGCTGCGTAGCAATCCCCGCATTCTCAGATCAACAGGTTCTAATAATCTAGTCATACCCAGAGTCCACTTGGAAACTTTTGGTCCCAGAGCCTTCTGTCATGCTGCCCCTACGTTTTGGAACTCCTTACCTCAACAGATCAGGACAGCTCCATCCCTGGACGTGTTTAAATCCAGACTGAAAACCCACCTGTTCAGTTTGGCATTTGCAGAAATATAACTTTTGTTGTGTGAATACTTCATCCTACTAATTACTGAATCTGAGAGAGCCTAAGCGCTTTGAGTCCTATGGGAGAAAAGCGCTATAGAAATGTTATTGTATTGTATTATTGTACTTAGCTATCAGTCTCCTATTGTGCTTGAAGCAGAGAGAAATAAGAAAAGGGGATACATGGCAATGACTGCAAGCCAGATAACTAGAGATTAAAGAGGAGCTGTCAGGCATACTATGCCAGGATAAAAAAAACACATATAAGTAGATAAATACTAGCTCTACTTACATGATAGATGTATTGCACTGTCCACGATTTGATTTCAGTTAATTTTATAAAATAAAATAAGGAAATGCAGATAATCCTTTTCCCTGGCAGGGGCCATCTTTAGTCCCTCCAGCGAAGCCAATGCTGGCGTCATTTCCTCCCTTACCCCCCCCCCCCCCCCCAGCAATAGCCAGCGCTACTGTAGTGGCACCCCTGCATCCATGAGAACCCCCCAGCCCTGCTACTATATCAATAGGGATCCCCCTGCATTTACCCTCAACCCTGTAGCATCCATCTTGTCTCGCAGCATAACAGCGCTTAGCAGGGACGAATAAATGCAGCTCTATCGCCTGGAACCATGTTGAGGATAATCTGTCTGCATATATTCTTCCCTGCTAGGCTCTATAATGCTGCGGGCCGAGTGGGGATGTTACAGAGTGGAGGGTTAATGCAGGGGGAATCCCTTTGGAAATAGTAGCAGGGCCGGGGGTCCCCATGGATGCGGAAGTGCCCGCTGCCCCCCCTCCCCGAATAAAGAGACAGAGATGCCTGTCGGGCCTGACTGCGGGGAAGGGGGTGGACATTGGCAGCCAATAAGAAAGGGATAGGCGTGAGTGACACAGGCTGCAGCCAATCAGGCTGAACTAGCTGTGTCTGGGGAGAAAAGGAGAACTCCACCAGCCCCCCCCCCACCCCCCCTCCAGCCTGCACTGCTACTTCTCTTTTGCGGCTAATTGCTGCGTACTTTAGAGCTGGGGACATGAGAATTCATCTGTAATAAAAAAAAGTAAGATCTGTTTTTAAGTTAGGCATTGCCTTTTTAGCATCCTTTTTATCTGTATTGCAGAAGATAGAAATAGGGAATTGATTTTGGTTTTTATTCCTAACAGTTACTCTTTAAGGTGATGGGCACCTCTTAGCACAGGCTTGCACTCTTGCAAATTGCTGATGCACTTTATATCTCGGAATAAACCGAATTGCATGCAGTACCGACTTTCGTTTCTTCTTACCATTGTTGATATTGAACTCTTTAGGTCAGAGCACGCAAGACATGGTAAGCCAGCCGGCCCTGGCTGGTCCAGCTGCAACCCTCCGGATTACGCTGCAGTGCCAACGCTTTGCTCCACTAATCTTGATACTCATGACTAGGCAAATTGCAGTCACTGGTACTGTAGCATTTTATGGGCGATTGCGCTCCAATGCAATAGATAGGAACACTGCAAAATCACTTTTCAGTCACTGTACAAAAGTGATTTTGCAGGGATTTTATTACCCGAACAAGAAAAACATTTTTAAAAAATGGAAATCGCAATCGCTAGCCAAAGCGTCTAGCCTAAGAAGAGTTGTGCGGATCAGTGTACTTTAGTAGTGGATTTAATGTTAAGATTTGTATATAGCTACTTCACACAGATGAGTTCTTTATACATGTCCATGAAAACTGAATGCCTAATTTAAAGTAAATGTAATCTATTAAAAATAAAATTAAATCAGCCAGATACTTACCTAAGGAGAGGGAAGGCTCTGGGTTCTATAGAACCTACTTGCTCCTCCCCCGGTCTGCTCGTTGCGGCACCAGCTCCTCCATTTGAATCCCCCGCTGCAAGGCACTTCGGGGAGCCGAGTCCTCCCGAAGACAGGCGGCTCCATACTGTGTGAGTGCGCAAGAGAGGACGCTTGCACGTGTGCAGTATGGAGTGGTCCGTCTTTGGGAGCACTCAAACTCCCAAAGACTTCCGAAGCCTCCTTTTGGCGGCTGAGACAGCAGTATATGACCAAATTGATTGAATACTGCTACGAAGGAGCCAGCGCTAGAACGGGGAACGAGAGAGGCACAGGAAGGCTCTTTAGGACCCAGAATCTTCCCTCACTTTAGGTAAGTATCTGCTTCATTTTTTTTATCATTGATTCCCAATGACTTTAAAAGGCTGATATGAAGCCAAGTCAAAGAAGCCAAACGGCTACAAAGTTCAGGAGAAAAACTATGTATTACTTACGTATCTTCAGCAAAGTGGTGCCTCTTGCTAAGAAATAAATATGTGACCCGTTCCTTCCTCTGTGAACCACTAGGTCTTTCAGCTCTAAAAAACTAAATCCAATCTGCAATTGTCTTCTTCTAAGAACCACAACTCCTCCCCACCCAGAGATATATCAGATTACACACTTTTTTTTTTACTAGAGTTCAGATCAGACTAGCAATTATATTACAGTATTTATTTCCCACTTCTTTTTCATTGCATATTCCAACAAATTAAATGTTTTTGTATTTCATGAAATGATCTATCAAAAAAAAGCCATATTATTAACTTATTAAACTTGATTGATAAAGTTTTACGCATATTTACACAGATTATGCAGCGATGTACAATAGAGAAGACATTATACAAGGACATCACAATGGTACACAAAATAGTTATGTAACAATGTAGGGATTAGTATAGCATAGGGCAGCAACAGCACGGTGGTGTAGTGGATAGCGCTCTCGCCTTGCAAGCACTGGGTCCCTGGTTCGAATCCCAGCTAGGTCAACATCTGCAAGGAGTCTGTATGTTCTCCCCGTGTCTGCGTGGGTTTCCTAAAGACAAGCCAATTTCCTCCCACATCCCAAAAACATACAGATAGGTTAATTGGCTTCCCCCTAAATCATCCCTAGACTACAATACATACACTACATGATACATACATAGACTATGGTAAGGACTAGATTGTGAGCTTCTCCGAGGGACAGTTAGTGACAAGACTATATATACTCTGTACAGCGGAAGATGTTGGCGCTATATAAATACTAAATAATAATAGTCCATATGGTGGCGGTGAAGAGCTCACTGTGTCCATATGGTGGCGGTGAAGAGCTCAAGGGGAGGAGGGTCCTGCCAAATAGGCTTACAATCTAAGGGGTGGGGTAAGAGCATATAACATCCATGTTAAATACATGTGAATGTGCTAATGGTATATAGGTAGTAATTGGCAAAACATGGGTAGTCAAAGGTATATAAAGTAACTGTGCACAGACTAATGAGGTAGGCTGTAAAGACACCTAAATAAAAGGGTAAGGGTTTTATTAACACTGCTCCTTACTACCTCTTCCCTCCCACTGCCTGAGCTCTACATTCAGAAAGTGGCACTGTATACACCACCCAGGGTGCAATGCCCCATTGACTTCCATGGAATGAGGCTGTGGCACTCTGTAGTCCACTGTGACCAGCAGCCTTAACAAGCTTTGTGCACCGCTCAGCACTGCTGACTATTGATAGAGATCCTAATTTAGGCTATGGTTGTAATGCCTCCTGGATGTTACTTACGCCTCCTGGAGGTGATGCTGCTTGTTTCTTCCTATGAGTATGCAGTCTCCAACTGGCCGCTGGGGATGTAATCCTAGGTACTGACTTCTGATATGTTTGTGGTGCTGGCCAATCAGTGCATAACTGGACACATGGGCAGGCCTGGTTCTAGCAATTATGGGGCAAAACTAACCTGGGGGCCCACCTGACACCTCCCCAGAAGCAAATCCACTCCCAGGGTTGGCTACAGGACCCCACCACCACCCAATTTAATGTGCTCCCTGGAGCCTAGGCGAAGTTTTTGGCAGCGTACCAACTCGCCTATCCTCGTTAGGCAATTGGGCACAGGGTGAGCCAATTGACAGTATTAAATAAGAGGTTTGCACACCCTGAGCATAGTATGAAGCAGATCTGCTGGGTGCTTGGTACAGTAAGACAGACCCGTGGGGAGGTCCTAAATAACAATGTAACTAGAAAAATACCAGCACACCAATTTTGCTTAGTGAATATATATATTGACAAAAGAAAAAAATACAAAAAATACATACAGCATTAGCAGAAAAAGTTGAAGCACACAGCATAGCAGTTAAACTGGAATGACTGAAACCTTATGCAATCCAGTGAGAGCACAAAACAGACGCAGGAAACATATGTACAAAGTTTAGGTTGCTAGACAAGTAGCAGCAAGTGATATGTATAATATAGTATTTGAACAAATGGCTAACAATCCAAAATGTACACACAGTTAACTGCACAGAAAATCACCCTGCATAGTTTACAATGAGAAAAAAGCATCAGAGTTCAAAAAGAGCAAGTAGAGCTACAGGGATGCAGGGGATGCCAAAAAACAAAAAGTGCTCAGAGATCCATTTACCCTGACAGCGCTGTTTCGGAGTGAATACTCCTTCCTCAGAGGGTAGCCAGGTACTGCTGCAGTGAGTGCTGAGAAGCACTCACTGCAGCAGTACCTGGCTACCCTCTGAGGAAGGAGTATTCACTCCGAAACAGCGCTGTCAGGGTAAATGGATCTCTGAGCACTTTTTGTTTTTTGGCATCCCCTGCATCCCTGTAGCTCTACTTGCTCTTTTTGAACTCTGATGCTTTTTTCTCATTGTAAACTATGCAGGGTGATTTTCTGTGCAGTTAACTGTGTGTACATTTTGGATTGTTAGCCATTTGTTCAAATACTATATTATACATATCACTTGCTGCTACTTGTCTAGCAACCTAAACTTTGTACATATGTTTCCTGCGTCTGTTTTGTGCTCTCACTGGATTGCATAAGGTTTCAGTCATTCCAGTTTAACTGCTATGCTGTGTGCTTCAACTTTTTCTGCTAATGCTGTATGTATTTTTTGTATTTTTTTCTTTTGTCAATATATATATTCACTAAGCAAAATTGGTGTGCTGGTATTTTTCTAGTTACATTGAGCCAATTGACAGCTCACCCTGCTGTCGTTGAAATTACGAGTAGCGTTAAATACCATCCCCCCATATTAAATACACTCGAAGTTGTAGCAACTAAGAGGGGACATGTAATTTGGGGTTCTGCTATTGCCGACACCTGAATTATATGTACATGGGTGCAGATGGATGAGTTGCACTGACCTGCTTTGCCTGGCTGGCACCTCTCCATTAGTCTGTGCGCTCTGTTCTACATCCTCACAAGGGCACCTCTTCTTGGTGACCAGGTGCATGTTATCATGTAATGACATGTGCCAGGTCACTGAGAAGATGTGGCCAGCAGAATTGAAGACGGGTGAGATAAGTAAATTGCTATTCGGACAAAAACTTTGTAAGAGCTCCAGGGAGCCCAAGTGGGGGGAGGGAGACCTGGGGGACCTGCCAGCACTCGGGTGCCCTGGGGCAATTGACAAAAATAAAAGCTGTCCCAATGCTCACCCTGCTGATGTTTTCAAACACCAGGAAGTCAACCAGCCTACACCTGGCTCGCACAAGGTGAGAGTGTACAAGGAAATAGATAAAACCTTGGTGTGACTCGATTGGTCCATTTTCAAGCTGCATAAATTTGCCTACAAAATGTACATAATCCTGCAGAAACTCAGAATGAATTGCATCTCATTGGCCATCCCTAGTGTAGAGGAAGAAACTCCAGCATTGCTGATGCTGGCTGCTCTTAACTTTGTGCACAAATCTCTGGGTCATATGACAGACTGTTCCAAAGGGAATTTCTCTGGAGCAGCTGCATCAAATATCACAATTGTAAAAGAATGGCCAAGCACCAGTTGTACATTGTAGGATAATCCCCAGGTATGTAGACTATGGCCTCAATTCACCAGAGGTTACTTACCAGGGGTCTAGTCCTGGGAAAAGAAGTGAGTGGACTCACTCAGAGAATTCCTGCGGGGCGCCAAAAAATGGGCGTGGTCAAGCACACCGTGGGCGTGTTCATGGGTGGGGCCAAATATACATGACCTTAGTAGTAATGTAAAAGGTCTGCCGAGGAAGTTTGAGCTCTGCCGTAGTGTATCCCCCAAAAAAAGATGTAATCTGACAGCATTTCACCAAAAAGACACATAATCTGGTAGAAGTTCCTCCAAAATACAGATAATATGGAAGTGGTTCCCCCAAAATAGACAATGTGGCAGCAGCAGTTCCACCAACATACACATAATTTGGAAGCAGTTCCCCAAAATACGCGAAACCTGACAGCGGATCACCCAAAATACACGTAACACCCAAAGGACATATAATCTGGCAGTAGTGGTCCCCCAAACATACACAATCTGGCAGCAGTTCCCCAAAATACACGTAATCTGGCAGCCGTTCCCCTAACATACACATAATTTGGCAGCTGTTCCCCAAAATACATAACAGCGGTTCCACAAAAATGCAGATAATCTGACAGCAGTTCCCCCAAAATAGGTACCCCCAGGTAGCCAGGTCTATAGGTGTCCACAGTATAAGTAGCCATGAGTATAGTAGTCCCCAGTATATGTAGTCAGGGGTATATGTGCCCAGTATATATAGCCAGGGGTATATGTGCCCAGTATATGTAGCCAGGGGTATATATGCCCAGTATATGTAGGCAGGGGTATATGTGCCCAGTATATGTCGCCAGGGGTATATATGCCCAGCACATGTAGCCAGGGGTATATATGCCCAGTATATGTTGCCAGGGGTATATATGCCCAGTATATGTAGCCAGGGGTATATATGCCCAGTATATGTAGGCAGGGGTATATGTGCCCAGTATATGTAGCCAGGGGTATATATGCCCAGTATATGTAGGCAGGTGTATATGTCCCCAGTATATGTAGGCAGGGGTATATGTCCCCAGTATATGTAGGCAGGGGTATATGTCCCCAGTATATGTAGGCAGGTGTATATGTCCCCAGTATATGTAGGCAGGGGTATATGTGTCCAGGTTACCCAGGTGTGCCCCCACCCGGAGGGAGCAGAGCAGAGAAGGCGAGCTATGGGGACAGCGGGGATGGGCGGACATCTCCCCCCCCCCCCCATCCCTCACCTTTGTTCTCCCCTTCCTGCCTCTCCTCTCCAGCGTTGTTAAGTGTCGGGCCCGGCGGCGAAAGTGTTCGGTGTTCACTCTGAAGAAAAAGTGGGTGAACGCCGTTCACCCGCGTCCACGCAGGACTCGACCCCTGTTACTTACCTATTTATCTCAAGGGAGATAATTTACCTCCTGTGATATGTCCAAATAGCAATTCTCCAGAAGTATAGGGTGAAATATCGACAGAGAGAAATCCATGTGATAAATGTGCGATAAATAGGCGATAGTTAGTCGTTATTTTTTCTCAAAATCACAATTCACCAGGGAAAAAAGGGGGTGTGGCCATTCGTTATTTTTTCATCTATTTATCCCCTGATGGTACCTGGAGATATCTGGTTTTCCTCACAGCTGCTGCAGCTCACTCTGCCGCTAGTTTACTAGCAGCACACAGTAACAGCCTATACTGTACATATTTCAGGCACCAGAGAGCAGCCGATTTACACTATTAAGCATATTAAGTAGTGATGCTCAAATTCAAACTTTGGGTGAATTTGGATAGTTGCTATCCGGATTTCACCCAGATACCTGTGTGGGGTGGGCGGGGGGTTAATCTTACCTGTCTGACGTCTTCTTTGTCCGTCCCTCGGCGCCTCCCACGATGCGCTCCACGCGCGTCACGTGACTACAAACCCTTCCGCCTTCAACCTGGAAGGAGGAAGTGTTTGTAATCACATGACCGCCGCTTGGACTGCATCGTGGGAGGTGCCGAGGGACGGACCGAAGAAGACTTCAGACAGGTAAGCTTGACACCCCCGCCCACCCCGCACAGGTATCTGGGTGAAATCCGGATAGAACTATCCAAATTCACCCAAAGTTCGGATTTGAGCATCACTGATATTAAGCAATTTACAATATTAAGTGGATGGGTGAAACGAAGGAGGAATTTGGATACATTTTTCATCGGGAGTGAGTGAGAAAATGTATCCAAATACCTCCTCCGTTTCACCCATCCACTTAATATTGTAAATGCTTAATATTGCTTAGTATGCTTAATATGCGGAGGGAGTGATTTGTAATGGAAGGAGAGGGTCAAAAAACAGGGAGGGAAACCCTCTGTGGTCACATGCTGGTAATAACCACCTCCTCCTACCCACAATCCTTTACTTCCAGCATCCAGAGGCACAAAGTATCGCATGCAAATCACTAACACCGCATAACTATTGACCGTTTATCGCTCGGTTTTCACATCCATATTGCATCATTATCGCCTGCTACCGAACACTCCTCTCTCTATCCTCTCACAGTGGTAAATTGCAAACTAAGGCCTCAATTCACAGAGCTTTGTCAAACACTTTATCAAACGTTTGATAATTTTCCTTATGGGTAAAATCTAATTTTGAATTCACTAAGGTGTTATAGATTTATTTATCATTTCATCGATAAAACATTCGATAAATCTATAACACCTTAGTGAATTCAAAATTAGATTTTACCCATTAGGTAAATTATCAAACGTTTGATAAAGTGTTTGTTAAAGCTTAGTGAATTGAGGCCTAAGTGTTAAAATACCGCATGAGATAAAATACCGACCTTTTATCTCTTACTAACTCTCCTCTGGTGAATTGAGGCCTATGTATGTACAGTGATATAATTTATCCTCTCACTGTATTCTGTAGAGTGGTATATTCTATGGTAGCCTCCCACTATAATATACACTGTGATATAATCTCATACCCCTCAACTTTTTAGAGATAAGAAATAAGGACCTTTTTGTTAAAGGAGTTATCAGCCTAAATAAAAAAAATGGGCTTTACTTACCTGGGGCTTTCTCCAGCCCTTTGCAGCTGACTGTCCCACGCCGACCGCTCCGCGACGACGTCCCAGTCTTCGAGCACGGTGCGGAGGCCACCCCGAGGTAGTCATCACTGTGCCTCTGCTAACCCCCGACGTCAATCAAGCCCATGTTGTACGCGGCTTACTGCACAGGCGCAGAACTACACTGCGAGCACCGTAAACACAGAGCAGGAGATTTGGGCGCACCCGACACCCCCATAGGCCATAATAGGATTTATGGCTATAGCGGTGCTCAGTGAGTGATTTGGGCGCTGTCAAAAGATGGAGCACAAATTACTTTAAAAACACTGTAATTCGTTCGCCAGCAAAAGCTGAAAGCCGAATTACGTGTTTCCCCCACTATTCATGTGGTTTACCCTCCACTACAGAATACGATATATACACATAGCTCCCAACTGTACCTTTTTTGGAGGGACAGTCCCTCTTTGGGAGCCCTGTCCCTCTTTCGTTCTTATTTGTCCCTCTTTTTGTGTAAATATAATAAATCTCGCTTCAGTGCTTATATTCAGCAGGGGCATGTGTGCCTCTGCTAAAACGCCGCTATCCCGCGGCTGAACGGAGGTCCCTTCACCCCCAAACCAAGACTGAGAGGGGCGGGGGAGAGGCGGAGGTACGTGCTCACAGACGCGCGTGAGGCAGGGCTGCGGCCATTAGCTCTGCCTGAATGCGGAAGTGATCCCCCGCTGCACGGAGGGGATTTAGGAGGTAAGGGACCCCCATTTAGCGGCGCGATAGCGGCGGTTTAGCAGGGGCACACGTGCCCCTGCTGAAAATAAGCACTGAAGCGAGATTTATTCTCGCTTCAGTGTCTCTTTAAGTGTCCCTCTTGCTCATCTCAAAAATGTGGGAGGTAGGTATACATCTAGGCAGACATGCAGATCTAAACTCTGATTGGTCAAGCTTGCTCTACACGTGCTTTACCAGCTTTAATCCCAATTCTCCTGTATACTGTATTACGTCTGCCATGCTGTACGTGCAGATGAGTTAGATGTATGAGGTAGTGTTGTCCGGATCATGAACGATTCGGATCTTTGATCCGAATCTATTTTGTGAGTCGAATCATCCGAATCATCAAAATGAGTGATTCGGATCACAAAAGGGGCGGGGACAGGAGTGACACGCCCCCTCTCAGCGGGCAGCGGGGTGCTGGAAGCAGAGCTGATATGGATCGCTCTGTTGGATGGAAGTCAGACTTGCAGGGAGACAGGTAGATGAGAGAGAGGGGACATGGGTGCCACTGCCAGATATGTGTAGAGCACACATACTGGCTATAACGTGCTGCTCATTATAGGCTGTCTGTTCCGCAGTTGTGCACAGTGAACACATTGGAAGCTTTTGGCTCAGCTCAGCACAGCTCAGTAACTTTGCAGGCACTGTGATTGAAGAGCAATATGATCCTCCTGCACTGCTCTAAACAGCTGCACTTCACTTCTGGGAATGCTTTGGGGAATGCTTTCTTTAACTGTGTGACGTTTGCATTCAAAGTACACAGATGCACATATAGGTGAAATATATGTAAAGCATATGATTGCAGCATGTGGGTATTGTGCGCAAGCAAACATTTCTGCTCTCTGCTCGTCCCTCCTCCCTTCTCTGTCCACTCCCTGCCCTCTGTCCATCTTCGGAGCTAGTCTACTTTAGGGGACCCACCGTAAATCCCCATAGAGAATTGGAGCTGTGCTGAAAACGGAACAAATTTTCCGCTTTCAGCTCTTTTAAACCCCCACAAGCTATATATCTTTGGAAAGGTTAGAATCTGCTCTAACGAATTATGCTAGTTTTGGTGAGCAAAAGGTGCAACTCACCATGTAGGAAGCGCCGGAACGGCCGCGAACGCGGCTTCGTCGGCCATCTTACTTCTGTGCTGCTCATATTTTTCTCCCTCCTCATTGGAGGGATTGTTAGCTGGGGGCGTGCCAGAAACTGCTCTCCCTTCTCCCCGGACAAGACCAACGCAGAACTAGCTACTGACGTTTTTTTTTTTTTCCTCTGGCACGCCCCCAGCTAACAATCCCTCCAATGAGGAGGGAGAACAATATGAGCCAGCACAGATGTAAGATGGCCGACGGAGCCGCGATTGCGGCCTTTCGGCGCCTCGTTCACGGTGAGTTTCAGTTTCTTCTCACCGAAAGTGGCATCATTCGTTAAAGCAGATTCTGAGCTTTCCATACATGTATAACTTGTGGGGGTTTAAAAGAGCTGAAAGCGGAAATTTGTTCCGTTTTCAGCACAGCTCCAATTCTCTATGGGGATTTACGGTGGGTCCCCTAAAGTAGACTAGCTCCCCATCTTCTCCCCTTCTCTGTGTGTCCACCCTCCCTCCCCTTCTCCTGTCCTGCTAGTCATTTCACCCCCGAATGCTTCGGTAGTAAAATGATCCGAGATTCGGATCAAAGATCCGGATCTTTTCAATGATCCGATTCAAATCATCCGGATCATTGAAAAGATCCGAACTTCCCATCTCTAGTATGTGGCACGCTATATGAGGCAGTTCTGTAGCGCGCGCACACACCCAAGTTCCCACCCTTTCCCGGAAGCTATAATCTTCACACGCTGCTCTAGCGCGCAGATGGCCAATGAGAAGAGCGGGCGTGGTCTAAGAGCTGTCAATCGGCGGAACGGAGGCGGCATAAGCAGAGCTTGGGGGCGGGAATTCCACTTAGAGATGGGAAGTTCGGATCCTTTCAATGATCCGGATGATTCGAATCGGATCATTGAAAAGATCCGGATCTTTGATCCGAATCTCGGATCATTTGACTACGGAAGCATTTCGGGGGTGAAATGACTAGCAGGACAGGAGAAGGGGAAGGGGGTGGACACGCAGAGAAGGGGAGAAGATGGACAGAGGGCAGGGAGTGGACAGAGAAAGAAGGAGGGACGAGCAGAGAGCATAAATGTTTGCACACAATACCCACATGCTGCAATCATATGCTTTACATGTATTTCACCTACATGCTCATCTGTGTACTTTGCATGCAAACGTCGCACAGTGAAAGAAGGCATTCCCCAAAGATAAGTGCAGCTGTTTAGGAGGATCATATTGCGCTGCCTGCAATCACAGTGCCTGCAAAGTTACTGAGCTGTGCTGAGCTGAGCCAAAAGCTTCCAATGTGATCACTGTGCAGCACTACGGAACAGCCAGCCTATAATGGGCAGCACATTGCAGCCAGTATGTGTGCTCTACACACATCTGGCAGTGGCACCCATGTCCCCTCCCTCTCATCTACCTGTGGCTGTGCAAGGCTGGCTCCCATCCAACAGAGCGATCCATCTCAGCTCTGCTTCCAGGACCCCGCTGAGAGGGGGCGTGTCGCTTCTGGCCCCGCCCCTTTTACGATCCGAATCACTCATTTTGATGATTCGGATGATTCGACTCACAAAATAGATTCGGATCAAAGATCCGAATCGTTCATGATCCGGACAACACTAATTCCACTCAGAGGGCGGATCAGATGTGGCAGAAGCAGAGCTGGTGGGCGGGACTGCATGTTGACAGAACGCGATAAGCGCCCCGCTGGGCGGGCCAATGAGGGGAGGGGGCGTGGTCTACCCCGTGTCATCGGGAATTCCATTCAGAGCAGAGGGTGGATCGGAGGCGGCAGGAGCAGAGCTGGTGGGCGAGATTGCATCTGACAGAACGCGATGAGCGCTCAGCTGGGCGGGCCAATGAGAGGAGGGGCGTGGTCTACCGCGTGTCATCGGGAATTCCATTCAGCGCAGTAGTGATGGGAATTCCGGCTCTTCTCAGAGAATCGGCTCCCATTAAAGAGCCGGCTCTGAATCGGCTCTTCATTAAATATCACTAGACACCACTCAGAATCGGAGTAAAAGCCCCGCCCCTGTCTCCATGACAACTCCAGACTGCTTCTCTGAATATGGGAATCCCTCCTGCTACTGCTCTGCTCCGCCCCATACACTCCTACAAGCTGGAAAAGGAGGACTACATCTCCCAGCATGCCTCAGCGCCCTTTATTACAGAGCAAAGCGGGGCGGCTGAGGCATCGGCTCTTTTAAAACTGAGAGCCGGCTCTTGTCGTTCGCAGCAAAGAGCCGGCTCCTTCACGAACGACCCATCACTACAGCACAGAGGGCGGATCAGAGGCGGCAGGAGCAGAGCTGGTGGGCGGGATTGCATCTGACAGAACGCGATGAGCGGTAAGAGGAGCTGTTTTCTGAGGATTAACCTGTAATGTGTCTGATCGTGATGCTTGTACGCATGCGCAGTAGGAGCCTGTGCGGCTACATTTCCTGCCGCAATAGACACCCTAGATATCTCCGCTTCCATACCTCCTACATTTCCAAAATTGTCAGAGTAGGAAGGGGAGACCCCGAACTACATCTGTGCCAAATAGCAGCCCCCGAGCTCGGCTGGCTGCGGTGATATTTCGAGGGTATTAAAGTAAAGTTCCCACTGAGCATGTGTGATTGTCAGTGCAGAAACCAGCTTTCGGGCAGCGCGATCTGACAGTACAAGCTCATGGTGAACCAGTGACAGTGAAGTGACTTGAATGACTGGTATTGGTGGGCGTATGAAGAACAGTCCCTCTGTAGATGGTTTATAAAGGTGGCCATACATCATCATGATTAACCATTTCAGCCCATGGATTGTTTTTATCTGGAGGTAGAGGAATTCAGCAATTCTCTTGTTCATTACCCAATAACTTAATACAATACAATAACATTTGTAAAGCACTTTTCTCCCATAGGACTCAAAGCGCATTTATCACTACTTATCACAATTACATAATCTATACATTGTTTTTTTCCGCCACCAATTAGACTTTCTTTGAGTGGTACATTATGAATGCATTTTTATTGGAATAATAAGAAAAAAATCATTATTTCTCAGCCATTTCGGCCATTATAGTTTTAAAATAAAACGTTCTACTGTGGATAAAAGCCGCATATTTTATTTGCCCATTTGTCCCGATTATTGCAACTTTTAAATTATATCCCTAGTACAATGTATGGTGACAATGTTGTATTTGAAAATAAAGGTGCATTTTTTCAGTTTTACATCAATCAGTAATCACATGCCCATAATTTAATAAAAATATACTCTTTTGATATACATATTAAAAAATTGTTAGTCCCTAATGTATGTAGGTGTAATTTTACTATTTGGCCACAAGATGTCCTTGCGCATTATTTCCTGTAAGCGTACAATAGGTACACTTAACAGGAAGCATAGCTCCCAACTGTCCCTTTTTAGGCGGGGAAGTCCCTCTTTGGGAGCCCTGTCCCTCTTTCCTTCCCATTTGTCCCTCTTTCAGGACTTTGTCCCTCTTTCTATGTAAATATATATATATTTATCTACTATAAAAATGTTTGATTGATTCAAAACTTTATTCCCATCCTCTAAATTGATATATTACTAATTTTAAAACATTAATATGAAGGAAAATGAACCAGGATAGAAAGGACCAGTGTGGTTTGAATTATAAAACAACACATTTTTCTTATTAAATCTTTATAGTATGCGTGACTAGGGGTGTGACGGGGGCATGATCAGGGGTGTGGTGGGGGCGTGGCATAAGTGTCCCTCTTTCTCATCTCAAAAAGTTGGGGGGTATGTAGGAAGTAATGTGTAGCTTGTAGGAAGTAATGTGTTACTTGGAAGTGACACAAGCATCTCATTGATGCCTGCAATCATGTGGACCTGAGGGGAGATGAATGAATGGGAAAAAAGTTCCCATTCATTAATCTTATAATTGGCGGCTGAAACGAACAATTGGGAGGCAGAGCAGCGGCAATGATCACTGTTTTTGAACAGAAACAGTGATCATTCTCGGCAAACATGCATGGATTGGCATAGGGGATTTCTGTCCCCTGCCACCAATCCCCCCCTGATGCCGGGACCATCGCGATCGTGGGCTTCTGCCCACACGATCTCATGCACAGCCTCGCAGACTGCCCAGACGTGAGCCTCACATCCCTGCTGCTGCAGCAGCACCTACCGCGGGTGTGAGACTCACGTCCGTGCGGCAGTTATGGTTAATATAAAATTGGATGCAAATCGATGCCCACACAAACAAGCCCTATTGACGATTGGTCGAATGTATCGATTGGACATGCTGGGAAATCTCAGGCAATGTGGTCGATTAAATGCCTGGCGGTAACGGCGTGCGACATCGGGACAGCGACGAACGCGAGCGAATCCCGGCACTGTCTCCCAGATGTAAATGTGCCCGTGCAAGTAAATACTTTACCTGTCTAGTATCACCAGCCATGGTGCCCATCCATCTTCTGGATTTGCGCCTCACTTGCTGCCAGCGTATAGCACGTGGTGCGTGTGACGTCACATGTCCCCCTAGTGCTATATCCCCGCAGTGAGTGAGGCGCAAATGCAGAAGATGGATGCGCACCACAGTGGGCAACAGCGGACAGGTAAAGTATCAATGTGGGAGGGGCACATTTACATTTGAGGGACAGCAGAGGATGAGGCTGATTCCCAAGAGATTTCATGCTGAAATCGATCAGGAATTAGCCTGTGGTGTATGGGCAGCCAACAGATCTGTCTCTTGGTCCAATCTGCCCATACAGCACTAGATGTATGGCCACCTTAACAGGCAGTATTGTCCAAACCAGTTTGAAATCCACTGTAAGGGCTGGTTCAGATGGGCAGCGTTGTTTAACGCTGCAATCGAATGTTTCCCGCATTGATATCAATGGCAGCTTTCATCTCATTGTCAATGCACTTGTGAACATTACGGTTAATTGAAATTCCGTTAATGGCAACCAACGGCAAACACTCCTCTGCGCGGTAGCAGACAATCGTTTAGCATTGGCTAACTGAGCCACTGCCAATTGTCCCTCTGAACCAGCCCTAAGGCCTGGGACTACAGCTCGCACAATCGCTCAGCGTTTTTGCTAGCATTTTGTAATGCGATTTCAGCAGTTATTCCTGTTTTTTTGTTGTAATTTTATTTTAGCACTAGCAATTGCAATTTCATTTTTTTTATGATTTCAACCACTGTTATTAACATAGCGATTTTTGGAATTGCCAGCGATTGTCAGCAATTCCAAATCACTGCTGAAAGCGCTATAGTGGCTCCCAGGCCTAAAAGTCTACTTAAAGGAAAAAAAACATATTTTAGCTTTGGATACTGTGTTGCTGCTGGACCTTTCTAGTTCACCCCACAGAGCTCAAGTGCTTTCTTACTAGTGATGTTAATGAGATGCAAATAGCTGTGAGTTGATGCAGGATTTTGCATGGAAATGTTTGCCCATTTGAAAATAGACCAATTAAATTGTACCTATATTGAAAAAAGTGACCCTAGGGGTACTTGCCTTGGGAGGGAGAAACCTCTGGATCCTAAAGAAGCTTCCTCCATCCTCCTCACTAGAGGGGATCCAGCGCTGGGACTTGTGCAGAAGACCCGTAGAGTGGACAAGACAAGACAAATAACATTTATATTGCGCTTTTCTCCTGGCGGACTCAAAGTGCCAGAGCTGCAGCCACTAGGGCGCGCTCTATAGGCAGTAGCAGTGTTAGGGAAACTTGCGTAAGGTCTCCTACTGAATAGGTGCTGGCTTACTGATCAGGTAGAGCCAAGATTCGAGCCCTGAGGTGCGTACACACATGCGACTGTAGTCGTTTGTAACGATCGTTCCCCGATCTTTACCAACGACGATCGTTACAAAGAACGAACCACCGACTATTAAGGCAAACGATGAACGAGCCAAACCGCTACAAAAGAAAGTTCTGTCTCGGCGGATTTTAACCAACGACGATCGTTTGCAAAAGTAGTACATCGTTGGAAACGGTCGTTCGTACTAGGCTTGACATGCGCATTTCACAATTTCTCCGTGAAACTTCTCATTTTTATGCGCAGGCGCAATAGTTGCTTTACGTGATGTAACGTTAGTTCTAACGATCAGATCGTTACACACCTTTTAAAACTAACTTTACTTAGGTCGTTCTTTCATCAATTAAAAGTTCGTTCGTCGTTCTCATCAGAACGATCGTTGTCGCATGTGTGTACGTAGCACTGGTCTCCTGTGTCAGAGGCAGAGCCCTTAACCATTACACCATCCAGCCAGGACCCGATTGGGCTCAGCTATTTCCACTGGAGCCCAAACGGGAAGCTGATAATGCACCTGTGCAAGGCTCGCAGATGTAAATATTATGGTGGCTTTTCCTCTGGGGGAGCTAATGCTGGATTGGGGGTGCAGAGGAGAACGGGGAAAGCCTCAGGATCCAGAGGCTTTCCTCTCCTAAAGGTAAGTACCCCCCAAGGGGCACTTTTTTCTTTACAGGTTCACTTTAAATGAAGGTTAGGTAGGATTTGATTGGTTTATTTTAAAGCTGCAAAAATTTGCATATAAAATGTGCATAATTCTGCACTGCCCTGCATTTCATTGACCATCCTTACTTCTTACCAGGGGTGCTCCTAGCGTAAGGCAAGCCAGGCAACGGCTTGGAGCGGCAAGGTGGGGGCGAAGCACCGCCGCGGGGGGAAGATTCGGCGCTACTACACACTGTGTGTGACAACTTGGAGCTCGTGGTTTGTTTACATGATGAACCACGAGCTCCGCCGCTGATGCCGCCTCTATGCTCTCCCCCAGCCAATAGGCATGACGCTGGCCAGCTCTGGTCCCACCCTTTTCCTCCTCCTCTAGCCTGGCCAGCCCCCTCTTCATAGCAGCAGCCGGCCAGCCGCATGACCCGGGTCCTCAGATTCTGTTGTGCCCGGCGGCGGCGCCGCCTCTAACTCCGCCCCCCCGCAAGCGTGACTCGCCGCCGGATCCTAATTGCCCTCCTGCTGAGCCCCCTGGCGCTGCTTGTCTGCGGCTCTGCGCAGCATCCTTGGTTCTCCCTGGCTAAGGTGACCAGGCGTAGGCGTCCTCTTTTCCCCGGACAGGTCCTCTTTTTCCAACCTGTCCGGGGTGTCCGGCCGTTTTTTTTTTAAGTCCGGGTGAAATCCCCGCAACCCACTGCGGGGACTGCCTCCCGGAGGCTGAGCAGGGCTACGGCAAGATGGCTGCCGAAGCCGTGCACTGGAGACTATTTGTGTCTCCAGTACAGGGCTTCGGGCGCCATCTTGCCGTAGCCCTGCTCTCTGCCTGTCAGCGCAGGAGATTCACACTGGCTGCCGCTGCAGGAGGATCGTCAGGGGCCGGCCAGGTGAGTGATTTTTTTCTTATTTTACAGGTTTATTTTCTGGTGACTGCTTCCCACATAGCGATTATTTTCTGGTGACTGCTCCCCACATAGCGATTATCTGGTGACTGCTCCCCACATAGCGATTACTTTCTGGTGACTGCTCCCCACATAGCGATTATTATCTGGTGACTGCTCCCACATAGCTATTATTATCTGGTGACTGCTCTCACATTACGATTATTATCTGGTGATTGCTCCCCACATAGCGATTATTATCTGGTGACTGCTGCCCACACAGCGATTATTATCTGGTGACTGCTCCCACATAGCGATTATTTTCTGGTGACTGCTCCCCACATACCGATTATTTTCTGGTGACTGCTCCCCACATAGCGATTATTTTCTGGTGACTGCTCCCCACATAGCGATTATTTTCTGGCGACTGCTCCCCACATAGCGATTATTTTCTGGTGACTGCTCCCCACATAGCGATTATCTGGTGACTGCTCCCCACATAGCGATTATTTTCTGGTGACTGCTCCCCACATAGCGATTATTATCTGGTGACTGCTCCCACATAGTGATTATTTTCTGGTGACTGCTCCCCACATAGCGATTATTATCTGGTGACTGCTCCCCACATAGCGATTATTATCTGGTGACTGCTCCCCACATAGCGATTATTATCTGGTGGCTGCTCCCCACATAGCAATTATCTGGTGACTGCTCCCACATAGCGATTATTTTCTGGTGACTGCTCCCCACATAGCGATTATTTTCTGGTGACTGCTCCCCACATAGCGATTATTTTCTGGTGACTTCTCCCCACATAGCGATTATTATCTGGTGACTGCTCCCCACATAACGATTATTATCTGGTGACTGCTCCCCACATAGCGATTATTATCTGGTGACTGCTCCCACATAACGATTATTTTCTGGTGACTGCTCCCCACATAGCGAATATTATCTGGTGTTTGCTCTCCACATAGCGATTATTATCTGGTGGCTGCTCCCCACATATTTTCTGGTGAAAGATTGCTGTATTACGATTATTTTCTGGTGATAGATTGCTGTATTACGATTATTTTCTGGTGATAGATTGCTGCATTACGATTATTTTCTGGTGAAAGATTGCTGCATTACGATTATTTTATGGTGAAACATTGCTGCATTACGATTATTTTATGGTGATCGATTGCTGCATTACGATTATTTTCTGGTGAAAGATTGCTGCATTACGATTATTTTATGGTGAAAGATTGCTGTATTACGATTATTTTCTGGTAATAGATTGCTGCATTACGATTATTTTATGGTGAAACATTGCTGCATTACGATTATGTTATGGTAAAACATTGCTGCCTTACGATTATTTTCATTGGGGAGGGGGGGGGGGGGGGTGCCACAGGTTTTCTCGCCTGGAGTGACAAAATGGCTGGAGGCGCCCCTGCTTCTTACATTGCATCCCTGGATTCTAGAACCCCCTATAGTGTATTCTACTTTAGTGAATCCTCCTAAGTGTGTCCTCCCAATACACCCATCTTTCTAGCACCCTCCTACTGTGTGACAGCTGCCTAATCTCCCCCATATTGTGCTCCACCACCGCCCTTCCAGTGTAGGCCCTTTACTATGCTGCAGCTTTCTTAATCCCCCATGGTGTGTTGATACATTTTAGAGCCCCCCCCCCCCCCCAATATGTCACATCTCTTTAGTGTCCCCTATATTGGGCCTCAGCTTTCTAGTGCCTCTTATAGTGTCCCCCAGTTTTTCAGTGGCGATCATGGTACTTGTGGGATACTGGCCACTATAATAACAAGAATGCCTATCATACTTGTGGGACACTAACCACTATACTAATAAGGATGCTGATCATGATAGTTGTGGTATACTGACCAGTATAGTAACGAGGATGCTGATCATAATACTTCTGAGATACTGACCACTATACTAACGGGTATGGCGATCATGCTACTTGTGGGATACTGACTGTCATGATATAGCAGCTGTTTGTGATATTGGGATAATACAGAAGCATATTTTTCATTTTTCTGTCTGCTGTGTACTATTTCAGATGTGTATGCATGTCCAGAAGCCGTCTGGCTTTGGGGGTATAATTGTCACCTGGCTGAAGGAAGCTGGTAATTTGATTGTCTGTATGGCCATGTAAAGTACATTAGCATTCATTTTCCTCTGGACACTGCGGCCTCCAGCAAGGAAACAGGTAATTAGGTAACGACCCTCCATTCTGTCCTGAATCTGCTGAAAAGGTGTTTCATTGCTTTGAACTTTGTGTATATGTAAACAGTCAATATACAATCGGACTGACTGAAGTCTGCAAAGTTCAAAAGTGGGACAGGAAACCCCTGAAGTTAACATATCACAGCCAGCAAGGATATGACAAGCGTTCTATGCACCTTCTGAGGAAATTAACTTATATCTAGACATGTACCCTGGGGATACGCTGCTTGCTATATAAGTCAGCAAAAGACATTCACAAGTACAGCTACAGATGATCCTGATCGAATCAGAAATTCGTGTCCTCCCACGACCAAGTTAGACCTCGTACTGGTATTGTTTGATCCCCGTTTTTATTTTTGCAAACTGTCTTGTGTGTCTTTGTAATTTTTACTTTGTTTTGTAACTTTTGTATATATTATTTTCTGCACTGTTCCACTTTTTTCTGGAATATTAAATATTTATTTAATAAGGTTGACTTCTGCTGTACTAGCCAAAACTCATAGTCTGGAGAGACTGCAGTGTAATTAGCATTACAAGTTCAGTGCCTGATTGTGCCTTGCTACTGTGTGATTGTATTGTGTGTGCAGCGTTCCTGTATTTGGCCTAAAGCGCAAAGCTAACCCAAATACAAAAACGCTGCACTGATGAGCGCAGGCCACTCGGCAGCAGAGTGGTAATTGTTGGAGTGTCTAGCAGCAGCTAGTGGTGGCAGTGAGAAGTGTTTTTGAGGGGTGACAGCCTTGTGTTAGCTTGAATAAGGCTGCTTCCCCTCGCGATCTAATCCTACCCCCAGTCGGGGGGGGGGGGGGGCTTGTCGTGGGGCCAGTTCCTGACATTATTGGTGGCAGTGGTGGGATTGTTTAGTACATTAGTACGCAGTTTAGCGCTCTATTCTGAGTACTAAGGGCTAGAAGCTGTTAGAAGCAACTAGCCTACAGAAGTCTACTCAGTGCAGAATCTATATACTTCTTTTTTCACAAAGGTACACACTTGGCATTTTGCTTCCCCTCCCCCCTTTTCTTTTTTTTTGGGCAATACGATGGCTCAGAAAGCAACCAGCTATGCAAGACAAAGCAGAGATATCCTTCTCAACCTGTGCGAGCACCAGGGCCGGATTTCCCATAAGGCACTCTAGGCACGTGCCTACAGGCGCCATATATGGGCAAAGGCGGCCCCTAAATGTCCCCCATGAAGGATCACAGTAAAAAAAAAAAATCTTCAGAGAGCGATAGGACTAACAGCGCCTGTCCGATCCCGCCTGCAGCGCTATACCAGGAGTTCCCTGTAACTCACAGCCGCACAGAGTGTTCCCGGCTGCTGATGCACGTAGGGAGTCAGGACGCAGCTTTGCACCTCACTTTCGTGCAGGCTGCTACGGCGTGGTAGGCAGTGGGGCGGGCGTGCACTCACTGTGTCCCAGCTCTATTATTTTCCAACTCTGGCTGCCGGGGGAGCTACCACGAAGACTGTTGAAGAGGGGAGATAGAGCAGGAGCTAGGCTAAATACATTCCTTCCTTCCTCTCCCTTTTCACATGTGCAGGGCTGGAGATTTAGTACAGGGGAGGAGGGGCGGCATAGAACGCTGTGACCGTCCTCGGGTCTCAGAAGGTTAGCTGCACAGCGTGTGGTGGGCTACAGCTCTGCTCCCCCCCCTCCTGTGTGTCTGTTGGTGCGGCCTGTGCCCGGATCTTTTGAAGATGACAGTGGAGACTGGAGAGCCTGGCGACCATGATCTACTTTGCACGGCCAGCTTGTCTTGCAGTCACACAGAGGAGCTCTGTGGCCATCTACAGTGACAAGTAAGTGACTGATCATCACTAATCCAGAGGCTTGGGACCCTAATTGATCCTCCCTTCTACTTTTCCTAGCAGAGACAATGCTCCCCCCTCTCCCCTCCTTCTGAACAGTGTCGCCTGCTCAGGCAATCCTGTGATGCCTCCCAATGTTTCCATAGGGTGACAGGCAGCTCTGTCCAGCTGTCACCTGACCTGATCAGATGTCATGATATTGCTGTCTTGATCAGGTCAGGTGATAGCTGGTCAGTGACACTGCTGGAAGCCATGTTGTATGTGTCAGATGGGCAGGGGGACCACTTGAAAGAGTAAGAGGAAGCAAAATAGGATTGTATCAGCAAGGGACATAGTTCAGGGTGGTGTATTGTAGTTTTTCAGCTGTAGAAGTGGGCAGATAGGTTAGGGTTAAAGGGAACTTTAACTTCTACCAGCCCCCTGCAGCCGTCCTATGTCTGCGCTGTCACTAAGTGTCCCTCCAGTCCCCCGCAGCGACCCTCTTCCAGTCGGCTGTTTGCATGCGTCCTTGCGCATTTGCGCGCGTCCTTGATCACTCTCTTTGCCGGTAATGCAATGCACATGCTCAGTAGGGATTTTTCATATTACGCATGTGCAGAGTGGATTAGGAGGCGTGTGGACCAGGGCCGCATAGCCAAGTGACAGAGGGTCGCTGTGGGGAACCGAAGGGTCGCTTTGAGATGGAGCGGGCACAGGACGGCTGCAGAGGGCTTTTTATTCAGTTAAGGTTCACTTTAAGGACTGATGAGGCTCCTATTATAATATGTGTCACCTGTAAGGATCAAGCTTATTCCTTCGTGTGACATCAGTTGGGTATACCAGCACAGTGTGCTGTTTCTATGGAGTGGGGAGGAGGCACGACAGAGCAGCTTCCCACTGGCTGGAAGGAGGGAAACAATGCACCAATGTACTGGCTGCCACTAGAATTGACTAATTAGTGTCTGCCTGTCACTAGAAGCGATCACTACCAGCCTGGCCTAATGCTGGGTACACACCGTGCGTTTTCCCGCTCAATCCGCGGGTCGAACGGGATCGATTTGATTATTTCCGACGTGCTCGATTTGGGTTTTCATCGTTCCTGCCGTAGATTTTGCATACTTAACATGCAAATCGACGGCAGGAACAATCGAAATCCGAATTGAGCACGTCGAAACAATTGAATCGATCCCGATCGACCTGCGGATCAAGCGGGAAACCGCATGGTGTGTACCCAGCACTAGGAATGACCAATCACTCCCTGTTTGCCACTTGATTCGACCAACCACTACTAGCCTGGCACTAGGACTGACCGATCACTGCCTGTGTGCCACTAGAATCAACCGATCACTACTAGCCTGGCACTAGGACTGACCGATCAACTACCAGCCTGGCACTAGGATTGACTGATCGCTACCTGTCTGCCTCTAGAATCAACTGATCACTACCAGCCTGGCACTAGGATTGACTGATCACTACCAGCTTGGCAATAGGATTCACTGATCACTGCCTGTCTGCCACTAGAATTGACCGATCATTGCCTGTCTGCCACAAGAATCGACTAATCACTGCCAGCCTGTCACTAGGATTGATCGATTACTACTAGCCTGCCACAACAATCAACTAAACACTGCCATCTTGCCAATATAATCAACTAAGCAGTATCATCCCACCACAAGAATCAACTCCTCGTCCAATAAGGCTTCTTTCAGACCGGCAGCTGATAGGTGGTGAAATTGCTGCCTGTCAGCTGCTCTTCTGCACCGGCCAGGCGCTTGCTAGAACTCGGTACTGGGGCTAGACAGGCCGCCCCCCCATGGTAGCAGATCTGAGTGCGGATGCAGCTATTTCTATTCTCTATTTGTCTTTAGTAATACTGTATCTATGTTACCTTGTGTTAAAAGGGGTGTGGCTTGGGGTGTGGCATGTGCTGTTGGGCGGGGCTTAAAGCGCCAAAACTTCTGTGCCTATAGGCTCCTGAGCTGTAAATCCGGCCCTGGCGAGCACAGAGGCATCAAGACGGCGAGAAGCCAGTCGAAGGAGCAGCTAGTGCTGGCCCTCCAGGAGTATGATGAGGCAGAGCAAGCCCATGCTCCAACACCAGCAGACGCAGCTCATGACACATCAGAGGATGAATCGCTCCCGCCACAGGATGAGAGTGGAGACGACGTCCTGGATGATCGACCGAACATGGAGATGACATCTCTGGAAGCTGACCTACAGCTACTAGGCTCGGCTGATCCCGAACTGCGCCTAAAGCTAATCCTGGAACATCGGCAAGCAGAGAGGGAAATGCGTCAAGCCAAGAGGGAACGAGCTGAACAGCGACACCAGCTGGAGCTGGCTAAACTTCAGCTGCAGAATAGGTGTGCTGCACCCGCAGAACACGAGGGTGAGCGAGTCCACAGAATCCCCCTGGATAAGTTCCCCGCTATGGACAAGGAATCTGACATAGACTAACGAGAATTGCGGTCATGGTACTTGTGGGATACTGACCACTATACTAACCAGGATGCCGATCATGGTACTTGTGGGATACTGACCACTATACTAACGAGGATGCCGACCATAGTACTTGTGGGATACTGACCACTATACTAACGAGGATGCCGATCATGGTACATGTGGGATACTGACCACTATACTAACGAGGATGCTGATCATGGTACTTGTGGGATACTGACCACTATACTAACGAGGATGCTGATCATGATATCATAGTTGTGGGATACTGACCACTATACTAACGAGGATGCTGATCATGGTACTTGTGGGATACTGACCGCTATACTAACGAGAATGCTGATCATGGTACTTGTGGGATACTGACCACTATACTAACGAGGATGCTGATCATGGTACTTGTGGGATACTGACCACTATACTAACGAGGATGCTGTTCATGGTACTTGTGGGATACTGGCCACTATACTAACGAGGATGCTGATCATGGTACTTGTGGGATACTGACCACTATACTAACAAGGATGCTGATCATGGTACATGTGGGATACTGACCACTATAGGATGCTGATCATGGTACATGTGGGATACTGACCACTATAGGATGCTGATCATGGTACTTGTGGGATACTGACCATTATACTAACGAGAATGCTGATCATGATATCATAGTTGTGGGATACTGACCACTATACTAACGAGGATGCTGATCATGGTACTTGTGGGATACTGACTACTACACTAACGAGGATGTCGATCATGGTACTTGTGGGATACTGACCGCTATACTAACGAGGATGCCGATCATGGTACATGTGGGATACTGGCCACTATACTAACGAGGATGCTGATCATGGTACTTATGGGATACTGACCAATATACTAACGAGGATGCTGATTATGGTACTTGTGGGATACTGGCCACTATACTAACGAGGATGCTGATCATGATACTTGTGGGATACTGACCACTATACTAACGAGGATGCTGATCATGGTACATGTGGGATACTGACCACTATACTATCGAGGATGCTGATCATGATATCATAGTTGTGGGATACTGACCACTATACTAACGAGGATGCTACTAAGACGGCTATCCACCTCACCTTTCAAAGTGGAGTGAGCATGTGGGCTATGTCCTGAGGGGATACTTCCGTCCTTCCAAGCCAGTCTGCGCCTGCCTCTTTTCATACCCGGCTAAGTATATCTTCTACTTATTCACTTCCTTGCAGACCCTATAGGCTGCTTCCACTTGGTCATTAGGGACTCTGACAGTATATAAATTGCACTTTTAGTCTGATAGGTTGCACAGTTCAGGTTATTGCATATGCTTAATGGTTGTTTGTGTAAATATAGCACTATATGCACTTTCATGGTTTCAAGTAGGGCTGATATGCACTGCTATACACAGGTTTTTTGCACTTTATAATTCATACTGAACTCGGGTTCGTCCACGAGGGGGCTCATTATCTGAGCCCCCAGTGGTTACAGGTTGTACATCCACTGAGATTGAACATAATAGATTATTATATCTAGCAGGCCCACTATGTTGAACATGGCTGGAAATACAATATTATGCTGTTTTTAGATGTTTTTAATTTTGTGTATCATTGATATGTGTTTACAAAGATTGTAATAAAGATTTTTTTGATTGATACATATGGTCTGCAGTGGTGCTGTTTATAGGGGTATCTTTTCTCTTATAGTATTGAGGATGCTGATCATGGTACATGTGGGATACTGACCACTATACTAACGAGGATGCTGATCATGATACTTGTGGGATACTGACCACTATACTAACGAGGATGCTGATCATGGTACTTGTGGGATACTGACCACTATATTAACGAAGGTGCTGATCATGATACTTGTGGGATACTGACCACTATACTAACGAGGATGCTGATCATGGTACTTGTGGGATACTGGCCACTATACTAACGAGCATGCTGATCATGGTACATGTGGGATACTGACCGCTATACTAACGAGGATGCCGATCATGATACTTGTGGGATACTGACCACTATACTAACGAGGATGCTGATCATGGTACTTGTGGAATACTGGCCACTATACTAACGAGGATGCTGATCATGATACTTGTGGGATACTGACCACTATACTAACGAGGATGCTGATCATGGTACTTGTGAGATACTGACTACTATACTAACGAGGATGCTGATCATGGTACATGTGGGATACTGACCATTATACTAACGAGGATGCTGATCATGGTACATGTGGGATACTGACCACTATACTAACGAGGATGCTGATCATGGTACTTGTGGGATACTGACCACTATACTAACGAGGATGCTGATCATGGTACATGTGGGATACTGGTCACTATACTAACGAGGATGCTGATCATGATACTTGTGGGATACTGACCACTATACTTACGAGGATGCTGATCATGGTACATGTGGGATACTGACCACTATACTAACGAGGATGCCGACCATAGTACTTGTGGGATACTGACCACTATACTAACGAGGATGCCGATCATGGTACATGTGGGATACTGACCACTATACTAACGAGGATGCTGATCATGGTACTTGTGGGATACTGACCACTATAGTAACGAGTATGCTAATCATGGTACATGTGGGATACTGACCACTATACTAACGAGGATGCTGAACATGATATCATAGTTGTGGGATACTGACCACTATACTAACGAGGATGCTGATCATGGTACTTGTGGGATACTGACCACTATACTAACGAGGATGCTGATCATGGTACTTGTGGGATACTGACCACTATACTAACGAGGATGCTGATCATGGTACTTGTGGGATACTGACCACTATACTAACGAGGATGCTGATCATGGTACTTGTGGGATACTGGCCACTATACTAACGAGGATGCTGATCATGGTACTTGTGGGGTACTGACCACTATACTAACAAGGATGCTGATCATGGTACATGTGGGATACTGACCACTATAGGATGCTGATCATGGTACATGTGGGATACTGACCACTATAGGATGCTGATCATGGTACTTGTGGGATACTGACCATTATACTAACGAGAATGCTGATCATGATATCATAGTTGTGGGATACTGACCACTATACTAACGAGGATGCTGATCATGGTACTTGTGGGATACTGACTACTACACTAACGAGGATGCCGATCATGGTACTTGTGGGATACTGACCGCTATGCTAACGAGGATGCCGATCATGGTACATGTGGGATACTGGCCACTATACTAACGAGGATGCTGATCATGGTACTTATGGGATACTGACCACTATACTAACTAGGAGGCCGATCATGGTACTTGTAGGATAATGACCACTACACTAACGAGGATGCTGATCATGGTACTTGTGGAATACTGGCCACTATACTAACGAGGATGCTGATCATGATACTTATGGGATACTGACCACTATACTAACGAGGATGCTGATCATGGTACTTGTGAGATACTGACCACTATACTAACGAGGATGCTGATCATGGTACATGTGGGATACTGACCACTATACTAACGAGGATGCTGATCATGGTACATGTGGGATACTGACCACTATACTAACGAGGATGCTGATCATGGTACTTGTGGGATACTGACCACTATACTAACGAGGATGCTGATCATGGTACATGTGGGATACTGACCACTATACTAACGAGGATGCTGATTATGATACTTGTGGGAAACTGACCACTATACTAACGAGGATGCCGACCATAGTACTTGTGGGATACTGACCACTATACTAACGAGGATGCCGATCATGGTACATGTGGGATACTGACCACTATACTAACGAGGATGCTGATCATGGTACTTGTGGGATACTGACCACTATACTAACGAGTATGCTAATTATGGTACATGTGGGATACTGACCACTATACTAACGAGGATGCTGAACATGATATCATAGTTGTGGGATACTGACCACTATACTAACGAGGATGCTGATCATGGTACTTGTGGGATACTGACCACTATACTAACGAGGATGCTGATCATGGTACTTGTGGGATACTGACCACTATACTAACGAGGATGCTGATCATGGTACTTGTAGGATACTGACCACTATACTAACGAGGATGCTGATCATGGTACTTGTGGGATACTGGCCACTATACTAACGAGGATGCTGATCATGGTACTTGTGGGATACTGACCACTATACTAACAAGGATGCTGATCATGGTACATGTGGGATACTGACCACTATAGGATGCTGATCATGGTACATGTGGGATACTGACCACTATAGAATGCTGATCATGGTACTTGTGGGATACTGACCATTATACTAACGAGAATGCTGATCATGATATCATAGTTGTGGGATACTGACCACTATACTAACGAGGATGCTGATCATGGTACTTGTGGGATACTGGCCACTATACTAACGAGGATGCTGATCATGGTACTTGTGGGATACTGACCACTATACTAACAAGGATGCTGATCATGGTACATGTGGGATACTGACCACTATAGGATGCTGATCATGGTACATGTGGGATACTGACCACTATAGAATGCTGATCATGGTACTTGTGGGATACTGACCATTATACTAACGAGAATGCTGATCATGATATCATAGTTGTGGGATACTGACCACTATACTAACGAGGATGCTGATCATGGTACTTGTGGGATACTGACTACTACACTAACGAGGATGCCGATCATGGTACTTGTGGGATACTGACCGCTATGCTAACGAGGATGCCGATCATGGTACATGTGGGATACTGGCCACTATACTAACGAGGATGCTGATCATGGTACTTATGGGATACTGACCACTATACTAACTAGGAGGCCGATCATGGTACTTGTAGGATAATGACCACTACACTAACGAGGATGCTGATCATGGTACTTGTGGGATACTGACCACTATACTGACGAGGATGCTGATCATGGTACTTGTGGGATACTGACCACTATACTAACGATGCTAATCATGTTACTTGTGTAAAACTGACCACTATACTAACGAGGATTCCGATCATGGTACTTGTGGGATACTGACCACTATACTAACGAGGATGCCGATCATGGTACTTGTGGGATACTGACCACTATACTAACGAGGATGCCAATCATGGTACATGTGGGATACTGACCACTATACTAACGAGGATGCCGATCATGATACTTGTGGGATACTGACCACTATACTAACTGAGGATGCCAATCATGGTACATGTGGGATACTGACCACTATACTAACGAGGATGCCGATCATGATACTTGTGGGATACTGACCACTATACTAACGAGGATGCTGATCATGGTACATGTGGGATACTGACCACTATACTAACGAGGATGCTGATCATGGTACTTATGGGATACTGGCCACTATAGGATGCTGATCATGGTACTTGTGGAATACTGACCACTATACTAACGAGGATGGTGAACATGGTACATGTGGGATACTGACCACTATACTAACGAGGATGCTGATCATGGTACTTATGGGATACTGGCCACTATACTAACGAGGGTGCTGATCATGATCCTTGTGGGATAATGACCACTATACTAACAAGGATGCTGATCATGGTACTTGTGGGATACTGACCACTATACTAACGAGGATGCTTATCATGGTACTTGTGAGATACTGGCCACTATACTAACGAGGATGCTGATCATGATACTTGTGGGATACTGACCACTATACTAACGAGGATGCTGATCATGGTACATGTGGGATACTGACCACTATACTAACGAGGATGCTGATCATGATATCATAGTTGTGGGATACTGACCACTATACTAACGAGGATGCTGATCATGGTACATGTGGGATACTGACCACTATACTAACGAGGATGCTGATCATGATATCATAGTTGTGGGATACTGACCACTATACTAACGAGGATGCTACTAAGACGGCTATCCACCTCACCTTTCAAAGTGGAGTGACGACCGCGGAGCATGTGGGCTATGTCCTGAGGGGATACTTCCGTCCTTCCAAGCCAGTCTGCGCCTGCCTCTTTTCATACCCGGCTAAGTATATCTTCTACTTATTCACTTCCTTGCAGACCCTATAGGCTGCTTCCACTTGGTCATTAGGGACTCTGACAGTATATAAATTGCACTTTTAGTCTGATAGGTTGCACAGTTCAGGTTATTGCATATGCTTAATGGTTGTTTGTGTAAATATAGCACTATATGCACTTTCATGGTTTCGAATAGGGCTGATATGCACTGCTATACACAGGTTTTTTGCACTTTATAATTCATACTGAACTCGGGTTCGTCCACGAGGGGGCTCATTCTCTGAGCCCCCAGTGGTTACAGGTTGTACATCCACTGAGATTGAACATAATAGATTATTATATCTAGCAGGCCCACTATGTTGAACATGGCTGGAAATACAATATTATGCTGTTTTTAGATGTTTTTAATTTTGTGTATCATTGATATGTGTTTACAAAGATTGTAATAAAGATTTTTTTGATTGATACATATGGTCTGCAGTGGTGCTGTTTATAGGGGTATCTTTTCTCTTATAGTATTGAGGATGCTGATCATGGTACATGTGGGATACTGACCACTATACTAACGAGGATGCTGATCATGATACTTGTGGGATACTGACCACTATACTAACGAGGATGCTGATCATGGTACTTGTGGGATACTGACCACTATATTAACGAAGGTGCTGATCATGATACTTGTGGGATACTGACCACTATACTAACGAGGATGCTGATCATGGTACTTGTGGGATACTGGCCACTATACTAACGAGCATGCTGATCATGGTACATGTGGGATACTGACCGCTATACTAACGAGGATGCCGATCATGATACTTGTGGGATACTGACCACTATACTAACGAGGATGCTGATCATGGTACTTGTGGAATACTGGCCACTATACTAACGAGGATGCTGGTCATGGTACATGTGGGATACTGGCCACTATACTAACGAGGATGCTGATCATGGTACTTGTGGGATACTGGCCACTATACTAACGAGCATGCTGATCATGGTACATGTGGGATACTGACCGCTATACTAACGAGGATGCCGATCATGATACTTGTGGGATACTGACCACTATACTAACGAGGATGCTGATCATGGTACTTGTGAGATACTGACTACTATACTAACGAGGATGCTGATCATGGTACATGTGGGATACTGGTCACTATACTAACAAGGATGCTGATCATGGTACATGTGGGATACTGGTCACTATACTAACGAGGATGCTGATCATGGTACTTGTGGGATACTGACCACTATACTAACGAGGATGCTGATCATGGTACTTGTGGGATACTGACCACTATACTAACGAGGATGCTGATCATGGTACTTGTGGGATACTGACCACTATACTAACGAGGATGCTGATCATGGTACTTGTGGGATACTGACCACTATACTAACGAGGATGCTGATCATGGTACTTGTGGGATACTGGCCACTATACTAACGAGGATGCTGATCATGGTACTTGTGGGATACTGACCACTATACTGACAAGGATGCTGATCATGGTACATGTGGGATACTGACCACTATAGGATGCTGATCATGGTACATGTGGGATACTGACCACTATAGGATGCTGATCATGGTACTTGTGGGATACTGACCATTATACTAACGAGAATGCTGATCATGATATCATAGTTGCTGATCATGGTACTTGTGGGATACTGACCACTATACTAACGAGGATGCTGATCATGGTACTTGTGGGATACTGGCCACTATACTAACGAGGATGCTGATCATGGTACTTGTGGGATACTGACCACTATACTAACAAGGATGCTGATCATGGTACATGTGGGATACTGACCACTATAGGATGCTGATCATGGTACATGTGGGATACTGACCACTATAGGATGCTGATCATGGTACTTGTGGGATACTGACCACTATACTAACGAGGATGCTGATCATGGTACTTGTGGGATACTGACCACTATACTAACGAGGATGCTGATCATGGTACTTATGGGATACTGACCACTATACTAACTAGGAGGCCGATCATGGTAGTTGTAGGATAATGACCACTACACTAACGAGGATGCTGATCATGGTACTTGTGGGATACTGACCACTATACTGACGAGGATGCTGATCATGGTACTTGTGGGATACTGACCACTATACTAACGATGCTAATCATGTTACTTGTGTAAAACTGACCACTATACTAACGAGGATTCCGATCATGGTACTTGTGGGATACTGACCACTATACTAACGAGGATGCCGATCATGGTACTTGTGGGATACTGACCACTATACTAACGAGGATGCCAATCATGGTACATGTGGGATACTGACCACTATACTAACGAGGATGCCGATCATGATACTTGTGGGATACTGACCACTATACTAACGAGGATGCTGATCATGGTACATGTGGGATACTGACCACTATACTAACGAGGATGCTGATCATGGTACTTATGGGATACTGGCCACTATAGGATGCTGATCATGGTACTTGTGGGATACTGACCACTATACTAACGAGGATGGTGAACATGGTACATGTGGGATACTGACCACTATACTAACGAGGATGCTGATCATGGTACTTATGGGATACTGGCCACTATACTAACGAGGGTGCTGATCATGATCCTTGTGGGATAATGACCACTATACTAACAAGGATGCTGATCATGGTACTTGTGGGATACTGACCACTATACTAACGAGGATGCTTATCATGGTACTTGTGGGATACTGGCCACTATACTAACGAGGATGCTGATCATGATACTTGTGGGATACTGACCACTATACTAACGAGGATGCTGATCATGGTACATGTGGGATACTGACCACTATACTAACGAGGATGCTGATCATGATATCATAGTTGTGGGATACTGACCACTATACTAACGAGGATGCTACTAAGACGGCTATCCACCTCACCTTTCAAAGTGGAGTGACGACCGCGGAGCATGTGGGCTATGTCCTGAGGGGATACTTCCGTCCTTCCAAGCCAGTCTGCGCCTGCCTCTTTTCATACCCGGCTAAGTATATCTTCTACTTATTCACTTCCTTGCAGACCCTATAGGATGCTTCCACTTGGTCATTAGGGACTCTGACAGTATATAAATTGCACTTTTAGTCTGATAGGTTGCACGGTTCAGGTTATTGCATATGCTTAATGGTTGTTTGTGTAAATATAGCACTATATGCACTTTCATGGTTTCAAGTAGGGCTGATATGCACTGTTATACACAGGTTTTTTGCACTTTATAATTCATACTGAACTCGGGTTCGTCCATGAGGGGGCTCATTCTCTGAGCCCCCAGTGGTTACAGGTTGTACATCCACTGAGATTGAACATAATAGATTATTATATCTAGCAGGCCCACTATGTTGAACATGGCTGGAAATACAATATTATGCTGTTTTTAGATGTTTTTAATTTTGTGTATCATTGATATGTGTTTACAAAGATTGTAATAAAGATTTTTTTTTGATTGATACATATGGTCTGCAGTGGTGCTGTTTATAGGGGTATCTTTTCTCTTATAGTATTGAGGATGCTGATCATGGTACATGTGGGATACTGACCACTATACTAACGAGGATGCTGATCATGATACTTGTGGGATACTGACCACTATACTAACGAGGATGCTGATCATGGTACTTGTGGGATACTGACCACTATATTAACGAAGGTGCTGATCATGATACTTGTGGGATACTGACCACTATACTAACGAGGATGCTGATCATGGTACTTGTGGGATACTGGCCACTATACTAACGAGCATGCTGATCATGGTACATGTGGGATACTGACCGCTATACTAACGAGGATGCCGATCATGATACTTGTGGGATACTGACCACTATACTAACGAGGATGCTGATCATGGTACTTGTGGAATACTGGCCACTATACTAACGAGGATGCTGATCATGATACTTGTGGGATACTGACCACTATACTAACGAGGATGCTGATCATGGTACTTGTGAGATACTGACCACTATACTGACGAGGATGCTGATCATGGTACATGTGGGATACTGACCACTATACTAACGAGGATGCTGATCATGGTACATGTGGGATACTGACCACTATACTAACGAGGATGCTGATCATGGTACTTGTGGGATACTGACCACTATACTAACGAGGATGCTGATCATGGTACATGTGGGATACTGGTCACTATACTAACGAGGATGCTGATCATGATACTTGTGGGATACTGACCACTATACTTACGAGGATGCTGATCATGGTACATGTGGGATACTGACCACTATACTAACGAGGATGCCGACCATAGTACTTGTGGGATACTGACCACTATACTAACGAAGATGCCGATCATGGTACATGTGGGATACTGACCACTATACTAACGAGGATGCTGATCATGGTACTTGTGGGATACTGACCACTATACTAACGAGTATGCTAATCATGGTACATGTGGGATACTGACCACTATACTAACGAGGATGCTGAACATGATATCATAGTTGTGGGATACTGACCACTATACTAACGAGGATGCTGATCATGATACTTGTGGGATACTGACCACTATACTAACGAGGATGCTGATCATGGTACTTGTGAGATACTGACCACTATACTAACGAGGATGCTGATCATGGTACATGTGGGATACTGACCACTATACTAACGAGGATGCTGATCATGGTACATGTGGGATACTGACCACTATACTAACGAGGATGCTGATCATGGTACTTGTGGGATACTGACCACTATACTAACGAGGATGCTGATCATGGTACATGTGGGATACTGGCCACTATACTAACGAGGATGCTGATCATGATACTTGTGGGATACTGACCACTATACTAACGAGGATGCTGATCAAGGTACATGTGGGATACTGGCCACTATACTAACGATGCTAATCATGTTACTTGTGTAATACTGACCACTATACTAACGAGGATGCTGATCATGATATCATAGTTGTGGGATACTGACCACTATACTAACGAGGATGCTAATCATGATACTTGTGGGATACTGGCCACTATACTAACAAGGATGCTGATCATGATACTTGTGGGATACTGACCACTATACTAACGAGGATGCTGATCATGGTACTTGTGGAATACTGGCCACTATACTAACGAAGATGCTGGTCATGGTACTTGTGGGATACTGGCTACTATACTACCGAGGATGCTGATCATGGTACTTGTGGGATACTGGCCACTATACTAACGAGGATGCCGATCATGGTACATGTGGGATACTGGCCACTATACTAACGAGGATGCTGATCATGATACTTGTGGGATACTGACCACTATACTAACGAGGATGCTGATCATGGTACTTGTGGGATACTGGCTACTATACTAACGAGGATGCTGATCATGGTACTTGTGGGATACTGACCACTATACTAACGAGGATGCTGATCATGGTACTTGTGGAATACTGGCCACTATACTAACGAAGATGCTGGTCATGGTACTTGTGGGATACTGGCTACTATACTACCGAGGATGCTGATCATGGTACTTGTGGGATACTGGCCACTATACTAACGAGGATGCCGATCATGGTACATGTGGGATACTGACCACTATAGGATGCTGATCATGGTACATGTGGGATACTGACCACTATAGAATGCTGATCATGGTACTTGTGGGATACTGACCATTATACTAACGAGAATGCTGATCATGATATCATAGTTGTGGGATACTGACCACTATACTAACGAGGATGCTGATCATGGTACTTGTGGGATACTGACTACTACACTAACGAGGATGCCGATCATGGTACTTGTGGGATACTGACCGCTATGCTAACGAGGATGCCGATCATGGTACATGTGGGATACTGGCCACTATACTAACGAGGATGCTGATCATGGTACTTATGGGATACTGACCACTATACTAACTAGGAGGCCGATCATGGTACTTGTAGGATAATGACCACTACACTAACGAGGATGCTGATCATGGTACTTGTGGGATACTGACCACTATACTGACGAGGATGCTGATCATGGTACTTGTGGGATACTGACCACTATACTAACGATGCTAATCATGTTACTTGTGTAAAACTGACCACTATACTAACGAGGATTCCGATCATGGTACTTGTGGGATACTGACCACTATACTAACGAGGATGCCGATCATGGTACTTGTGGGATACTGACCACTATACTAACGAGGATGCCAATCATGGTACATGTGGGATACTGACCACTATACTAACGAGGATGCCGATCATGATACTTGTGGGATACTGACCACTATACTAACTGAGGATGCCAATCATGGTACATGTGGGATACTGACCACTATACTAACGAGGATGCCGATCATGATACTTGTGGGATACTGACCACTATACTAACGAGGATGCTGATCATGGTACATGTGGGATACTGACCACTATACTAACGAGGATGCTGATCATGGTACTTATGGGATACTGGCCACTATAGGATGCTGATCATGGTACTTGTGGAATACTGACCACTATACTAACGAGGATGGTGAACATGGTACATGTGGGATACTGACCACTATACTAACGAGGATGCTGATCATGGTACTTATGGGATACTGGCCACTATACTAACGAGGGTGCTGATCATGATCCTTGTGGGATAATGACCACTATACTAACAAGGATGCTGATCATGGTACTTGTGGGATACTGACCACTATACTAACGAGGATGCTTATCATGGTACTTGTGAGATACTGGCCACTATACTAACGAGGATGCTGATCATGATACTTGTGGGATACTGACCACTATACTAACGAGGATGCTGATCATGGTACATGTGGGATACTGACCACTATACTAACGAGGATGCTGATCATGATATCATAGTTGTGGGATACTGACCACTATACTAACGAGGATGCTGATCATGGTACATGTGGGATACTGACCACTATACTAACGAGGATGCTGATCATGATATCATAGTTGTGGGATACTGACCACTATACTAACGAGGATGCTACTAAGACGGCTATCCACCTCACCTTTCAAAGTGGAGTGACGACCGCGGAGCATGTGGGCTATGTCCTGAGGGGATACTTCCGTCCTTCCAAGCCAGTCTGCGCCTGCCTCTTTTCATACCCGGCTAAGTATATCTTCTACTTATTCACTTCCTTGCAGACCCTATAGGCTGCTTCCACTTGGTCATTAGGGACTCTGACAGTATATAAATTGCACTTTTAGTCTGATAGGTTGCACAGTTCAGGTTATTGCATATGCTTAATGGTTGTTTGTGTAAATATAGCACTATATGCACTTTCATGGTTTCGAATAGGGCTGATATGCACTGCTATACACAGGTTTTTTGCACTTTATAATTCATACTGAACTCGGGTTCGTCCACGAGGGGGCTCATTCTCTGAGCCCCCAGTGGTTACAGGTTGTACATCCACTGAGATTGAACATAATAGATTATTATATCTAGCAGGCCCACTATGTTGAACATGGCTGGAAATACAATATTATGCTGTTTTTAGATGTTTTTAATTTTGTGTATCATTGATATGTGTTTACAAAGATTGTAATAAAGATTTTTTTGATTGATACATATGGTCTGCAGTGGTGCTGTTTATAGGGGTATCTTTTCTCTTATAGTATTGAGGATGCTGATCATGGTACATGTGGGATACTGACCACTATACTAACGAGGATGCTGATCATGATACTTGTGGGATACTGACCACTATACTAACGAGGATGCTGATCATGGTACTTGTGGGATACTGACCACTATATTAACGAAGGTGCTGATCATGATACTTGTGGGATACTGACCACTATACTAACGAGGATGCTGATCATGGTACTTGTGGGATACTGGCCACTATACTAACGAGCATGCTGATCATGGTACATGTGGGATACTGACCGCTATACTAACGAGGATGCCGATCATGATACTTGTGGGATACTGACCACTATACTAACGAGGATGCTGATCATGGTACTTGTGGAATACTGGCCACTATACTAACGAGGATGCTGGTCATGGTACATGTGGGATACTGGCCACTATACTAACGAGGATGCTGATCATGGTACTTGTGGGATACTGGCCACTATACTAACGAGCATGCTGATCATGGTACATGTGGGATACTGACCGCTATACTAACGAGGATGCCGATCATGATACTTGTGGGATACTGACCACTATACTAACGAGGATGCTGATCATGGTACTTGTGAGATACTGACTACTATACTAACGAGGATGCTGATCATGGTACATGTGGGATACTGGTCACTATACTAACAAGGATGCTGATCATGGTACATGTGGGATACTGGTCACTATACTAACGAGGATGCTGATCATGGTACTTGTGGGATACTGACCACTATACTAACGAGGATGCTGATCATGGTACTTGTGGGATACTGACCACTATACTAACGAGGATGCTGATCATGGTACTTGTGGGATACTGACCACTATACTAACGAGGATGCTGATCATGGTACTTGTGGGATACTGACCACTATACTAACGAGGATGCTGATCATGGTACTTGTGGGATACTGGCCACTATACTAACGAGGATGCTGATCATGGTACTTGTGGGATACTGACCACTATACTGACAAGGATGCTGATCATGGTACATGTGGGATACTGACCACTATAGGATGCTGATCATGGTACATGTGGGATACTGACCACTATAGGATGCTGATCATGGTACTTGTGGGATACTGACCATTATACTAACGAGAATGCTGATCATGATATCATAGTTGCTGATCATGGTACTTGTGGGATACTGACCACTATACTAACGAGGATGCTGATCATGGTACTTGTGGGATACTGGCCACTATACTAACGAGGATGCTGATCATGGTACTTGTGGGATACTGACCACTATACTAACAAGGATGCTGATCATGGTACATGTGGGATACTGACCACTATAGGATGCTGATCATGGTACATGTGGGATACTGACCACTATAGGATGCTGATCATGGTACTTGTGGGATACTGACCACTATACTAACGAGGATGCTGATCATGGTACTTGTGGGATACTGACCACTATACTAACGAGGATGCTGATCATGGTACTTATGGGATACTGACCACTATACTAACTAGGAGGCCGATCATGGTAGTTGTAGGATAATGACCACTACACTAACGAGGATGCTGATCATGGTACTTGTGGGATACTGACCACTATACTGACGAGGATGCTGATCATGGTACTTGTGGGATACTGACCACTATACTAACGATGCTAATCATGTTACTTGTGTAAAACTGACCACTATACTAACGAGGATTCCGATCATGGTACTTGTGGGATACTGACCACTATACTAACGAGGATGCCGATCATGGTACTTGTGGGATACTGACCACTATACTAACGAGGATGCCAATCATGGTACATGTGGGATACTGACCACTATACTAACGAGGATGCCGATCATGATACTTGTGGGATACTGACCACTATACTAACGAGGATGCTGATCATGGTACATGTGGGATACTGACCACTATACTAACGAGGATGCTGATCATGGTACTTATGGGATACTGGCCACTATAGGATGCTGATCATGGTACTTGTGGGATACTGACCACTATACTAACGAGGATGGTGAACATGGTACATGTGGGATACTGACCACTATACTAACGAGGATGCTGATCATGGTACTTATGGGATACTGGCCACTATACTAACGAGGGTGCTGATCATGATCCTTGTGGGATAATGACCACTATACTAACAAGGATGCTGATCATGGTACTTGTGGGATACTGACCACTATACTAACGAGGATGCTTATCATGGTACTTGTGGGATACTGGCCACTATACTAACGAGGATGCTGATCATGATACTTGTGGGATACTGACCACTATACTAACGAGGATGCTGATCATGGTACATGTGGGATACTGACCACTATACTAACGAGGATGCTGATCATGATATCATAGTTGTGGGATACTGACCACTATACTAACGAGGATGCTACTAAGACGGCTATCCACCTCACCTTTCAAAGTGGAGTGACGACCGCGGAGCATGTGGGCTATGTCCTGAGGGGATACTTCCGTCCTTCCAAGCCAGTCTGCGCCTGCCTCTTTTCATACCCGGCTAAGTATATCTTCTACTTATTCACTTCCTTGCAGACCCTATAGGATGCTTCCACTTGGTCATTAGGGACTCTGACAGTATATAAATTGCACTTTTAGTCTGATAGGTTGCACGGTTCAGGTTATTGCATATGCTTAATGGTTGTTTGTGTAAATATAGCACTATATGCACTTTCATGGTTTCAAGTAGGGCTGATATGCACTGTTATACACAGGTTTTTTGCACTTTATAATTCATACTGAACTCGGGTTCGTCCATGAGGGGGCTCATTCTCTGAGCCCCCAGTGGTTACAGGTTGTACATCCACTGAGATTGAACATAATAGATTATTATATCTAGCAGGCCCACTATGTTGAACATGGCTGGAAATACAATATTATGCTGTTTTTAGATGTTTTTAATTTTGTGTATCATTGATATGTGTTTACAAAGATTGTAATAAAGATTTTTTTTTGATTGATACATATGGTCTGCAGTGGTGCTGTTTATAGGGGTATCTTTTCTCTTATAGTATTGAGGATGCTGATCATGGTACATGTGGGATACTGACCACTATACTAACGAGGATGCTGATCATGATACTTGTGGGATACTGACCACTATACTAACGAGGATGCTGATCATGGTACTTGTGGGATACTGACCACTATATTAACGAAGGTGCTGATCATGATACTTGTGGGATACTGACCACTATACTAACGAGGATGCTGATCATGGTACTTGTGGGATACTGGCCACTATACTAACGAGCATGCTGATCATGGTACATGTGGGATACTGACCGCTATACTAACGAGGATGCCGATCATGATACTTGTGGGATACTGACCACTATACTAACGAGGATGCTGATCATGGTACTTGTGGAATACTGGCCACTATACTAACGAGGATGCTGATCATGATACTTGTGGGATACTGACCACTATACTAACGAGGATGCTGATCATGGTACTTGTGAGATACTGACCACTATACTGACGAGGATGCTGATCATGGTACATGTGGGATACTGACCACTATACTAACGAGGATGCTGATCATGGTACATGTGGGATACTGACCACTATACTAACGAGGATGCTGATCATGGTACTTGTGGGATACTGACCACTATACTAACGAGGATGCTGATCATGGTACATGTGGGATACTGGTCACTATACTAACGAGGATGCTGATCATGATACTTGTGGGATACTGACCACTATACTTACGAGGATGCTGATCATGGTACATGTGGGATACTGACCACTATACTAACGAGGATGCCGACCATAGTACTTGTGGGATACTGACCACTATACTAACGAAGATGCCGATCATGGTACATGTGGGATACTGACCACTATACTAACGAGGATGCTGATCATGGTACTTGTGGGATACTGACCACTATACTAACGAGTATGCTAATCATGGTACATGTGGGATACTGACCACTATACTAACGAGGATGCTGAACATGATATCATAGTTGTGGGATACTGACCACTATACTAACGAGGATGCTGATCATGATACTTGTGGGATACTGACCACTATACTAACGAGGATGCTGATCATGGTACTTGTGAGATACTGACCACTATACTAACGAGGATGCTGATCATGGTACATGTGGGATACTGACCACTATACTAACGAGGATGCTGATCATGGTACATGTGGGATACTGACCACTATACTAACGAGGATGCTGATCATGGTACTTGTGGGATACTGACCACTATACTAACGAGGATGCTGATCATGGTACATGTGGGATACTGGCCACTATACTAACGAGGATGCTGATCATGATACTTGTGGGATACTGACCACTATACTAACGAGGATGCTGATCAAGGTACATGTGGGATACTGGCCACTATACTAACGATGCTAATCATGTTACTTGTGTAATACTGACCACTATACTAACGAGGATGCTGATCATGATATCATAGTTGTGGGATACTGACCACTATACTAACGAGGATGCTAATCATGATACTTGTGGGATACTGGCCACTATACTAACAAGGATGCTGATCATGATACTTGTGGGATACTGACCACTATACTAACGAGGATGCTGATCATGGTACTTGTGGAATACTGGCCACTATACTAACGAAGATGCTGGTCATGGTACTTGTGGGATACTGGCTACTATACTACCGAGGATGCTGATCATGGTACTTGTGGGATACTGGCCACTATACTAACGAGGATGCCGATCATGGTACATGTGGGATACTGGCCACTATACTAACGAGGATGCTGATCATGATACTTGTGGGATACTGACCACTATACTAACGAGGATGCTGATCATGGTACTTGTGGGATACTGGCTACTATACTAACGAGGATGCTGATCATGGTACTTGTGGGATACTGACCACTATACTAACGAGGATGCTGATCATGGTACTTGTGGAATACTGGCCACTATACTAACGAAGATGCTGGTCATGGTACTTGTGGGATACTGGCTACTATACTACCGAGGATGCTGATCATGGTACTTGTGGGATACTGGCCACTATACTAACGAGGATGCCGATCATGGTACATGTGGGATACTGGCCACTATACTAACGAGGATGCTGATCATGATACTTGTGGGATACTGACCACTATACTAACGAGGATGCTGATCATGGTACTTGTGGGATACTGGCTACTATACTAACGAGGATGCTGATCATGGTACTTGTGGGATAGTGGCCACTATACTAACGAGGATGCTGATCATGGTACATGTGGAATACTGGCCACTATACTAACGAGGATGCTGATCATGATACTTGTGGGATACTGACCACTATACTAACGAGGATGCTGATCATGGTACTTGTGGGATACTGGCTACTATACTAACGAGGATGCTGATCATGGTACTTGTGGGATAGTGGCCACTATACTAACGAGGATGCTGATCATGGTACTTGTGGAATACTGGCCACTATACTAACGAGGATGCTGATCATGGTACTTGTGAGATACTGACCACTATACTAACGAGGATGCTGATCATGGTACATGTGGGATACTGACCACTATACTAACGAGGATGCTGATCATGGTACATGTGGGATACTGACCACTATACTAATGAGGATGCTGATCATGGTACTTGTGGGATACTGACCACTATACTAACGAGGATGCTGATCATGGTACATGTGGGATACTGGCCACTATACTAACGAGGATGCTGATCATGATACTTGTGGGATACTGACCACTATACTAACGAGGATGCTGATCATGGTACATGTGGGATACTGGCCACTATACTAACGATGCTAATCATGTTACTTGTGTAATACTGACCACTATACTAACGAGGATGCTGATCATGATATCATAGTTGTGGGATACTGACCACTATACTAACGAGGATGCTAATCATGATACTTGTGGGATACTGGCCACTATACTAACAAGGATGCTGATCATGATACTTGTGGGATACTGACCACTATACTAACGAGGATGCTGATCATGGTACTTGTGGAATACTGGCCACTATACTAACGAAGATGCTGGTCATGGTACTTCTGGGATACTGGCTACTATACTAACGAGGATGCTGATCATGGTACTTGTGGGATACTGGCCACTATACTAACGAGGATGCCGATCATGGTACATGTGGGATACTGACCACTATACTAACTAGGAGGCCGATCATGATACTTGTGGGATACTGACCACTATACAACGAGGATGCTGATCATAATATCATAGTTGTGGGATACTGACCACTATACTAACGAGGATGCCGATCATGGTACTTGTGGGATACTGACCACTATACTAACGAGGATGCTGATCATGGTACTTGTGGGATACTGACCACTATACTAACGAGGATGCTGATCATGGTACTTGTGGGATACTGACCACTATACTAACGAGGATGCTGATCATGGTACTTGTGGGATACTGACCACTATACTAACGAGGATGCTGATCATGGTACTTGTGGGATACTGACCACTATACTAACGAGGATGCTGATCATGGTACTTGTGGGATACTGACCACTATACTAACGAGGATGCTGATCATGGTACTTGTGGGATACTGACCACTATACTAACGAGGATGCTGATCATGGTACTTGTGGGATACTGACCACTATACTAACGAGGATGCTGATCATGGTACTTGTGGGATACTGACCTCTATACTAACGAGGATGCTGATCATGGTACTTGTGGGATACTGACCGCTATACTACTAACAAGGATGCCGATCATGATACTTGTGGGATACTGACCACTATACTAACGAGGATGTTGATCATGGTACTTGTGGGATACTGGCCACTATACGAACAAGGATGCTGATCATGATGCTTGTGGGATACTGACCACCATACTAACGAGGATGCTGATCATGGTACATGTGGGATACTGACCACTATACTAACGAGGATGCTGATCATGGTACTTGTGGGATACTGACCACTATACTAACGATGATGCCGATCATGGTACATGTGGGATACTGACCGCTATACTAACGAGGATGCCGATCATGATACTTGTGGGATACTGACCACTATACTAACGAGGATGCTAAGCATGGTACTTGTGGGATACTGACCGCTATACTAACGAGGATGCTAAGCATGGTACTTGTGGGATACTGACCACTATACTAACGAGGATGCTGATCATGGTACTTATGGGATACTGGCCACTATACTAACGAGGATGCTGATCATGGTACTTGTGGCATACTGACCACTATACTAACGAGGATGGCAATCATGGTACTTGTGGGATACTGGCCACTATACTAACAAGGATGCTGATCATGATGCTTGTGGGATACTGACCACTATACTAACGAGGATGCTGATCATGGTATATGTGGGATACTGACCACTATACTAACGAGGATGCTGATCATGGTACTTGTGGGATACTGGCCACTATACTAACGACGATGCCGATCATGGTATATGTGGGATACTGACCACTATACTAACGAGGATGCTGATCATGGTACTTGTGGGATACTGACCACTATACTAACGAGGATGCTGATCATGGTACTTGTGGGATACTGACCACTATACTAACGAGGATGCTGATCATGGTACTTGTGGGATACTGACCACTATACTAACGAGGATGCTGATCATGGTACTTGGGGGATACTGACCACTATACTAACGAGAATGCCGATCATGGTACTTGTGGGATACTGACCACTATACTAACGAGGATGCCGATCATGGTACATGTGGGATACTGACCGCTATACTAACTAGGGTGCCGATCATGGTACTTGTGGGATACTGACCACTATACTAACGAGGATGTCAATCATGGTACTTGTGGGATACTGACCACTATACTAACGAGAATGCTGATCATGGTACTTGTGGGATACTGACCACTATACTAACAAGTATGCTGATCATACTTGTGGGATACTGACCACTATACTAACGAGGATGCTGATCATGGTACATGTGGGATACTGACCACTATACTAACGAGGATGCTGATCATGGTACTTGTGGGATACTGACCACTATACTAACGAGGATGCTGATCATACTTGTGGGATACTGACCACTATACTAACGAGGATGCTGATCATACTTGTGGGATACTGACCACTATACTAACGAGAATGCTGATTATACTTGTGGGATACTGACCACTATACTAACGAGAATGCAGATCATGATTCTTGTGGGATACTGGCCATTATACTAACGAGGATGCTGGTCATAATATCATACTTGTGGGATACTGACCTCTATACTAACGAGAATGCTGATTATACTTATGGGATACTGACCACTATACTAACGAGGATGCTGGTCATGGTAATTGTGGGATACTGACTACTATACTAACGAGGATGCTGATCATGGTACTTGTGGGATACTGACCACTATACTAATGAGGATGCTGATCATACTTGTGGGATACTGACCACTATACTAACGAGGATGCTGATCATGGTACATGTGGGATACTGACCACTATACTAACGAGGATGCTGATCATGGTACTTGTGGGATACTGACCACTATACTAACGAGGATGCTGATCATACTTGTGGGATACTGACCACTATACTAACGAGGATGCTGATCATACTTGTGGGATACTGACCACTGTACTAACGAGAATGCTGATTATACTTGTGGGATACTGACCACTATACTAACGAGAATGCAGATCATGATTCTTGTGGGATACTGGCCATTATACTAACGAGGATGCTGGTCATAATATCATACTTGTGGGATACTGACCACTATACTAACGAGAATGCTGATTATACTTATGGGATACTGACCACTATACTAACGAGGATGCTGGTCATGGTAATTGTGGGATACTGACTACTATACTAACGAGGGTGCTGATATTTTTTCTGCTCAAATCTTATCAAGACTGAGAAGTAATGCATCAATGTCTATTTCATGACCCATATTCAGGGCCAGTTCTAGCTACAATGGGATGTAACAGATAGAAAAATGACCACCGATAGCTTTACTCCTCCTAGTGTACAGCATACATTTGCACGTCGCTACAGCTATTCTGGGGTGGAGTGAATTGGGATTATACACAGGCAGGCATCCATTAGTATCACTCGTGAATGGTAAGAACTGATTGGCCTGCCTGTGTCCCGCCCACCTTTATTATAGGCGCTAGCAGTTGCAGCACACGTATTGCTTGGTGTGCGTGATTGGAGGAGGAGGTCTGCCACAACGTCGGGAGAAGTGGTTGGTGACGTCAGACGCAATGCTCTGATACAAGATGGAGAGGGAATACAGTGCAGTCACCTGCCTCTCTGCACCCCCGCTAAGCCTCTGAGGAAACAATGTTTGTTGTGAAACAGCTGTAAGGCGGGGGATCGCTCTTCATTGGGGGCCTCCTCTGGTTAACCATCTGTTGCCAATAACTGCTTCTATGGTACAGGAGCATCGGTGCCCGCTATCTCTCTGTTCTCTAGCTACAATGGGGCCCCGGGTCAAGAGTAACTTGGGGCCCCCTTAGCAATGCCCACCGCAGCCTCTGAGCCAACTCCCAGGACCCATCCCTCCATACTCCCAGCCATTCAAAATCATAAGGTGTCCATCATATGTCCCAAATTGTTGGGGAACCTTGTTATTCCTCTCCTCCTTTCCCTTACGCACACTGGGGTCTGACCTAATTAAGGCAGGACACAGGAGGGAGCACCATGCTCTTCACTCTGGACTTCTCCCCACAGGTCCTCTCTTCCTCATTCCTTACAGGCATGTATGGGGTCATCATAGCTGAAGGGGAGGGTACATACACCACAGGGGCCCATACAGGCTCTGGGGCCCTGGAGCAATTGCCCCCTTTGCCTCTATGGAAGGCCCATACTTGGCTAGCTTTATAAATACCATGGATCTTGGCATCTAAAATTCATGCATCACCCTAGATCTCATACAACCGTTAGTTCTTCATGAACAGACTTCAATGCTAGAGATCATAACAATTGCAATAGTAGCCGGTGCCACTAGATGGCAGCAGAGCAACAGTGTTGTCTGGAACAAGTCTGTCATTTTAGTATCAATAGCATTCTGTATGCAGCTGCTGCTGATAATTGTTTACTATAGTTTCATAATGTCCTCCTGTGGTGTTGTGTGACTGTCATGATGCTGTGGCCACTAATGATGAGCCTGCAGCGTTCTATGACAGCTAAGCATCCCTTGCTTTAATAATTGATCAGTTACTTGTGTGAGACAACTGTGTGCATAGCTTTTTTTTCAAACCAACTTTCATGAAATAGAACACTTCTGTAAACTGTTATTGTGTACATCTTCGAATGCACTTATGTAGGTCAATGCAAATCTTAAAGAGAGTCTGAAGCGAGAATAAATCTCGCTTCAGACCTCATATATAGCAGGGGCATGTGTGCCCCTGCCAAAACGCCGATATCCCGCGGCTTAACGGGGGGGCCTTCACCCCCAAATCCCCTCGGTGCAGCGGGGGATCTCTTCCTGGTTGGGGCAGGGCTAACCGCCGCAGCCCTGCCCCACGCGCGTCTATCAGACGCGTACCTCCGCCTCTCCCCCGCCCCTCTCAGTCTTCCTTCACTGAGAGGGGCGGGGGAGAGGCGGCGATGCGCCGCTGATAGACGCGACTGGAGGCAGGGCTGCAGCCGTTAGCCCTGCCTCCAGGAAGAGCAAACTCACGACCAAGTTTGCGACCAATGCTTGCGGGGGTGGGTTTGGGGGTGAAGGGACCCCCGTTTAGCCGCGCGATATCGGCGTTTTAGCAGGGGCACACATGCCCCTGCTAACTATGAGCTCTGAAGCGAGATTTATTCTCGCTTCAGAGTCTCTTTAAAGAGACTCTGTAACAAAATTGTCAGCCTTATTTCTTCTATCCTATAAGTTCCTATACCTGTTCTAATGTGGTCTGGATTTCTGCAACCTTTTCTAGTTGCACAGTGTCTGTAATATATCTAACCACTTCGTCCACAGGTCAGTAGATATACATCCTCTGGGACTTCATCTAAGCCACAGGTCAGTAGATCTACTGACCTGTCCAGAAGCAGTGCTGTGCAGGATTGGGCTTGCTCCTGTGCACATTTCTGGCACTATCTGATGCAGGACTAATTGGTGAACGGGAATATATGTTTCCTGAGCTAATGAGATTGATTTTTATTATTAAAAATACTTTTATTTTCTCATTCATAGTGAAAAACACACTCTGTAGCATTATTTCAGAATCAAATATCTTCACCATAAATTGTGACCGGAACATAATCTAAGTTTTGTGATAAGCAGTAAGAATAGCCAAACAAAATTTGTGTTTATCTACAGTAGCACTTTTTATTTTTAAACTGGAATTGATAAAACTGAGAAATACATGTTTTTTTCTGTTTTTTTCTTTGTTTTCCCATTACAATTCATAGAAAACAAAATTGTTTGAGGGAAAAATGGCATACAATGAAAGCCTAGTTCGTCTTGAAAAAAACAATATATATTTCATTTCTATGTCATAAGTAGGGATAAAGTTATTTCTGATTAAATAGGGACATAGCAAAACTGCTCTGGTCAATAAGTTGAAAACAAGGTCTGGATGTGAAGTGGCTAATCTTCTTTTCTTTGTCGAGCTTTGTCGACTCAGGGAGGAATGGGCTGCCTCTGTTGTAATGAATACAATTCATGCACGCCCCCTGCAGGCTCTGTGTGCTTTGTTTATTTGTGAGGCTGAGGGGGGAGGGAGCAGCCTATCACATGCTGAGAAACTATGAGAATCTCAGACTGGAGTGCAGATAATTCACTATGTAACAAAACTTGTAGTATACTGTAACATGAGACATATATATATATATATATATATATATATATATATATATATATATATATATATACATACATACATACATACATACATACACACACACACACACACACACACACATATATATATATATATATATATATATATATATATATATATATATATATATATACACACACACACACACATCACTTCCTGGTTAGTGGCCATGTTTTTTGTTTGTAAACACTGCCTAAAACTGGCGATTAAAAGCCAGAATCGCAGCGGGGAGCGGCGGAATTGGCAAAGAAGGATCCAGGATATCACACTGACTCGATTGGTGTGTTTTTTATTGTACAAATCGCACAGTACAGATTCTCTTTAATGTGTAATTTAAAGGATACCAGAGGCAAAAACATTAGGAGAAATGGGGTAGCAGGCATGTCTGGGGAGCTGTCCCTATGGCCTTCACACCCTCAGTCTCCTCTGCCTTCCTTCTTTCTTACTCAACCCCCTTCGGCAGCCTCTTGCAGGTTGTCGGAGTCAGGCTTCACTGCCGGCTGTGTGCTTCCTACAGCCCGCTACCGTGTCCGGGACGTAATCGTGACGTCATGCGCAGAGCCAGCGCAGGTCCAGTAAAGCCCGACTCCGGCGTCACGGAAGAGGCTGCTGGAAGAATTTGAGTAAGAAAGGAGGGAGGCAGAGGAGAACGGGGGGAGTGGTGGCCACCAGGACAGCTCCCCAGCCATGCCTGCTCACCCTGTTTTTACAGAAATAGTGTGGTAAGCAAATAAGCTCAGGATGTGCTGGCATCTGCTCTGCATCATTCACATACCTTCTTCCACCATGAACCAATGAGAATTTTTCTTACTGAAGCAGGATTCCCTTTGTTTTTTGGCAAACCAATGGGGCACACCATGCTTGTGCTGGGCTCTGAATTGCTTCAAAACAAAGGGCAGGTGTCAATGTTAGAGGTTTAACAGAATTATTACCTAAACTGTAGTATAGTAAAGCACCCACAAGATGTCACTGTCTGCAAAATGATGCATTGATCTCTGTGGTATTGTGATTTCCTGTATTCACTCTGTGTTCCTCTGTGTTCTGAGTAAGCTGCATTACCTGCTGGTGGTGTATGATACATTTCTGCATGTTTTTCTTCAGTAAAGAGTTCTAACTTATTATACTGGGTGCCTATCTGCAGGTACAGACCACTTTGCTACATCAGACAGAACCAAATCCACGGTACAAGTGAGTTGGCATTCTGCAAGCGGCAACTAGCCTAGTGGGAACAGACACCGCTTCCATTGAGTCTGATTTGCAGTGTGATTGTGATACGGGTGTGGAAAAATGCAGCAGGTATGGGTTTTGCATTTAATAATACTGTAATAATTCCAACATTTGTATAGCGCATTTCTCTTGTCAGACTCAAAGTACTTGAGAGCTGCAGCCACTAGGGGTGCACTCAGTAGGCAGTAGTAGTGTCAGGGGGTCTTGCCCAATAAGGCTTGCTGAATAGGAAAAGCTGAGATTCAAATTCTGGTCTCTTATGTCTGAGGCCGTGCCCTTAAAATTTGTGGTCCAGTCCGTGCGTGTTGCGTTCACGATTTGACTGGCCGTGTGAAAGTTTGTTTTTCACTACCACTAACAAATAAATGCAATCTTTAACGCTTTAATAAAACAATAGCTTGCGAATAGACAACCTACAGTATCTATTCCTGTAGTGCTAAAAATAAAACTGGACAATAAAGTTTTAAATATGAACAGAAGCTAAGCAAATCTTAGGAAAAGCAGGTATATTCCATGCTTCTGTCACCATGCCGAGGGGTTGTGGCACAGCTCAGCGAATAGTACATTGTACAGTAAAGCTATCCATATGCAGGATGTACACTACACAATACAGCAAAGTTATCTGGAAGTCTCAACTAACTGGCATGGGGGTTCAACGGGGACAGTGCTTTGGGGAATTTGCGGAGCATTGTAGGGTAGAAAATACTTACCAAGCCTCCAGACGCTGTCTTCTACCCTTCCCATTGGCTTTACAGCATTCATGCACATCCCCTGCATGTGACCTAACCTGGTACAGGTCAGGTGACATGCTGGGAGTTGTACACAGGAGCTAGAAATCCACTAGGAGCTGCAGGAAGGGTAGAAGACGCCGCCTGCATGCTCGGTAAGTATTTTCTGCTGCACGGGGTGGGGGCCCAAGCAACCAACAAGCACACATATCCGGCATCAGGCAATCCCCTGGGAGTAACTAAGGAGCCTGGGGCCCCGGTGCAAATTCTTCCATGGGGCCCCAAGCACTCTATTGCAGAGATGGATTAAGATGTAATAGGGCCCTTGGCAAGGAAGTAGATTTGGCGCCCCCTTGTGGTCTTTTTGGTAAGCTGAAGTGGAGAGAGGTTTAAAGAGACTCTGAAGCGAGAATAAATCTCACTTCAGAGCTCAAAGTTAGCAGGGGCACGTGTGCCCCTGCTAAACCGCCGCTATCGTGCGGCTAAACGGGGGTCCCTTGACCCCCAAACCCCCCACTGCAACACTTGGTCGCAGACTTGGTCGCTCTTGGAGGCAGGGCTAACCGCCGCAGCCCTGCCTCCAGTCGCGTCTATCAGCGGCACATCGCCGCCTCTCCCCCGCCCCTCTCAGTGAAGGAAGACAGAGAGGGGCGGGGGAGAGGCAGAGATACGCGCTGACAGACGCACGTGGGGCAGGGCTGCGGCGGTTAGCCCTGCCCCAACCAGGAAGCGCTCCCCCGCTGCACCGAGGGGATTTGGGGGATCAGGGACCCCCGTTAAGCCGCGAGATAGCGGCGGTTTAGCAGGGGCACACATGCCCCTGCTATTTATGAGGTCTGAAGCGAGATTTATTCTCGCTTCAGACCTTCTTTAAAGAAGGTGGTAAATGGGCCCACTAGGCCCCAGGCACCTGCCTAGGTTGCCTGGTGGAGGATCCTGCTCTGCTTTATTGATATGGAGCCCTAAAAACTTTTAAGGACAGTTGCACTTTCAGAGAGATGAACGATCACTGCAGTTGGCTACTGTAGTAATCATTCATCTGCAGGGGGGGCTGTCTAATTGGCTTACAGGGAACATATTCCCTTTCATCATTTAGTACTGCAGCTGAAAGTACTGGGGGAGCGCACATGGGAGCATGCCCAATCGTGCACAACTGTGCAGCAAGGGCAAATCGTATATCTACGTCCTCGTGGCTTTGATGAAGTCACAGAGGACGTACATATACTGTAATGGTGGGAAAAGTGGTTAAAGTACTTTTTCAATTGCTGAGTGCTGACAAGTTATTTTTATATAAGATTAAAAATTTATATATGATGAAAAATGATCTCCTGGTAATAGCAAAAAGTTTCTGTACCATGATTGCCAAACAAATTATGTAGGTAGAAAAAACAAAATTTTGTAAAAGTAATACCTTTTAATGGCTGATCGAGTTAAATTATGCAAGCTTTCTGGGATCTAGACCTCATCTTCAGGCATATTTCCAGATGTTAGCTGAATGCTAGTAAATAGTAATTACAGTTGTGCTGGTTACTGTTTAGTAATTGGATGTCAGGTGATCAGCAGGCTGGAGCCAGTGAGCTCATGCAAGCATACATGAAAACCTGCAGGTTTCTGAAGATCATGAAGCCAAGTCAATCAGGTTAAATAAGGTGTCATGAATCTCATTCCACAATTTAAACCTTCTGTTAAAGTGAACCTGTGGTGAGAGTTATATGGAGGCTGCCATTTTTATTTCCTTTGAAGCAATACTAGTTGCCTGGCTATCCTGCTGATCCTCTGCCTCTAATACTTTCAGCCATAGACCCTGAACAAGTATGCAGCAGATCAGGGGCTTGATTCACTATGAGAGCTATGGAACATCTGATAGATTCCAAATACAGCAAGAACAAGTTGCGTAGCAATAGAATATGCAGAGGTTGCAACCGCATCGGGGACCTCGGATCAAAGGGGCCCCCCTTCATCCATCCATCTTATTAGATTTTTATTGGCGCTGTACTGGTAATGAACACCTCTTAATGTGCATTGCATGGTGGTGATTCTTAACAAACGGTTTCCTTACTCTAAATACACCTCTTTGATACTGCAGCTGTACTCGGTAGGTTGTGGTGCTCCATATCAATACAGTGCTTGGGGTTCCATGTAAAACTCGCACTGGGGCACCAAGCTCCTTAGTTACGCCAGAGGGGAAATCTATACTCCCAGTAAATCTACTGTATGTACTCACATATAAGCTGACCCACGTATAAGCCGAGGTACCCACTTTTCCTTCAGAAACCAGGCTGAGTAAAAGTGATTTATTCACATATAAGCCCCCTCCACAGTAGCCAGATGTGCCCCCAGTACAAGTCAGTCCCACTACCCATAGACCCATAGCCAGATGTGCCCCAAGGATCATACAACTGTGTCTCTAGATGCCACTAGATGGCGTCATAGATATGAGTCAAAGCGATTGTCACACAGGAAGAATCCCTGATCACTGCACTACGTGAACGCTCTGCTCCACAAGCCAGGGGATACAGTTCATCTGCAGCAGCACACTCTGCACACCAGGATGCAGGGGAGGGGGGGCACGGACACAGCAGGGAGCCGGCTAGCCAGAGCAGGATCACTAGTGCACGATGCTTACACTCCTTTGCCAGTAACAAAACCTGCTCCACTATCCGTTCTGCTTCACTGACTCGCATATAAGCCGATGGGGGTAACTTTTCAGCACATTTTTTGTATTACGTGAGTAAATTAGTGAGTAAATAAGGTATGTCTAAGATGATCACAAACAATTGTTTTGGATGACCAAAAGGTAAAAGGTGTATACATTTAGGCACCCTTACTCTATGAGACATTTACAAGCAAGGTAAGAGTTCAGGAAATATTAATGGTTTTACTGCTGCTGTGTATTCAGTTTTATTCTGTCAGCAGAAATCAGATTGACTATTGATTGCCACTACCACGAGCTCTGTGCTACCCAAAGCTGTACACATCCATGTGGGCCTTTATCGCACCCAAAATAAAAACCTCTTAGACTTGATGATATATGTAGATGCCTGCTTCCCCTCAGGATATAACGTAATTATTCTAAACTTAGGAACATGTGACTGAGAGCCCTGTGTCCGTATACTGTACATATGAAGACATTTGTTGCAGCATGTCGTGCTTACCCAAACGAAGTTCAAGAAGACAGCAAAGCTGTCACCAAACAAGCGCCAAAGCATGTAAATAAAGGCAGTACAGAGATAATGTCCAAGGATACCACACATAGGTTGTGTGTTTGTGGGTTGACTGACACAGACTGTCTTGTAAATAAAGCTATAATAAGCTAATTTGTTCAGCGCTGGAGGCAACATTCAATGATAAAGCTGATATCTTTAGTGGCTGGATAGACTACTAGTTAAAGGAAACCTAAGTTAGGAACATATTGAGGAAATGGAAGACCACAGGCTCAGTTCAAGTTAAGGTTCAAAGTGGAAGACCAAGAAAAATCTCTGATAAACAGAAGCAACGAATGGTAAGAACAGTCAGAGTCAACCGACAGACCAGCACCAAAGACCTACAACATCATCTTGCTGCAGATGGAGTCACTGTGCAGCGTTCAACCATGCAGCTCACCTTACACAATGAGATGCTGTATGCCCACAGCATAAACAGTGTCGCTTGAGGTATGCTAAAGCACATTTGGACAAGCCACCTTCATTTTGGAGTAAAGTGCTGTGGACTGATGAAACTAAAATTGAGTTATTTAGGCATAACAAGGGGTGTTATGCATGGAGGAAAAAACACAGCATTCCAAGAAAAACACCTGCTACCTACAGTAAAATATGGTGGTGGTTCCATAATGCTGTGGGGCTGTGTGGCCAGTGCAGGGACTGGGAATCTTGTCAGAGTTGAGGGACGCATGGATTCCACTCAGTATCAGCAGATTTTGGAGAACAATTTCCAGGAATCAGTGACAAAGCTGAAGCTGCGCCGGAGCTGGATCTTTCAACAAGACAATGACCCTAAACACTGCTCAAAATCCACGTGGGCTCTTTCATATCAGAGCTTGCGTTAGAGAACGCTCAAAGCATATGTTTTGTCGTATGCGTTTTAATGCGTTTTGATATGCGTTGCACTGCAGTGAGTGTGCGTTTTTAATCCGTTTTCAATGCATTACAGCACATAGAAAAACGCAGGTAATTTTTTTTTCTTTTAGTTTTCAACTTTCTACATTGTTCCTCTGTTGCATTCTGGGACTGATTGCCTGCGTTAACGGATTAAAAACGCGCGTAGTGTGCGTTTTACATTGACTAACATTGTAACGCATAAAGCTAGCGTCGGCCGAAAAACTGCGCCTGGGTGCAGTGTAACGCAACCCACAAAAAGGCTGCGTTATATGTGAAAGCTAAAATGAAAGTCTATGGACTTTCATTTCACCTTGGGTAACGCAAACTTTACCCTTTGCGTTGAAACGCAGAAAATCTGCCCTAATGTGAAAGAGCCCTAAGGCATTCGTGCAGAGGAACAAACACAATGTTCTGGAATGGCCATTTCAGTCCTGAATATAATTGAAAATCTGTGGTGTGAGTTAACCTGCTGAGCGGTCTGGACGAGCTCAGCTCGTCCAGTACCGCCGGAGCCTGCCGCTCAGGCCCTGCTGGGCCGATTTGGCTCAAATAAAAAGCAGCACACGCAGCCGGCACTTTGCCAGCCGCGTGTGCTGCCTGATCGCCGCTGCAGTGCGGCGATCCGCCGCATGCAGCGGCGAAAGAGGGTCCCCCCCAGCCGCCTGAGCCCAGCGTAGCCGGAACAAAAAGTTCCGGCCAGCGCTAAGGGCTGGATCGGAGGCGGCTGACGTCAGGACGTCGGCTGACGCCCATGACGTCACTCCGCTCGTCGCCATGGCGACGAGGTAAGCGAAACAAGGAAGGCCGCTCATTGCGGCCTTCCTTGTTACTTTTGATTGCCGGAGGCGATCGAAAGTGCGCATCCGGAGCGCCCTCTAGTGGGCTTTCATGCAGCCAACTTTCAGTTGGCTGCATGAAATAGTTTTTTTTTTATTTAAAAAAAACCCCTCCCGCAGCCACCCTGGCGATTTTATCAGAACGCCAGGGTGGTTAAAGAGAGCTGTCTATGCTTGGAAGCCATCAAACCTGAATGAACTGGAAATGTTTTGTAAAGAGGAATGATCCAAAATACCTTCAACCAGAATCCAGACTCTCATTGGAACCTACTACAGGAAGAGTTTAGAGGCTGTAATTTCTGCAAAAAGTAGGATCTACTAAATATTGATTTAATTCCGTTTTTTGTGGTGCCCAAATGTCTGCACCAGTTTAATTTTGTTTAAACAATTATTGCACACTTTCTGTAAATCCAATAAACTTAATTTCACTTCTCAAATATCACTATGTCGGTCTCCTATATGATATATTTAACTGACATCTTTTATCGTAACAACTAATGATTTATACAGGAAAATCATGACAATTAACAAGGCTGCCCAAACTTTCACACCCACTCTACTTTTCCATGTTGTGGTACTTGAAAAATATGTCACTGGATTTTTTTACGCTACCTTCTTGGTCTTCATGTGGTTTAACATGGAGTACTATATAGGTAAAAGCGCGCATTAATACACATTTATAATTTTTTTGCGCTTACAATATACGCATTGTTTGGAGCATCATGCGCTTCCGTAAATGAGGCCCCGCTTACCCAATGCATGCTGCCTCGGTATAGTAACTCGACCATTGGCTCTTTCACGTATACAGGGCATGTCATTTCTGGTTGGCGGGACTTAACCCCGATTTAATCCGGATATCCGTGCCCTGCTGGTGTGGAATGCAGCGTGACAAAGCATCTAGAGAATAGAAAGAAGGACCGCACTCCAGAGCGTGTGTGCTGGTACCGGACTTCCAGGTTTTCAAAACGTAATTCGGGAAGAAGTCCGCACACAGACTTCTAGAACAACCAGTGTTGTATTTATTGTTCCATCACATACATGTGCCATATATGTCAGGCCTGCAAGGCCACCGATCGTTTCGGGGCCACTAAGGGTCCCCTTTGTTAAGGCAATTAGCAGAAAGACACTTGCCAAATGTCTTTCTGCTGATTGCCTTGACAAAGGGGACCGTTCGTGGCCCCGAAACGGTCGTCGGCCTTGCAGGTCTGACATATATGGTACATGTATGTGATGGAACAATAAATACAGCACTTGTTGTTCTATAAGTCTGTGTGCGGACTTCTTCTTCCTGGAAAGCGTCTAGAGAGACGCAAAGTGGGCGTCGCTTGCCCGCACTTGTGCTTGCCACCCCCACCTCTACACACCATTCCAACACTGGGCACCAGGAATATGTATAGCCTTTTGTCACCAATATAGTAAGCTGCATAACTGGATGTCACTGAAGCAATAAACCACAATTGTTCAGCAGATTGTGCAAGCATTTCCTTCTTGTGATACAATGTTAAGGTAGGGGGTGAACAGGGGGCATTTGACTACAACTCGGGGGAATTATTTTTGCCCATGGGCTCCAATGCTTTGGCCCTGGCCCTAAGAGTGCAAAAAAGCCCCCACTTTTCTGAGGTGCCTGTTAATAAGAAAACCGAAAAGTCAAACTAAAAACTCAGCGCTACTGTCTGGCAGGACAGGGTTTGATCGGCTTATGCACTGCGCTTATTCTTCCTTTACCCCGAGCAGAGCGAAGGTTTACTGAGTGAAAGGTTTGTGTGAGGACTCTGGTGACTTATAAATGAGTGCTAGAAGCACACATGCCTACACATAAAACACCCTGTTAATCTCACCTGACAGGTAGAGCCGTTCTTTGTCTGCCACAGTTTGGAATGAGACATCTGGCTGGCTCTGGTACAAAGCGAGTCAGTATACAGTCACGTGTAGCAGACAGTTGTGTGTTTGTTGAAGTTATACATAGCAAATGTCTTCGGCATTACAAGTCAGACATTGATGCTATAGGATTATTATTGGTTTATAAAGCGCCACCATATTCCGTGGCGTTGTACAAAGTAAGAAAAAGAAACCTGTAGTACATGATAATACAGACAATGGTATACATCAAATATGGACGCTGGTACAGAAAGAATACAAAATTGGTAATTACAGTGACAAATATAACATGATGAATAAAAGGTATAACAGATTTCAATATACAAAATGGATAAATTCTGAGACACAAAAAGGGTAATGCCCGGTTTCCACTAGTTCTTTTTGTTTAATTCACAAAAACAGTGAATATACAGCCATCACCCGATGTAGGTATCAGGTGTAAGTATAGCTCTCAGGTATAAGTAGCTCTCAGATGCTCACAGTGCTGTAGGGCACACTTGGAAGTGAGTGTGTCTACATTGCAGCCGGGCAGTAAAGCACACCGGACAGTTGCCGTTTCGAGCCGCTGCACTCGACAAAGAGGGGAGACTATTCGAAACGGCGACTGTCCGGTGTGCTTTACAGCCCGGCTGCAATGTAGACACACTCACTTCCAAGCATGCCCTACAGCGCTGTGAGCATCTGAGAGCTACTTATACCTGAGAGCTATACTTACACCTGATACCAACGCCGGGTGATAACTGTATATTCACTGTTTTTGTGAATTAAACAGAAAATTGAAAATCTTCACTGCTGGTCGACTACTTCATCGGATTTCAAGTCTGGAAGCCACACAGACTGGACCGTGCAGGAAGATCCATAGCAAGTGAGGTGTGCTGTTCAGGAAGGATATGAAAAACTGACTCCAATGAATACCTATTGGCCTGTTTCCACTAAACACGATTTGCAGATTTCTGCATCATGCACCATTTCCTATGCAATGAAAACGTTAGTGGAAACAGGCCCATAGACATTCATTGGAGTCAGTTTTTCTGCATCCAGAATCTGCGTGTAGTGGAAACAGGCCCTAATAGAGCCCTGCCCTTGTGAGCTTACAATGTAAAGGAAGGGGGGGGCGGCATATGGAAGGACTGCTGTATTTACCTACAGGGGGTTTAATTTTTAGTTTAGCGGTTTAGAGTTGTGATTCAGAAAGGGGCTCTTGTAAGTCAATTTTGAAATGAATCAATCAGTGGTTCCACATTGAAAATTATGTCTGTGGTTGTGTTCTGTATGCAGGGGTGTAAAATCTACAAATCATGGGGCTCCCAAGCAAAATTTTGATACCCCTCTCACCCTTTAGGCCTCTTTGGCATAACTACAAATCTTGGGTCTCTCCTGCAAAACTTTGATGGCCTTCCCAATGTTCACACCCCTTCCCTTGCCTCCCCTTGGGGCCCTCCACAGCCTTGGGGCCCATCTCACAAGGGTCATAAAACAAGTGTGGCTATCATGATCATCACACCCATAACAAGCGTAGCCACAAAAACAGCCGATCTAAAGTATAGTCCCCTATATGGGAGGAAGAGAAGGTTAGTAGTTGGGGTCCCCGCAGCTCTGGGCCCCCCTACAGTTGCAGGGACTGCTCCCCACTAGTTATCCCCCTGCCTCTTTTCCACAGGAGACTAAACTGTACACTTGTCAGGCTTAGGGAAAAACCTCCATGGCCACTGGTTTCCAGGTGAGCGATATGCATGTTTCATAGCTGATTCATCAATGTTATTAAACATTAACTTTTATTGTTGAATACACTTCAGGTTCTCTTTATAGTACAAATGTATTACATTGTGTTATGTGTCTTTAAAGAACAACTGTAACCAGAGGGATATGGAGACTGCCATATTTATTTCCTTTTAAGCAATACCAGATAACTCCAAATCAAAACAGCAGAAAAAGTTTTGAATGCAGGATTAGCATCTTTATCACTTAATACACTCAGACCAGTTGCTGTTGAAATTTGATTTTTATGGTGACGATACCGCTTTAAACACTGACATAGATATGGCCATCGAGGAATGGAGTTGGGCAGCCCTGGTCTACACCAACCTCTGCAGCCATTCATAAACTGGAACATGATCTTTTTTGGTGTAGATTAAGGACCTAGAGCTGGTCTCCACCAAATCCTGGCGATTCTCAGGAACCCACTGCCACTTACTGGAAACCCCTCTTGGAAAGTGAACATTTTAGGCATGTTTTTAGAACCACACAATAATCCTTTTTTTCCATGTTGTCAGAGTTAATTTTAAAGATATGAACAGATTCTTGAATTATGCAGCTGCTATAGGAGTGTCCTCATTGCAAAACACTTGACACCTTCTTTCCTTCATATCTCTGACTTCCCATGTGAGAATGGCCTTTACCAGCCCGTTGTGTCAGCCCACCAACGTGAGTGATACTGGGCAAGGCAGGTTTAGGTGATGACAAGCTCTGCCTCGTTTATACACACAATCAGATGAGATCCAGCCAGAGAGACGTTCTTCTGATATACTCAAACAAAACCTACACAGGGGTCGCGACAACTACAAAGAAAAACACAAGATTCCTACAGCTGAAGCTCAGGTTAAAAAAGAGATACATTTACCTAAACAGAGGGAAGTCTCAGGAGTTTCTTGAGGCTTCCCTCCGTGCTTTGATGTCCCCCCCACATCGGGGCCACGCTCCTCTACTATTACGAGCACGGGTGTGCATGCGCAATGGCTCTAGCTTAATGCGCAGCCACACTGATGGAAGGGAATCTGCGCAGCCCTGCTGATTGGTGAAAATGCCTTGTCGCCAATCTTCTGGGGGGCTGCGCTCAGCGAGGGGGGAACATTACAGCACTGAGGGAAGCCTCAATAGGATTCTGAGGCTTCCCCCTCTATTTAGGTAAATATCTAATTTTGTACCTGAGCTTCGGCTTAGGTACACTTTAAGCGCAACTGGTCAGAAATACTGGTTTCCAGGTATGTAACCTTTCATACTGTAGCTTGTTTTTTGTGCTTGCAAAGTACATTGTCACATCCTTACGCTCTTTTACGATTACATTGATGTTAGTTTAAAGCCTCAGGGAAGAAGCCTTGTGAAGAAAGGTGAAGACATTGACCTTCACAGTGATCCGACATGACAGTCCTGTGACAGGGGAGTCTGGATGTCACACTGGCCTGCTCACATCGGCTGTGTACTCAAGGAACAGTTCCTGTATAGTCTGCATAGCTCCATGTTAAATTCCTGAGACGCTTGTCTTCACAAAGCTAAATGCCTCAAGTCCTACACCATTTCATAGTGAGGGTATTCTTCAAGAACCAGTTAACAGTTGCATGGCTAAGGCAATTAAAAAAAAATTAAATCGTATTCATAGATGATATACAATCAAAAAAAACAATAAAGTCCTAGATAAGGAACATAAAGGCTGGATTCGCACTGCGCATGTTGCATAATGCACACTTTATGATGAGTGTGAAATGCAAAGGAGACTGGACATCTACTTTAAAGGAAACCTGGTGTATAAAAAAAAGAAAAAGTTTCACTTACTTGGGGCTTCTGCCAGCCCCCTGTACCCAAACTGTGCCCTTGCCATTACTAAATGATCCTCCGGTCCCTCGCCGTGGCTCATTTTCAGTTTCTTCAGTCGCCGTCCACCGCGCCTGCGCAGCCCTGGCTGCACACATCCTTGTTCACGCTCCCATTGCCGGGAGCGTCCTGCGCAGGTGCAGTAGAGAGGTTCTCATACTGCGCCTGTGCAGGACTCTCTTAGCAATGGGAGCACATAAGAGAACGTGCGGCCAGGGCTGCACAGGCGCAGTGAATGTAGTCTTGTAAGTCGACGAAAATAAAAGTAAGCCGTGGCGGGGGACCAGAGGATCATTTGGAAACGTGGGCACAGGGCGGCTGCAAGGGACTGGCAGAAGCCCCAGGTAAGTGAAATCCTTTTTTTTTCTTTAACATATTTCAGGTTCCCTTTAATAAGGAACTTTATCCATGGCTTGAACTACATTCCAATCAGTAGCCGATACCTCCTTTCCAATGAGAAATCTTTACCTTTTCTCAAACACATTATCAGGGCAGGGGGTCTGTATGTCCTGATATTGTGGTGACCCCCCCCCCTCCCACCCCCCATAAGGTCATGCATAGAATAATTGATGCTTTTGAATGAATTGTGGATGTGGAGAAACCTACTGAGAGTTCCCTGTCCCTAACCAGTCAATCTAACCAGAGTGGTCACTAGAAGGGTGGATACTATTATTAAAACTCAAATACTTTGGTCACATAATGAGAAGACCAGATCCTTTGGAGAAATCCTTGATGGTTGAAAATGAGAGCAAAATAAGAAGTGGACCACAGAGGCCAAGATCTATAGACAGCATATGTGAAGCTATGAAAATGCCTTTGCAAAAGCTAAAAGAATCAGTGATTGACAGAAATCTGGTGTGCAGAAGTACATATGGTCATGAAGAGTATGAGTCGACTAAACGAATGAGGAGAACACAGACCGAAATAAAAAGTAAATTTTCCGCTATAGTGGGAGTCGGGCCGATGACCCACTTGTTTTAGGATTGTGGTGTAGAGTATGAAGTTAGCACCGCCACCCCTGGAGATAAGCTTTCACTGGCCCCTTTAAATTTTACAAGAACAAAGAGACAAAACAATAAGAATAATTTTGTTTTTATATATAAAGTAAATGCAACCTTTTTTACTTGAATAAATTACACAAAAAAAAGATAAGTGCACCATTTCGCTTTTTAAAGTAACATTCGCCCCAAAATAAAATATATACATAAACTTGACTACAACCATGTCCTTTAAAATACAGAATAAGGATTTACAGTTACAGTAATAGGCCTGTAAAAAAGAGTGCCCATTCTGGAGATTATGACCTTTGTGATATCTGAGCATGAAGTCTATGTTTTTATATCCAGTGTCCAACATCACACAACACATCGTTCACCAAGATGAAAAGTCACCTTTACCCTTTTTCTGCCTCGTAACATAAAATAGTCTCTTGTTGACCGTCCTTCCATTTGTTTAGCAGCTGCGGTTGTGACGTTATGGCTATGCTTGTGATCCACACTTAAAGCACTTGGGTGGCTGTGTACTGTTGCCAGGCCAAATCAACTCCATGTTGTGAGCTGCCGCCGTATTTATCTCCCAGACTCCTCTGGGTTGGTTTCCTTCAGTTTGGCAAGTAGAAGCTGTGTACGAGGTGCCACGCCAAAGAGGTTACAAAGGAATATTTGATTTTGTTATATAGGTGATGTCCAAGTGGCAGTATACATAGATAGAAATCCTCCATCATAGGCTTGGTTCATGTGTTTCGTGAATGACTCCCTGAGGTTTTGGGGAAGGGACTGGAATTTATTAGAGCGGTTGTCAAGTCTTCACTTAAGGCCATTTCTTTGGAGTCAAGCAGGTGGAACTCGGCACAGAAGAGCAGGAGGTGCAGATACAAGGTGTTCAGATGGGGATGTAATTCCAGGTTTACTACAGTCTTAAAATGACAGGTGTAGATGTGACCTAGAAGGTGAAAGAGGAGGCGGAATGTCTTCTGAATGGCCGGTGTGAAGGCCTTCGGGAAGTCCTTGCCTGAAAAACAAAGACATAAGAACATTAGTCAGCAGAAGGAGTCACATAATCTGCAAGCAAGGGCCTCCAGCAATTCAGGACAAACATCCGCAAAAACATTGCAGCCATGGGCCAACAAACTCCTTGTTTTTGTGTCATTGTCCAGTGGCGTAGCTAGAGACTATGGGGCCCTATTGCAACGTTTTCATGGGGTCTTTAGATCTAGGTGCTCTTTAGCAATGCCACCTTCCCCTACCCCATGGGATATGAGTTGACTGGGAAATTCATGTTTCAATGCATTGTACACTTTGTACAGTGAGACAAAGTCAAAGGCTAGAGAAACAAAGGAAAGTTAATACTGAACACAAAGTAACACCTGGGCCCCCTCATCTCCGGGGCCCCATAGCAGTTGCTATTGCTATGCCTCTGTCGTCTCTCAACTTTGATCTGGTAAATATTTCTAACACTGGAATTCCTGTTGGCGGTACTAAATTGAAGTGGTCAATAAGATGTCAATAATTCAATACTGCATGCAAATTAATACACAGCTTGGAATCGAGTCAAACCAAATTGGCAAGAAGTGCATTGGATTGGCATAAAATTTGCATGTAAGCAAGAATTAAGCCATAATAATCATTGTCCATTTCTTGTGCCATCACAACTTTGCTCAGTCATATAATGTGAAGCAGTCATACTCATACTTTCCTAGCGGTTCCTCCTGAACGTTAAAGTACCAGTGATAATACATAGTACTTCTGCACAGAAGTACTGCGTCTGTGCATAATGCTCCTGGCCATAAGGGCGCGACTGTGAGTGGTGCGTGTTCGCATGAGCAGAAGCCACCAACCTAGCCATGTTGGCCGCTGCTACAGGAGTACCACAGAAGACTGGCTGAGAGCGGAGCTGTGGCGAGGGACACATAGGCTTTTAGGGGCTGGAGGAAGCCCCACCTGATGTGCCAAAAGATTGATTCCTCTCTAGTTGGAATCAATTCGGGGAGGAATTGATGCCTACCACACACACACAGCACATCTATTCAATAGATTCCAGAAGGGAATATATAAAAAAATAAAATTCTATAAAAAAATAAAAAATGCAGTGTTCATTGCAATGCAACACTATGGCCTGTCAGTCTATCACCACTCCTGCCCCACCTCAATGCAAATCTTCTGTCCTGTCCGATCAACAGAGACAACAACAAAGAAATATTGGTTGAGGATGGATCTAGGGCACTAGATACATGACAGATTTGGAAAAAGTCAATGTATGGCCAATAAAATACTACAAAGTATTGGCAATATTAAAAGGAACCCATTCTTGAGGCTTTTAAGCTGTCACTTACAGTGTTTAGTAGGAACCAGATCTTCATCGGTCAGGATTTTCTGGATGATACTGGCAGCGTAATCTGCATACTGAGGACCAGAGCATTTCCTCTTCCGCCCCTTCTCATCTGTCCACTGGATCTGCCTAGAGACAAGAAACAAGGGAGATTAAGCCTCAAACCAGGCCTGTGATCTTGCATGGTACAGTATTTATCACTATATATTCACATATTACTACAAACTGTGGCTTCACTGCAAGCAGTGCTTATCAACGAAGAAATTAGTAGCCCAAATCTCCAGCGCTGTTTATACAGCACTCCGACATAAAGAAGAGCCTGGAGACTGAGCCTAATAGGAAAGCCAAAATGGCCGCTTCCATATTCCGGCACCTCCCATTGAGTGATTGCTGTGGAGCTGTCATTATTTAAAGTAAATTGCTCACACCTTTGCTATAAACACATGTAAATATCATTATATGGTGACCTCATGAGACACTTGCCTTTATTTCCCCCCTGACTGTCATGTAAATCACAGCTGGCCTATTCATGCCATCTGTATTGTTAGCACAAGGCCACCCAGCTTGTAGCAAGGAATCTGGAATTAATTTACCTCATTTAACTGAGGTTCTCCTATCAGGAGTTGAAAAGGCTGCAGTAAGCAGAGGGTGCGTGTGTCACAGACCACTCCAATGCCTGGTGGGGCAAAGCAGCAGGTGCACAGGGAGCCAATTATGTGTCCCCCAGGCCCACGTCAGCTGTTCCTGTGTTTGCAGGTTACGCAGCAACTTCATATCAACAAAGCGGAGTGTGCATGGTGTATATATACAAGCGCAAGGCTGGATTTCCCCAACTCCAGCCCGGAGGGAGCAAGTAAACAAGCCTGATGGACAATCTGTACAGCATCAACAGCACGGTTATACAGGTTTCTCTTTATTCTTTTGTGAGGTCGTGTAAGCTCTATTATTAAATCGCTTCCTGGTAATGGCATCTGAAAAGTATCTCATGTATGCAAATGCAATGAAAGTTATTTTAAGAGAACAAAAAAATAAAATGCTGATGATCACACATTTACACTTTGAAAAAAAAAAAAAAAAGTATTCAATGTGGAAAGAAACAACCTCCTCAAATGAGATTTAAAGGGAACCTGAGACAGGTGATTAGCAATAAAATACACATACCTGGAGCTTCCTCCAGCCTCCTCTAGCCTGATCGCTCCCACTGCGTCCTCTTCTCTCTCTCCGCTTGCCAGTCATTGGCCCTGGAAAGTCCTCCAGTCCGGGGCCAACTGCGCATGCGCAGCTGCACGCTCCCGCCGCCTAAAGCACTCTGTGCCTGCACAGTATTACGGGCACAGAACACTCCGAGACAGGAGCAAGACAGGGGAGCGTGCCTGCCAGATGTGGGTGAACAGAGAGGGAGAAGAGGACGCTGTGAGAGGGATCAGGATTGCGGGGGGCTGGAGGAAGTCCCAGGTATGTATTTTATTGCGGCAGCCCCATCTCAGGTACACTTTAAGCCTGGTACACACGCCTGCTGATAACGACCACCTCAACCAGCAATCAGGCATGTGTACGGCAACCGGCAATCAGGCATGTGTACGGCAGCCAGGGCCCCCGACCCACAATCGATCCGCTAGGCGGATCTACTAAACCCCAGTGATGCCAATCCCCTGCCGATACCATTGTTTGCATCGTTCCCCCCGCGTGATATCATAAACGCGTCGCTTCCCTTCACCCCCACATAGCAACACATCAGCTACACAGCTAACACGCATGTGTGTGTGCACCGCCCAACCCAGCAATGAGGATGGGGAAAGAGAGGATCAGGTCCTGGGTCCTCTACAGGCGGCATCCATCAGAGTTGCCCACTGTGTCAAGTGCTAGACAGGCTCTATAGGCTGCTACATGACAATATACACACTCCAAGCAACCCGATCAGGCTCCGTGAAGCTGACCGCCCTACAGTCATACATGCTTGATTAGTTAGACATTTTTCATCAGAGAAAAAAAAAATTGTTTCCGTTGACCATATTGCGAAAATACAATGTATTTTCGTAAATATATTCTCGAAATCGAAAATTGCATTTCGATGCGAAAATGACTGGCGAAAATTCGCAAGCAACACTGGTTGTAATGCATTGATCAATTCACCATCAACGAACCAATCTGTTCTTCCTATCCATCACAACTGATTATAAAAACAGGTTTTTCCGATCGACTAAATTGTTGTCAAATTATCACCTTTATCACTCTCAACAGACTCCTCAAGAAAACTCTCCTCCCTTCTCATACTAAAAATAAACATCCTGGCAAAGAACCTCATTCAAACACAAAAGCCTCCAGCTCTGATAATGGAATGCATTTGCTGTCAGAATGAAGCTTGCTGTACTCTTGAAGATATAAATGCCTTTTTATGAACACTCCCGACATTCCACCTTTAGCTTACATTTACCATCAAGGCGTCTGAGTTTCGTTTTTCAGTCAATAAAGTAAATTCCATCCAAGGGCCCGTCCTCTATATAGGACTTCCTGCTACTACTACCTTTCACAGGAGGCTGACCAAGCTCAGAACTTGATAAGCAGGAAACATAAAAAAAAATATATTTTCAAGGTTAAAACAGGGCGCTAGTCCAAAGCGATCTGATAAATCCACAAGAATGAGCACCCAACCGTGGCAGTGTGGCCAATCAACTCTGCAGTCTTGAATTTAAAGGGGCACTATGGCGAAAAATTGTAAAATTTTAAATATGTGCAAACATAGACAAACAAGAAGTACTTTTTTTTTATCCCAGAGTAAAATGAACCATAAATTACTTTTCTTCTATGTTGCTGTCACTTACAGTAGGTAGTAGAAATCTGACAGAAGTGACAGGTTTTGGACTAGTCCATCTCTTCATAGGGGATTCTCAGCAAGGCTTTTATTCTTCACTAGTTAAAAAGGCCAGCCCGTTAAAAACGGGCACTAGGCCACGGGCGGTAAGCCACGGCAACGCGCATACCGAAGCACCCTGCTCACCCGTCTCCCACCACTGTCCGAAGTATATGCACACAAAGAGATGTTGCTTGCTTGGCAGTTGGAAAAAGCTGTTATTTCCTGCAATGCAATGAGGTTCTCAGACAGCCAACTGTCAAGTCTGGAAGGAGGGACATAGGAGGACGCAGAGACACAGGGGTTTTATTATGCATGATAAAGATATTCCCTAAAAAGGATTTAAACAATTATGCTGGCCTGCTTCCCTGCTCTTTACACAGTTTTTTTGGCAGTTGGACAGAGCAACTGCCATTCACTAAGGCCTCATTCACACTTTGTGCGCTTCTGTCCGCTTTTTTCAGCACATAATGTAAATACCTGTTGCTGAAAAAAAGCGTGTGTGGTGCTTTTGACAAATAAATCCGAGACTCCCCCCATGAAGAGATGGAAATTTTAACATTTTTCGCCATAGTGCCTCTTTAATTCCTGCGAGGGCACTCTATGAGAAGAGAGTTTGCACATTCTTCTCTCTAGGTTTCTCCAACAGCCTGAACAACTTATTGGTAGGTTCAGCAGCTTCAACCCACAAGTGGCTTCAAACTAAACTGGTTGTGTGTGATGTGGTTGAAACACAAGACTGTAGCTAGTCTTAGAGCAGAGCCAGGGTTCAAAGTACTGATGTTTTTGCATGCATAAGGGAGTTAAAAGAATAATAATCAAAGATAGCCACTCAAAAAAAAAGAAAATGAATATGATGAAAATGCAAAAACATGATAACTGCTCCTGACCATCACTATTGTTTTCAGGAGGCGCGGTCTCTGAAAATGATGTTCATTTCCTCTTAAAGAACAAGTGACACCCATGCTAACCTAGAAATAAAAACCACATATATAAGTAGATAAATACTACCTCTACTTACATAACAGATGTATTGTGCTATCCATGTAATGATTCTTGTGAATTTTACAAAAGAAAAGCAGAAAAATATTTTCTAGGCAGTGGCCATCTTGCCAAGCTAATGCTGACATCATATCCTCCCTGACTCGTTTTCTCCCCTCCCTTTTCTTGCTCATTGTGTATTAATTAGCTGCCCTCCTCCCAGAGTCTTTTTTTTTATTTACACATCCAATCACTGAGTCACCTCAGCCTTGCTTGTAAACACAAGTGATCAGCTAGGCAGGGAAATAAATAGAAGAGGAGGAATATATTATAGATAAAAATAACTCCCAGCATTCAAAAGAACTTCCAGCATTCAACTTTTTGGCACTGTTTGGCACTAGGGCCAGTGCTCCTATAGTATGTAATAACTACAAACCACAAACGCAGAAAAAAGTTTTGAATGCAGGATTAGCATCTTTATCACTTAATACACTCAGACCAGTTGCTGTTGAAATTTGATTTTTATGGTGACAATACCGCTTTAAACGTACACACGTTGGATTTTTCCAAACAACCAGTCGTTTGTACACACGCTCGATTTGACGTCCAAACGGTAGTTTAGCTGATAAGACTGGTTTTGACAGATCCGCTTGGCGGATCGGGCAAATCCAGTCTTATCAGCTGAACGACCGTTTGTACACACGCCCGATTTGACGTCCAAATGACCGGTCGTTTGGAAAAGTCCGACGTGTGTACGCACCTTTAGCTCAAAGTGTTTGACTAGACAGCAGGTGGTACAAAAAAAACAAAAAAAAAAAACACATTCAGGCCGGTTACCTGGCCCGTGCGTTTGCGGTGCGATGCTCTGTTCCCGTCGCATCGCACAAAACATCAATCATATGACCCAGGGGCAGAGTGTGCCGACAGGGTCATTTGCTTAGCGCCACCCCGTCACCGTGGAAGACTGATGGTAATGCGCTGTAGACTTGCAGAGGATCGGGCACGTCTCACTTGGGTTACAACTAATCACTGAGTGTTGTTGAATGGTGTATGAATCAGTGGCTGGGTGACTGCAGCTGCAGGCAGCATACAAAGCAAAGATTTTGAAGTAAACCCAGGACAGGCGGAGTTTATCGAAACGTTCTCAAGCTGCAGTGTGCAAAACGGCAGTCATACAACAGGTGCGTTATTAACTATTTTACATTCCACACTATATTCCAGTATGTATGACTCAGGTGAGGCTTGCAATTTTTGCAACAAAAAAGCTGACAGTTTTTGAAGACCCCCAAAAAACGATGTGGAATGGAGTAATGCATGGCATCCTTTGGCAGGCTGTGTCCTGCACTGCCCTCCCCCTCCTTTCATCAGTTATAAATCCCATTAGTAGGTTCCAACTAGTACTAACCTTCGAACCAAAAGTTATGGCCCTTGCACATGCGCGGTAGCCCCCCATAGTCATGCCGACAGCCCTGTCTAGGCTCCCGATGGCTCTCCTTCTGCCAGCATTGGACACTGCAGGCATGACACTCAGGGGTGCTACTAATGTTTTTGTGGACCCAAGCTGTACATCATTTGTGGCCCTACTCCACCCCCCCCCCCCCCTTCCCCAGTCAGAGGCCCATTCTCCCAAAATATTAAGAAGCCAAAGGTGTCCCCATATAGGTAGCCACCCCCAGTATTGTCAGTCAACGGTTTCCCCTATATAGGGCATCAGTGTACGTACAGGTATGTAGCTTCCTGTTATCTCCCCACCCCCAGTCCTCACAGAACTGCAAATCAGCAGCAGGCTGAAGAGCAAAGAGTAGCGGCAGTAACAGTGCGGCACACAAATGCAGGAAGTGACCAACGACCTCACTTCCTCATTTTCAGTGTACTCTGTGGTCCCTGTACTGTTCTCCCCTCTGTTCAGGTTACCGCTGATTTCAAAAGTCTATGTGTGAGTAAGACAGCTATGTCCAAGCAAGTCACAGGCAGGGTAGCCCTGACAGTATGGGAGGCTCCTGCTGTGGGTAAGGCCCTAAGCAGCTGCTTGGTTTGCCTGGGACAAGCAGCATCCCGATGACACTAGATCTATTCTGTACCTCTATATACCTCAGCAGAGCTCAGTCATTCTAGCAAGTGTTCCCCCTCTATATGCCCACCAAGCTTAATCATTTTAAACTGTGAATTACTGGGTTACAGGAGATAAATTAAACTTAAATGGGAGTGTGCAGAGGTTTTCACGATTTGCACCCTCTCTATAATGTTTATACTGCTCCCATAAACAGCATTACAATCCACAGAGCATCAAGCTAAATTTAGCACAGGCGTTTTATGACTTTTTTTTTTCCTCCTGACTGGGCAGTGCGCCAAGCGAAGAAAGAATTTTACAGCCTTAAAGGAGCGGCCTGAAGCACAGATGTGCAGAAGTGGCCGTTTAAGCCTCGTGCCTCAAAGAGCCTGAATGCTTTCCGCTTCCTACAGAAAACCGATTCAATTATGCCCCCATCTGTTGCCTGCTAGAGCATCATGGGAGTTTCAAGATGGACACTGGTGACAGCAGATGTAGACAGACTTTCCTGGCATTGCCATAACTGTCCAGGTTTAATCTAAGCACTGTTAAAGTGGACTTAAACTCTTGCACAAGACAGAAAGAAAACAGAGAGAAATGCACCCTGCATGTATTAGAGCATACATGTCAACCTCCGGCCCGTGGGCCAAATTTGGCCCTCAGAGCAATTAAATTTGGCCCTCAAGGGGATTCCCCACTTTGCATTATGTTTGGCCCACTCTAGATCACCAGGGAAGCTATATTGGAGGTGAAGGCCTAGAACACCAGGGAAGCCATATGGGGGAGTTAAGGGAAGGACTAAACACTAGGGAACTGTATAGGGGAGGGTGGGGGCCACTAGATACCAGGGATATGTATAGGGGAGGGGGCACTAGACACCAGGGATCTGCGTACGGGAGGGAGGACCACTAGACACCAGATAACTATATAGGGGAGGAAGGGGGACACTAGACACCAGGGAACTGTATAAAGGAGAGAGGAGGACCACTACAGTACCAGGGAACTGTATAGGAGTTGGAGGGGAGTAATTGGACACCAGGGAACTTTATAAGGCCAGTAGACATTGAGGTTGGCCCGTGACTAGGTCCTAGTGTTCAATGTCGGCCCACTTTGTATTTGAGTTTGACACCCCTGTATTAGAGCATACAGAATTTGTAAATACAGGAGGTTAACCCTAGGTCTGCTTACATGAAAGCAGGAAGTAAACACACTGAAGATTTATTGCAGGATTTGTATCAGCTGTAATAATGAAATGTTTTTTCTTTAAAGGTTTTTATGTTGATGCTTATCTTTTAGAGCAGAGAAGAAGTTCTGAGCTCAGGACCGCTTAAATAGAGGAAGGTCTGCTTTGTTCCACAGCCATCAATTCTATTTATGGAGTTTATATAAACCTGCTACGTCAAATAAAGACAAGTGTAGAAAAAGCTCACTACGAACTATAAATGCGTTTCTTATCAGTAGCCTCTAGCAGGTAGTTATTATACATCAAGTATCAAGAGTGGCTGATCAGCGTATGAGAACCTTCTTTCTCTTCACAAGATCCAAAACACACAGGGAATCGTGCACATATGCATGAAGAATGTTGCCCACAGGGATCGGGGCCATAGAGAATAGCATGGGGCAGAACAAAGCAGCTTCCAGTGGGAGGAGTAGGTTTGTGCTTATAAAAAGTTCTATGCCTTTTCTTTTGCTGCCATCAGATTCATGAAATCCCCCTACAGAGTAGCATACAGACTGCACGGTGAGCCAGCCTTGCTCTACTGTATTGCAGAGTTTTTTGGACCAGACTTACAGGATGGGAGAGCAGAATGATTACTCATCAGGGTGCCACTTCTCTCCACTGTCCAATGAGCAGAAGACTCTTTAGACATGGGAAAATCGTCACCAGTGTGTGTAATGGGTTGCTGCTTGCAGAGTTCACAGAAGTCTTAGGCTTGGTTCACACCAAGGGCCTGATTCACAAAGCGGTGCAAAGTGTTTGCACGCGAGTGAAAAACCCTTTATCACATGATAAGAAGAAACTCGCGCGAATTTTCCGCGCGCAACCGCACGCAGCGCCCATTAAGTCCTATGGGACTTTGTGCGCGGGAGCTTCGCGCGAAGAGCAGCACAAATCGGTGATAACTAGGTGGTGCAAAGGTTATCACGCCTAAAGTCTTTTAGGCGTGATAACTGAGTTATCACCGCTTTGTGAATCAGGCCCCAAGAGCGCTATTGAGCAGTTTTCAAAGCGCCCACATTTCAGAAAAAGCACTTGGCCAAGGTAACCCTATGAGTGTTCTCACAGTAGCATTTGGTAAAATTGCAAACAGAAAGCATGTAGTATTTTGCGGAGTGATTCACCTTGAATGAATGTGCAAAAATGCACATTACTTTAAAAATCGCTCTGAAAATCGCATTGCAAAATCACAATTGCCAAGTACTTGCGGTATGAACCATGCCTAAAAGTAGAAAGTCCATTTAGACTTCCTCCCGATCTGTTTTGATTGTAGCCGGAAGCAAAGAGGATTTGACTGCTGCATGTGAGTGGCACAAGCATTTTCTCTTCCTGTTGTCTTATTAGAAGAGTCCCTTCTGCTGAAAGATATGGCTGTCCGTACATGTATTAGGATTTATGGCAGATTTCATCATTTTGATTGAATTGACTGGGGATTTACTGCTGACAACATGCCAATCAATCAATATCTGAATGATTCTGGGCAGTTTGTCAAAGGGGTGACTAGGCATGTTGAAAAGTTTGTTGAGCGTGCAGGGAAAGGAGCGATGAGGTATCCAATCAAAACTGAGTGGGAAAGGTGTTGCTACAACCCGAACGATTTTCAATCGGAGAGGGATCAGTCGCTTGTTGTATCAGGCTGCCATCAACCCAAATACGACTACCATAACATCACACATGTCCAGGAAGACGCCTACACAAAGACCTGGCAAGGAGGTAGAAACCAGAACTTCGGGCAAAGATCTGAACGGCATTGAAGCACACCTGAAGTAAGAGGCTGCCATATTTATTTCCCTTCAAACAAGAGGGATATGGAGGCTGCCATGTTTATTTCTTTTAAACAATACAAGTTGCCTGGCAGCCCTGATGGTCTATTTGGCTGCAGTAGTGTCCGAATGACACCAGAAACAAGCATGCAGCTAATCTTGTCAGATCTGACAATAATGTCAGAAATACCTGATCTGCTGCATGCTTGTTCAGGGTCTGTGGATGAAAGTATTAGAGGCAGAGGATCAGCAGGACAGCCAGGCAACTGGTATTGCTTAAAAGGGAATAAATATATCAGCCTCCATATCACTCTCACCTCGTTAACAAGCACGCAGTTCGAGTGTTTCTGACTGGATTAGCTGCCTGCTTTATTTTGGTGTGCTCGCTACTGCTGCCAAAGAGATCAGTAGGATGGCAGGCATCTAGGTTAGGATAAAAGGAAATAAGTATGGTAGCCTCCATATCCCTCTCACTTCAGGTATACTTTAACCCTTACCGCTTGGTCAAAAAATAGTGGTCACTTTTTGAAGTTAGGGTCAATTTCCACTGATTATGTCATTGCAAATATTTTTTCAGTATGATCTTCATGCAATCGAATCATATTGAATTTGGCGTCGATGGAAAAAAAGACCTTTACACAAGCAGTTAAGTAACGTTTCCGCTAGCTGCAATGGCCTTCATTGTGATGCAGTGTGCAATTTCTCATTTTATAAACAATCGTGTCTAAAGACGGATCTCGTGGTTGAGAAAAATAGGATGCTGCAATTCAAAAAGGGCAAATTACCGGCCAGTGTGAAGCATGATAAACAACCAAGGAGAATGCTGAATGTTAGAAACTGCCTAACACAACATTAACACCTGGAAGGAGAATGTAAAACCGTGAATTCTGCAGACAAATCTGGTAAAAAGCAACTGTGGGCCCGTTCAAATCGCAAAACGCTAGTGATTAGCGCTAGCTTTTTGTGCTGTGATTTTTATGCGATAAACGGGTACTTTTCACTGTACTTTCTTACCATTTTTGAGCGATCCCGATTAGCATTTCCTTAACACTGTAATCGCAATTGCTCAAAAATCACGCGAAAGTGTAGCGCGTTTGCCGGTAATGGCAAATCGCATGGGATCGCGCCAGTGAGATCACTGCCATATACTTTTTATTGCACTTGCACTTTAAAAATCGCTAGCGATCGCCAGATTAGCTATAAACGCCTGCTAATCGCCCGAGAGTGAATGGGCCCCTAGAGGCCTTTTCCACGAGCAGTTGATAGGCAGTGAAAAGACTATTGAACTCTCACAACTGCTCGCTGCTGCCTGGCAACTGCTTACTGCTGCCTGGCAACTGCTTACTGAACGCGCAGTTCAGCTGCACAGAAAAGGACCCCAATAGCGACAGAAAAACCACCACCATGCGAACCAAGTAATGAGCATATGCAGGATTGGCATTACACAGATGTGTGGTCAGTTATTAGGCCAGGCAGTGCACAGGAGACTGATGGGTGAGACTGTTAGCATCCGCAATGCCAGTTTGTAAACAGATCTTTACATTATTAAAGCGCTCTGCATTATCTGGACAGAAAACTGGAGCTTTTGCAGCTACAGCATGTATAATCCTGCACTACCTTTCACATGATTACATCAAAGCACTGGTGTATAGCATTCACTCAGACGTAACTGCAAGTTAATGATTGACCATTCATGCATGGCACGGGCCTGACATCAGCAGATAAGGGAGAAAAGGGACCTTTTTTATTTCGTTTCCTTTTGAACTGTAGCCCAATATAGGCCATAATTCACCCCCACCATCACTATCATAACCAAATACCAATTTCTTACAACTAAGCTTCACCCACAAATATTATATTAACTGTTTAATGCGGCTGACAAGTGTCTTTGTAAAAGAAAAACAAAAGTTTGCTTTCCTAAAACAGAAAGAATTTGCGATAATTCAGGTTGGAGTGAGCTCGAGATGTCTCCCAGGCACCACTGCTGAATATATGCAAATTAACCATTGTACCCTTAGAAGCTAAACACACCTCCAGAACCGCTGGAATGCAATGATGTGTCATCTTGTTAATATGTACAGAGCCATAATAATCCAACATGCATACAGACTGTTTCGGATTGTTTGATCCTCATCAGTGCATGGCATGGATTAATTTGGCTCTATGGAGTAGGGCTTGTAAATCCGAGAGGCACAGACTAACCAGCAAGCTCATGGTGACCCAGAACTCATTGGGGTGTGTAAGGGACTACAATGGTCCTAAAAGCCCCCTTACTAAGATGTTAAGAAAAACAAAAGTTTGCTTTCCTAAAACAGAAAGAATTTGCGATAATTCAGGTTGGAGTGAGCTCGAGCTTGCATTCCAGCGGTTCTGGAGGTGTGTTTAGCTTCTAAGGGTAGAATGGTTAATTTGCATATATTCAGCAGTGGTGCCTGGGAGACATCTCGAGCTCACTCCAACCTGAATTATCGCAAATTCTTTCTGTTTTAGGAAAGCAAACTTTTGTTTTTCTTAACATCTTAGTAAGGGGGCTTTTAGGACCATTGTAGTCCCTTACACACCCCAATGAGTTCTGGGTCACCATGAGCTTGCTGGTTAGTCTGTGCCTCTCGGATTTACAAGCCCTACTCCATAGAGCCAAATTAATCTATGCCATGCACTGATGAGGATCAAACAATCCGAAACAGTCTGTATGCATGTTGGATTATTATGGCTCTGTACATATTAACAAGCTGACACATCATTGCATTCCAGCGGTTCTGGAAGTGTGTTTAGCTTCCAAGGGTACAATGGTTAATTTGCATATATTCAGCAGTGGTGTTTGTAAAAGAAGAATCTTATTCCTGGAATGGCTGCAGTTTTAAATAACTAAAGCCTCATACACACTGTAGACTTTTCTTGGCCTGGGTGGCTGATTTTGGCTGAAAATCTAGCATTTATACAGGTGTCCCAAGGTCTGCTGAGGACCATTAAATGAAATCTTAAAGTGGATCCGAGGTGAACTTTTACTCATTGCATAATTGTATTCCTTTCCTATTGTTTATAGGGCATTCCTCAAGCCAAATACTTTTTTGTTTTTGTTTTAATAGTCTAATTCCCTATAACCTAAAAAAAAAAAACACACCCACAGGTTTTCAGAGAGCCTTGGCAGTAGCAAGGGCTCATGGGAGCTCAGTCTGGGCAGAAGGAGGGGGAGGTGTTACTAGCCATTGATTTCAGAGGGAGAGGGGAGGAGGGAGGAGGAGAGGGGATTAGGCTGATGGCTCAAGATACAGATAAGCCTGCCTCTGTGTAATGTTTACAAACAACATGGCCGCTGTCATTGTATCACAGGAATAAATAATTATATTCTATTAAAACTGTTTGCAGCTAGATTTGCTGTGTAAACCATCTAAACATTAGATATATAGATATATATAGATATATATATATATATATATATATATATATATATATATATATATATATATATATATATATATATATATATATATATATATATATATATATATATATATATATATATATATATATATATAGACAAGTTACTTGTTATAGTTAGTTTTTCATCTCGGATCCGCTTTAAGTAAAAAAGAAAAGCAGTTTAACTTACCTGGGCTTTTGGCAGCCCCTTACAGTCATCCTGTGCCCGCAACATCCTTCAGCAACCCTCCAGCCAGTAGCAGCTAGCCATGACCAGCCAGCTTTGGGGAGCCACGGCTGCTGGCTGGAGTTTGCAGGACAGCGCGGGCACAGGATGACTGAAGGGGGCTGCCAGAAACTGCTTTTTTACTCCAGGGATTACTACAGTGAAAAAAGTAATCAGTTAAAATCTAACATAACCGACAGGTTTTGGACTAGTCCATCTCTCCATGGGGGATTCTCATGGTTTTCTTTGATTTTAAAAGCATTTCCTGAATGGCAGTTGCTACGTCTAACTGACAAAATAGTGTGCAAATGAGTAGGGAGGCTGGCTGGTATCTTACTATTTGGAAGTTTAACTGCTGTTCAGGAAATGCTGAGAATCTCCCATGAGGAGATGGACTAGTTCAAAACCTGTCGGTTCTGTCAGATTTTAATTGCTTACTTTTTTCGCTGGAGTGGTCCTTTAAATGAACCTGAGGCGGGGTTCTTCCATCGCAATCCATATACAGAGGCTGGGTCTGTCTATAGAGCCCAGCCTCTGTTGCTAGTTAGTTTCTTTCAAAGCCCCCCCTGCGCGCTGTCAGACCCCATAAAACACAGCCGCGCTGGCGACACGCAACGTGTCGCAGCCGGCTGTGTTTAACTCACTACTGTCAGTCTCGCCGCTCCCCCGCCTCCTGAATCACTCCGGTCCCCGCCCACATCCCTTCCCTCGCCGCTGATTGGAGGGAAGGGACGTGGGCGGGGACCGGAGCTATTCAGGAGGCGAGGGAGCAACCGAGACTGACAGTAGTGAGGTAAACACAGCCGCATAGCGTGGCTGTGTTTTATGGGGTCTGACAGCGCGCAGGGGGGGCTTTGGAGGGAACGAACTAGCAACAGAGGCTGGGCTCTATAGACAGACCCAGCCTCTGTATATAGATTGCGATGGAAGAACCCCGCCTCGGGTTCTCTTTAAGTAACCCTTTAACCACTTGAGGACCCACCCTTTACCCCCCCCTTAAGGACCAGCGCTGTTTGTTGGGATCTGTGCTGGGTGCGCAGCACAGATCAGCGGGCACGCAGAGCGATCAGATGGCTCCCTTTTTTCCCCCCTATGGGGATGATGTGCAGGGGGGGGTATGATCGCTCCTGCCTGCAGGCATGTTGCGGGGGGGCACCTCAAAGCCCCCCTCCGCGGCGAAATTCCCCCCCTCCCTCTCCTACCTTTCCCCCCCCTGGTGATCCGAGCTGCACAGGACGCTATCCGTCCTGTGCAGCCAGTGACAGGACGTCCCTTGTCACATGGCGGCGATCCCCAGCCGCTGATTGGCCGGGGATCGCCGATCTGCCTTACGGCGCTGCTGCGCAGCAGCGCCGTACAATGTAAACAAAGCGGATTATTTCCGCTTGTGTTTACATTTAGCCTGCGAGCCGCCATCGGCGGCCCGCAGGCTATTCACGGAGCCCCCCGCCGTGAATTGACAGGGAGCAGCCGCTCGCGTGAGCGGCTGCTTCCTGATTAATCAGCCTGCAGCTGGCGACGCAGAACTGCGTCGCTGGTCCTGCAGCTGCCACTTTGCCGACGCACGGTATAAGCGTGCGGTTGGCAAGTGGTTAATGATCAGGCATGCCGGATCTTTATGTGGCAACTGCCAGGCAAGTCCATTCAGGAGCACCATATCACACTGACTCTTGAGCTTGAAGTGTAATGCTGGGTACATGACGCAATTTCCTGTATGATCGACAGGTAATCTGGACAGGAAGTTGCATTGTGTGTACATGCCCAAACTGTTCTTGAACGATAACAGGATCGATTTTACCGTCATAACTTCATAAAATCGATCCATTTTTCAAACAGATGCAGATCAGACATGATGGAAATAATCGTCCAATTCCCGTTGATCAGACAGGAAATAACATTGTGTGTACCCAGCATTATGGTGTGGATACCTCAAGTACTCAACAGGCAGAAACGTTATTAGCCTCGTTGTCTAGCCCCAGCCCAGTCTTTAAAAGGTTGATCTACACTTTCAAATATAAGCACTAAGCCATGTTTTCCCCCTTGCCTGGTTCAGTCATGCACCCCTGCCAATCAGGACAAAGAAGGGGCATGGCCGAGCTGCCACTCAACCCTCTTCCTATTGGGGTCAGTCGGTATCAAATATCAGTAAGACTCCAGATCAGCACCTTTAAAAATTGTGTTAGCAGTGGTAGCTTTAATTGCCATTTTTTGGGTTCCTTAAACCCTTATTAGTTAGGATGGAAACAAAATAAAGATTGTGTTACTTACGTTGACCAGGCCTTCATGGTGGGACAGGTGGAAATGGTACAGAATTCAGAGATGGAGCCATACATGAGACTGACATGGTTGTAGAAGGCAGATGCTAAAAAAAGAGAGAAAAAAAAACCAGTTAAAATTATCAGTATTATATAGATCTCTAACCAACAGCACACATTACTCTCCTTTATTCAATGGCCATATTTTATAAATGTGGATGTACTGGTCATAGATGTCAAGCCTTGATGACTTTAAAGCATTAAAGGACACCTGAATTGAGAGGGGTAAGGAGGCAGATATATTTATTTCCTTATAAACAATACCAGTTGCTAGGCATCCTGCTGATCAATTTGGCTGTAGAAGTGTCTGAATCATACACCTGAAACAATCATACAGCTAATCCAGTCAGACTTCAGTCAGAAACACCTCTGCATGCTTGTTCGGGGTCTGTGGATAAGAGAATTAGAAACAGGGGCTCAGCAGGACAGTCAGGCAATCTGCATTGTTTAAAAGGAAATAAATGTGGCAGCCTCCATAGAGAATCATACTCTATTTAATACTTACTGTGTAAACAATGCCAGTTGCTTGGCAGTCCTGTTGATGTTCTGACATAAGTAGTATCGGAGTCAAAACCAGGAAACAAGTATATGGGAATTCCAGAAAAACCTGAGTCACCTGAGTCAGAGTACCTGATCTGTTGTATGCTTGTTCAGGGTCTATGGCTATAAGTATTAGAGACACAGGAGGACTGCCAGGCAACTGGTATTGTTTAAAAGGAAATAAATAGGACAGCCTCCATATACCTCTCAACTCGGCTTCCCTTTAAACTATAACAGTTTAGATTGAAATATTGACTGCATATATAGATCTGTCATGTCAGATGTTTGGCTGATGGATCCTGATGGAGTATCACGGGTGGAAGCAGCAGGAGATCAGGATTTTTGATGGCCTTGCGTTGCATTGGACATCACAAACCTACAACCGTAACAGAAACGGTATAATAATACAATAGTGGGTGAGGTAGTAACCCCTCTTTGTGCAAACTGCATGCAACAGCCAACAAACTATAAAAACCATATATAGGGAGCTTTAATGGAAACCGTTAGCTCGTAAGACGTAGCTTTTAATGATATGTAAATAAGACTAACCGTCATATCCATAATAACTGTGATCAATCACATTCTGTATTGGAATGCAGAGATGCCAATTTGCGTAGCGGGTTAATGCGAGACTCTGTGCAGGCGCCATCTATTTTTGGCTCAGAGGTCTCCCATGTGCTATAACTCTATATTATGTCTGACTGGTGTGATACAGCAGCGGTAAAGAAAACAGACTCTGCTTTCCCAGCACAAGAAGAATAACAAAGGTTGCTGGGAGGGGAGACTTTGTGGTCTCGGAGTTGGATAAGAACTGGGAAACTGGATCCAGTCAGCCGTCTGTCTGTAAGCCTCAGCATCAAATCAGCAACAGATGCTGAGAGCGCGCTGCTGGGCCGTGAAACAAGCTCGGCCCTGTGCGCGACTGTCTGCTTCAACAGAGATGGCAGCCGGCCGCAGGCATCTCCGTTCGTCGGGACAATGCACAAAAATAACGTGACCGTACTGTATATAAAACAGCTCATTGTAAAAATGTACACTTCACAGGAATTGCACGAGTAGTTTTGCCAACTTTACGGAATGACATTATTATCAAAAAGGCTCATTCTCGCCATGATTTTATAAAGCTGCTCCTAAACGGCTTTCTTAAAGCAAACCTGAAGTGAAAGTAAACCAATGAGAAACAAGTGTATCTAGTGAACCTTAACTAAACAAAGGAAAAAGAGTTTCACTTACCTGGGGCTTCTACTAGCCCCCTGCAGCCTTCCTGTGCCTGCAGCATGCCGAATCGCAACTAAAATTTCATTTCTGCAGTCGGCGGGCCACTGCGCCTGCACAGCCCTGGTCGCGCACATCCTCATATGCATTTAAGACGGCAAGAGCGTCCTGCACAGGCACAGTGAGAGAGAACCTCGTACTGCGCAGGAAGCTCTCGCCGCTGCGAACGCGCAGGAGAATACGTGTGGCCAGGGCCGCACAGTTGCCTGACGACTAATCAATTAGTCAGCAGAAACAAATCTTTGCCATGGCGGGGGACCAGAGGATTGGTTTTTAGCATGATGCGGGCACAGGACGGCTGCAGGGGGCTAGTGGAAGCCCCAGGTAAGTTAAACTATTATTTCCTCTGTTCAGTTTAGGTTCACAAAAAAAAAAAACAAAAAAAACGGGTGTTCCAGGTAGATACACGACCCCCCCCCACCCACCCACGTGTGTACTAGGCATTAGGACTGGAACCCACTAGGAATCGCTGCAGCACTTTTAAATCGCACAATCGCTGTGTGCAGCAATTCCTAGGACAATCACAATCGCGTTTCCCTCTGTTTTGAAGCACTTCCGATTAGCTTTATATAAAAAATAAATAAATAAATAAAACAAAAAAAAAACAACTTCACTATACTAACCAGTATGTCTGGCTTTCGTCAGTAGCCCCGCCCCCCAATGGTGGATACACACCACCAAATCACTGCTTTTCATAGCGATTTTGCAGCACTATTATACATGGCTTTGAGCGCAAACGCATCCAAAATGCTACATGTCTTGTGATTAACACTAATGGCACTAGTGGGTTCCTTATCTGCAACCAGATTGGCTGCTGTAGGTATACAGTTTGTCCATCAGATGCTAATCCATAGTAACATGTAGATTTCAAAAATCCCCATCTGGAACAATCTGATGTCCTCTGGCAAGGAGCATCTGATGGGAAAACTCTCTGCACCTATCCGCATCAATCAAGCAACTTCCAGCAACCACTTTTGCATAACAAGTTAGTGGCCTGACTCAGGCGCCAAGTATGTGACAGTTATGTAAAGTGCTTAACTCCACCACACACAGCAATGCGGAACCCACAGCTGCTTCTCTCTGTATGACAAACAACGCTCTGTCTTCCCAGGACTCAAACTGTAAACATTTTAGGCAGAACAGGCTGCAAAAACACTGAAGAACCCCAGCCAATCAGAACCTAACAGAGTTACAACATGGTGGCTAAGTGGTCAGTGCTCTGGTCCTGGGCCGTACAGTCGGTACAAAAAAAAACAACAAAAAACACCAGACACCTCACTTTATGATACCACCGACACCAGGTACCCAAAATTGCTCCGACTCCTTAGCCCTGCTCTGGTCTACAATAATAGGTTCACAATTAGCACGGGGTTTGTAGGTTCTTCTCTTGTTAATGTGGGTTTCAGGTATTCCAGTTTTCTCCCACAAACCCCCCACATTATACTGACATATTCATTTGCTTCCTCAAACTGACCCAATATTAGATGCTTCCCACTATAGAAAGCTGGGATGGTTTAATCATATGGGGCTTGATTCACTAAGCGGTGCTAACTGTTAGCACGCCTGTGAAAACCCCCTTAGCATGTCTAAACGAGCTTATCGCGCGTAAAAAAAACTTTACGCGCGCACTGCACAGAGCGCTCCGCGCGAAGTGCCCATTAAAGCCTATGGGACTTAGCACGCGCATCGGACTTTGCACGCGCAAACCTTTGCGCTCAAAACTTTGTGCGCGATCTGATTGAGAAATCTGGTGCTAACCTCTCTAGCACCCTGGTTAGCACGTCTAAAGACTTTAGACGTGCTAAGTAGGTTAGCACCGCTTTGTGAATAAAGCCCATGATGTGTTACCTGTTACCCAAGCTGAGATCACCTCCCCTGTGACATCATCAGTAGCAGCCTGTGTTTAGTATTTTATCTCCACCACCAGTGTGCCTGATTCTGTCCCGGCAATATGAAAGGAAGGGAGGGGTTCCTCCAAATAACTGTAAAATATTTGATATTTGCCATCATGAAGCTGGAAAAAGGCTGCCATTTATCATTAAAAGTCAGAAAATACTTTGTATTTCTGAAATCTTGTATTTTTAATTTGGGTCCACTTTAACTGGACCCCAGTAAGTAAGGTTAAATTGACAATCACACATTAAGTCTTCTTCAGCTAAATGCAATTGTTCCTGACCGTCACAAATCTATAGTGTGTACAAGTGACCAATGAAGTCACTGGCCTTCATTGTAGCGATTTGTGAGATTGATCACTATGTCTGATGTCGCTGTTCTGCAAGAAAGAAAAAAATGCTTCCACAGCGTGGTGCTGCACACCCTCCCCTATCCATGTAGTGGTACGTCCCTCTGCCTCTTAGTGGTTGCAGGACTGCTAAATATCTCTTTCTCCTCCGATACACCAGATCAGGTGTTTTTGTGGCTACACATGTTATGGGTGTGAAGATCCTGATGGGCACACTTGTTTTATGCCCCATGCACACAAGAGGGTAATTGGCGAAGCTGCACAATAATAGACTGGACCATCATTTGCACTTGTTGCAGGAAGCAGTAACCAGATGGTCCCTTTATGCATAAACCAGTATAAGCAGAGTATTGGCGGATGTGGAGAGCGTTACTGAATGATCACAGTGGGCTCAGCTGAAGCCTCCAGGCTGGAGAGGGATTTTATCAGAACTCACCATTACTGGCCTGCCACTCATCTACATTCAGCCCTTTGGGTAACGCCACCAGCATTAATATATCAGCATCCAGGATGCGGGCGGATGTGTATCGCGGCTCCAAATACAGCTTCTCCATCTCTGGCGCAGCTTTCTTCTTCATTTTACTGCTGAGATAAACAGAAAGCCTGAATCAGCTTGAGATCACTTAAAGCATTCTTCCCTTTAGTCAAGAAAGATTGATACAACACATCATTGATGCACCAGCTATATTTCATTTAAAGTGGACCTGAACTCTAGCACAAGACAGAAGGAAAGCATACAGTATAGAAATGTACATTGTATTTATTTAGAGTTTAGCCTGTCTAATCCACCTCATCTGTGACTAATTACAAGCTGTAATTTAATCTTACAGCTGAGTCAGTTGCCTGCCACAGCAGAGCAGCTAATTGGTAAACACAGGATGTTAATTTGTCTGCTACCATGAAAGCAGGAAGTAGACACCCCCCTGCAGCTGACAGCTCCGCTTGAAGCCACTGGCCCGGGGGTCCCCACCAGTGCTTAAAGCTCAATTACTGACAACACCTTGTTTAACCACTTCTGGGTTTCGGGTGGTTTGGATGATCTGTGCTGCGGGGGCTCTTCAGCCCGCAGCACAGATCAGATAGCAGCCAGGGCGATCAGACTTCCCCCCCTTTTTCCCCCACTAGGGGGATGTCCTGCTGGGGGGGGTTCTGAGCACCGCCGCTCTGCTATGCCTTGCGGGGGCTCCTCAAAGCCCCCCTCCGCGGCGCTATTCCTCCCTCTGCCTCCTTCCCTCCCATCTTCATTCTGGGCTGCGCAGGACGGAAATCCGTCCTGCACCGCCTCAGATAGGCTATCAGATGCCGGCGATCCCCGGCCAATCAGAGGCCGGGGATCGCCGATCTCCTCTACGGCGCTGCTGTGTATGTAAACAGCGGGGAAGATCTTTCCCGCGTATTTACATTTACCCTGCGAGCCGCGATCGGAGGCTCGCAGGGTGTTCACGGAGACACCCTCCGTGTACTGACATGGAACGTCCATGGAAACCGCTTCAGGATTCAGGGGCGTACTTCTGCGTACGCAGAATCCTGAAGTGGGTTAAAAGTGTATTCGATGTAAACAAAAAAAACAAACAAAAAAACAAAAAAAAGATACTTACCTGGATCCTCCAGAGTAGCCTTTCTCAATCTTTTAGCCCCGGAGGAACCCTGCAAATAACGTTTTGATCTCGAGGAACCCTTGCATTTATTTTGCAGGAGGAATGGTCTTTAAAAGTAGGGGAGGCTGTTTATGTCACTCTTATCTTTATTAATGTGCTTATTATTCTGACCCCGAATTTAGTGCTTCTTTTTACAGTACCCTCTATTATGTGCTCTATTATACTTCCCCCCCATGATGGGTGAAAATGCCAGGGAACCCCTGCAGAGTACTCGCGGAACCCTGGTTGAGAAAGCCTAGTCCAGAGGCTTCCCACATCCTCCTGGCCCCTACAGTTACTGCACACACACCCCGGAATCATATCACAGTTTGTTACGTGTTCATACATGAGCTGTGAAAGGAAGGCCTTGCCTGGGCAGTTAGCTGGAGCTGCTCCTCCACGAGTGGCTCCCTACTACTGTGCAGGTGCGGCCATAACCAACCGTGCTTGTGGTTGAAGAGGAATGCAAACACGATCTTCAAGAGGGTCCTGGGCAGTGGTGGTGGTTACAGAAAGATGTGAGAAGCCTCTGCAGGATCCAGAAGCTTCCCTTTTCTTAAGTATCATTTTTTTTTATTTTAAAATTCCCCTCAGGTTTGCTTTAAAAAAAGGGGGGGGGGGGGATAAAGGGCTTTTGGGTCTCTCTAAGCCCCTTATACTTGCTTAGTGGTTCACCATGAGCTATGACTATAAGTGATGAGCCTGGTGCACACATAAATCTTCACATTTCCGGTCCATTACTGTCCTGTCCGGGTTGCATCCCTTTTCTATCAGTTTTACCTGACTGAACTGATTAATGTACACTTGTTATGTAGGAACACAGCCATAGAAACACATGCAAGACTGATACAAAACTGACAGGACTAGCGCGTAAATGTACAGATTTATGTGTGAACACAGCCATAGAAACATGCAAAACTGATGCCAACTGTTAAAAACTGACAGTATTAGACACCTTTTTATGTGTGAACCAAGCATGACTCTTGCTCCATAAACAGCACACAGGGTCACTTTAGGACTCATTTTAAAAACTCCCCCCACCCAGCTCCACTTGAACAAGTGTGAGACGATCAGTGGGTGACGGACTCCATTCAGGTGAGCAGAGGGATCCCTGTACACACATCACTTGCCTGTATGAGCTCTACAGCAAGCAAAAGGTAATCTGTATCTGCTCTAAGTAAGTGGAACTAATCAAGGCAGGAAGTTACCTGTGCATTAGCTCTTTTCATCTATGTGGCACATTTAAGATAACACAGGAAATGGCTAATCCCTGAAACAACACAGGGCTTTATGCCAGCCATAGATGGAGCATGTCCTAATACAGAACCTCACCCCACGCTCCCATCCCTGCTTCACAGCTCCATGTCCCGGCCACACGCCCTTCTCACCCTCTAATTACACTCCAAGCTCTCCATAAACCTAGGCAGGGTGATCTTCTTGGACAATTTCCTTGTCAAAACTGTGTCACACAAGTGAACTTCTGTAACACTGCCTTTCCCAGCAGGTGTTTACACAACAAATGGGCCTGGCAACCAGGCCACCTTCGATGAAGAACGCCATTGTTATGGCAAGGTTTTGTGGTGTCACAGATGACACTGTACTGTTTAAATGTCACATGAATAAATGGGGCACTTTTCAGAGAGAGCAGCCATGGTGCCAGCTGTGAGGTCATCGACTATCACAAATGGATGGCTGACAACTTCTACCCTTTTTGACGGATTTTGGTCATTTGTTGGTGCCTGGATGCACGGTTGGTAAGATTTCCTCCAATGACTGACCAACCAAGGAAGCAGAGCTTGCCCACAATTCTCTAAGCTCATCTCCTGTATTTAATAACGATTCAGTGCTGTTTTTACTGTTTTCACCATGGTGACAGTCTCTCTCAGTCTCTCTCAGTCTCTCTCAGTCTCTCTCAGTCTCTCTCAGTCTCTCTCAGTCTCTCTCAGTCTCTCTCTCTCTCTCTCTCTCTCTCTCTCTCTCTCTCTCTCTCTCTCTCTCTCTCTCTCTCTCTCTCTCTCTCTCTCTCTCTCTCTCTCTCTCTCTCCCTTGCTGCCCTACACAGGCTTGCTGTAATCTTCCTGGCAACAGGAGGGGTGGAGCTACATCCTGCGAGCATGTGCTCCTCCCCACTGCATGTGAGAGTAACTACATAGTTGATAACTTAAGGACTGGAGTGATAAGACAACACTCTCACTGCTAAAGCTTATCACTACATGTTAATAAGGTAAGCTTCTTTAGTGAATTAACACTTAAAATAAAGATCCATGTGTGGTAATAAGTTTTCACTTGCCTTATCACCAGGGCTAGGCCGAGGCAGAAGCCAGAGAGGCTTCAGCCTCAAGGCCAGGCCAGGATTTACCTCACAGGAGCTTATAAGCACAAATGTCCTGGCACCCAAAGGCCCGTACACATGCCGGACTGAAGGCAACGACGGGTCCGTCGCTGCCTCCCGCTGGGTGGGCGTGCCAACGACAGTCCGGCGTGTGTACGCACTGTCGGCGGACTGATACGGCCGTTTCTGAGCGATCCGCCCGGCGAATCGCTCAGAAGCAGCCGTATCAGTCCGCCGACAGTGCGTACACACGCCGGACTGTCGTTGGCACGCCCACCCAGCGGGAGGCAACGACGGACCCGTCGTTGCCTCCAGTCCGGCGTGTGTACGGGCCTCTAGACTTCACCCTCCATGTATCTAAAAACATCTGTCGAACCGCACCACACGTGTGGTGGCTGGCTCAGCTGTCACTTCTCCCTTACTTCCCTTGTCCATCATTGGTATCGACAGGTTCCCCTTAACCTTCTTGGCGGTAACCCCGAACGTAGTTCGGGGTAAGCCGCCGGAGGGTGCCGCTCAGGCCCTGCTGGGCCGATTTGTTTAATTTTTTTTTTGCTGGACGCAGCTAGCACTTTGCTAGCTGCGCCAGCACCCTGATCGCCGCCACCGCGCGCCCGATCGCCGCTATACGGTGCGGCGCGCGGCCCCCCCCCCCAGACCCCGTGCGCTGCCTGGCCAATCAGTGCCAGGCAGCGCCGAGGGGTGGCCCGGGACTCCCAATGACGACCCGACGTCAGTGACGTCGGTGACGTCATTCCGCCCCGTCGCCATGGCGACGGGGGAAGCCCTCCAGGAAATCCCGTTCTTTGAACGGGATTTCCTGATCGGAGATCGCCGAAGGCGATCGAAGAGGGCGGGGGGATGCCGCTGAGCAGCGGCTATCATGTAGCGAGCCCTGGGCTCGCTACATGATATAGAAAAAAAAAAATTAAAAAAAAAACTGCCGCGCTGCCTCCTGGCGTATTTTTTTATACCGCCAGGAGGGTTAATACTGAGGATAGCTCTGGCTACATAATACTAGGTATCTAGAGGTGCCCCCAAGTATTAGCTAGCTAAAGGTGCCTCCGACTAACGGGAGATCTGGTCAGTGGGATGCAGAGACTCGGGTAAGTAACCTCTCATTTACACTCAGTTAGGGACTCTGCATAGATAAACCAGGAGACAGGCACCTGTGGAGGGGAGTGAGCCGCCTTTACACCATCAGGCGCCTGTAGGCACATGCCTACAGTGCCTTGTGGTAAATCCAGCCCTGCTCAGGGCGCAGTGTAGGAGGGGGGCGCACAACTCACTCAGCTATCATTCACCTATTGTGTTTGAAGCAGTGAGAAATAAGAAAAGGGGATACATGACAATGACTGCAAGCCAGATATCTAGAGATTAAGGTTTTTGGGGTCCAGGGGCGCCTCAGTCTAATAGCAATCAGTAATGATGGCTGGGGTGGAGGGATGGACGGGCGCACTTTGGTGCTTCAGCCTGATTTTAGTAAATTGAGGCCTTTGTTTAGCTTTTGCATGACTTCTGCCCAAGGTCTGTAACCATCTTCTCACTAACATAAGCCTTATGCTAACCTAATCCCTAACTTAACTTTTAAAGCAACCCTATTATTTTATTACTTAGTATTTATATAGTGCTGACATCTCCCGTAACACTTTACAGAATATGTCTTGAGTCACTTACTGTCCTCCACAGGAGCTAACAATTTAGTCCCTACTATAGTCATCGTAGTTTAGGATCAATTTAGGGGGAAATCGGAGTGTCCGGAGGAAACTCACGTAAACAAAGAGAACATACAGACTCCGTGCAGATATTGCCCTTTGCTGGGGTTCAAAACTGGGGACCCAGCGCTGCAAGCAAAGAGTGCCACCCTGCTACCCAATCCTAATCATATAGCCCTAACACTAGCTTTGCCAAAGCACTGGAGTCCCAATGCAGAGAAGAAATACTTTGCCTTTCTGTGTGACAAGTCGATGCTACTCTAAGCAATGTACCGAGGTGGAATATTCTCCTCCAACTGCTATACTTTGACAGCTTCTTCCCCCTCCTATTGAAAAAAACATGCTGCTTGGCAGAGAACAGCTGACCTGTTCACAGACCAGGGTAAACTGTCACCTGTAGCGACAGCAAAAGATCATTTGGGACTGCATTTATTCACGGTCTGTGTGTGGCTTTAGAATAGGTGGGCAGAAGGTCTAGCGTGTAAAACATGGTAGGTGTAGGAGGACCCATCACATGCTTACCCAGGTAGAACAGCAAATAGTTGCTCCAGCCAACACATGACATCAGCAACCAACTTTTCCTGTTTGTTAATTTTGTTTAAACTTTTATGGTTCAAAAAAAGGTTAGCAAGGTGTGTTTGTATAGAAAGGAGGAGTGTGTTCTGACTGGCGGGCGCATAGCGTGCTGGTCGCATGAGCTTGCCCTGTCCCCCTCATGATTAACACCCCCCCCCCCCCCCCATATGTCTCACTTTGTTGGTTTCTTGATGTATTTTAATTTATATTCTAATAAAGTGAAATATGGTCTCAATTAGTTAATGTTTGCATGATTAGAAGTGTTTCTGCTGTGTGTTTTTTTTCTCTTTTTTCTCTCTTCACAGGTGAAGGGTGAAGAGCTGTTGCTGAGCAGATTGGCAGCCGTCAAGATGTGCTTTGATTTGTGTGCAGTTTCTACCTGGCTCTGATTGGCCGTTGAAAAAAGCGGGTTGTTTAGGAGTTCCAATGAGATGGCTGCTCTCATCAGTTGATGTGACGGAGTGGTGTCAGTCAGTTCATTGAACTCACAAGCATCCCGCCCACCCTCCCATGTCGATGGCTCAATTTTATTGGAGATATATATATATATATATATATATATATATATATATATATATATATATATATATATATATATATATATATATATATATATATATATATATATCGCCGTGTTAGCAGATCTAGTTTCAATGGGGAGAATGTCACAATTTGTTAGGTGGACATTAAGTGTACAGCTAATATTTATTATGGTTATATATTGGGGGGGGGGGAGTGAAAGAGAGGAAGAGAAGTGGAAAGAAAGAGACCGTTTCTTTCATTAGCTCTGAAATGAGTAGTAAGCGCTGAGTTCACAGGAAATACTAATCCTTTCACAGTCTATAAAGAACAGTTTTCAGTATGTTTATCTGTGGAGAATGTGGAGGTTCTGAAAGGATGTCTTCGCATATATACTCTTGGGAAGTCTCATCTGGCTGACCTTTTACTATATAATCAAAAATAATTTATACAAGGAAAGCCAGCTTCCTTTCAAGGAAGAGTATGTGCTTAGCTGGAGATCCATCATATACTGTACATATAAGCAGAGTCTGCCTCATTACCGAGACTCCCCCAGAAGCAGCAGCAATCCTTGCGACATATCTCTTCCTGTCTCCTTTGTCTTAGATGACCTGCTGTAAATACATCTATCCTGCTTATAAAAAGTAATTCTGATAGCATCTGTAACCTGCATTCCCAGAGTTCCTCAGCCATGACACAAACTCTATTTCAGCATGTTTGTGTTGCATAGAATTCTTTTCAGATGAAGGATACAGGCATGGATAGCAATCACTATTGCATGAGCCTGCTCAGTTGAGAGATTGTGGAGGTAGGTTAGGCCACTCCAGCCCTCATCTGTCCAGTCTTCTGTGACTGCATGTCTGTGGGGGTCCCTCTGAAGACACGATCAGCTGCCATCTTGTAAAGGAAAAAATCTCAACTTTCTCTACTCAAACTTCCGTTTTTTTTGCACTTACTCCACATTGGCAAAGTGTTCCAATGAACTTTTGGTAAGGGGGATAAATAGTTTTGGTACTGAACTCCGTGTAATTCTCTGGTCACAGAAAAATAACTGTGTTGCCTTTCATGTGGCTAAGCTGAAGTTCCATAAATACTTATTATGATCTGTTTTCATTATATTCAGTCAACAATGCAATCGGGTCGGCACCACCAAAATAGTATAAAGCTCTTTTATTCCATGAAGCAGTGACAGACGCTGTTTCGGGCTATGTAGCCCTTTCTCAAACTGCTAGTAACTAGGTTACTAGCAGTTTGAGAAAGGGCTACATAGCCCGAAACAGCGTCTGTCACTGCTTCATGGAATAAAAGAGCTTTATACTATTTTGGTGGTGCCGACCCGATTGCATTGTTGACTACAGAGGGCCCCAAGAGGCACTGGGGCAGGGGTCTAGGCACACCTTCAGGTTCATTGGTGCTCCTACCGCTTGAAACCTTTCATTATATTCAGTAACATAGAAAAGCAACAGTCAATAAGGGGGAAATACTGTAATGTAGAAAGGCAACAGTCAGGTGGGAGGGAGGGATAAAAGATGGAGGGGAGGAGAAGGGGGGGGGGGTGGGATACTGTAATGTAGACAGGCAGGTCATCAACAATCACAAATGAATAGCTGACAACTTCTACCCTTTTTGACAGATGTTGGTTATTTGTTGGCGCCTGGAAGCACGGGTGGTAACATTTCCTCCAAGAGGAAAAGAGGGGAGGAGAAAGTGAGGAGGAAGGAGTGGAAAGAGAGGAAGAAGTGGTGGAGAGAAGATTGAGATGGGAGGAGGAGGAGGGGGGGGGGATGGATGGGCCTGGGGTGGAGATAAGCCAAGATTGACAAAGCTGGAAAAAACTGTCCATAAAAGTTTAAAGTGGATCTAGGTTTAAATGAAAAACCCAGCCCAATTGGGTACACTCTACCGTGCAGGTGTAAGACGCCTGCGCAGTAGAGCTGACCCGTTCGGGCTCAGCTATTTCCGCTGGAGCCCATCGGAAAGCCACTACTGCACCTGCGCTAGAGCAGGGAAGGTAAATAATTACATCGCCGCTGTTCGGGGGCTGCCCTCGCAGACATTCCATAGTGATCCATTCAGCAGCTGTGCCCCTCCTAAAGCAGCATGCACGCCTCCTCAATAGCACTTCCGTGGCCAGTGGTTCAGAGGGGCACAGCTACTGGACGGCGCAAAACAAAATAACAGCGAAAAACTGGACGTACCACAGGAGCCTGGAAGAGGCCACAGGTAAGCACTGGCCACCTTTCTTTCACTTTGGGTACCCTTTAATAAAAGTCAATCAAAAAATGCTCTATGTTCCCATGAAGAACAAATATACATACTGTTTTCCCAAAAGTTTTCCCACTGCCTGGAACACCATTGTGCCTTCGGTTTCACAGTAGAGAGGTTGAAAGGAGATTCCAGCTGCTGTTTGTCCTGTAACCTGCAGAGGAAATGAAAGAGAAGAGTCAGGGCGTGTTCCTCACTGATACTGGAAACTGAGCAGAACAATACAGTGTAATGCAAATGACTATGCTGGAACCCTGCAATCCTGTTTACAATCCAGCAATTATTGTGCAGATTACCTGCAGGGTACTTCAATGCCCTATTACCTCCAAATACCACAAACACCTGTGAGATACAGGAACCAGGCACCATTTATCATGCTGGGATTACACAATGAGATTTTTCAGTCGATTTACTGTCCGATCTTATTTTTGATCGATTTTCCGATCGATTGTCTTATCAATTTCCATTCACTTCAATGAGAAATCGATCAGAAAACCGATCGAATATAACATCGGACATGTCAGAAATGATCTATCGAACCATCTATCTGCTGAAAAAAAACGTATGGTGTATTGCCAGCAAAACAACTGGCTAATACAATCAGATTTTATTACAATAACAGGGAACTGTCATTTTTGACTGCAAGGTCTAAGGCCTAGTTCACACTAAGCGATTTTCCAGCGATATGTTGATCACTGGCGATCAGCAAAATGCCGCTGCTAATGCAAGTCAATGGTAGTGTTCACACTAGCGATCGCCAGTGATTAGCGATTTGCTGATGGTGCATGGAGCAATTTTGGATTGATTTTGGAGCGATTGCACTTCATAGATTCACAAAACGCAATCACTCCTAAATCTCTTTCCTGTACAGTGAAAAAACTGCTTTTTGCTGATCACCGGCGATCAAATACCAAAGCGCCCAGTGTGAACTGGCCCTAAGGAATTTTCCAACATGTCTGATCGGATTTCTATTGGAAAAACTGGATAATTGTTCAATTTTCTTGATTGAAAAATTGGTCGAATAAACTGGAAAAATCAGACATTTTTATTGTACCGTGTATGAGCACCATTAGTGTGATGTCAGTCTACCTAATAACTGTTGAATACATTTTGTACTTTCAGTCAGCCTTCTGGTCCATTTGCGCGTTAACTTTTTGATTAAGAAAAAAAAAAAAGTCCACATTGTCCAGCCGATTTTAACAAACGACTACTTCCAGAGCGCACAGCCATAGATACACGGAAAAATATTAGCATTGTGTCTGCTTAGCTTATCTGAAACACCCAGAAATCTTCAGAGATCAACTGCAGCACTTGACAAATTGTGTGCTTCCATACAGCCAACATCACTGTACAAACACATTCATTATGTACATTTTCCATAATACAAGGACAGCTGACAAGCTTGACCTCTGCACACGTCTGCACATGATGTGGCAAATGTCACGTGGAAAGAAAAAATATCTATTCTTAGAGAAGTATTTATCATAAACATGCAAAACATTCCTGGGCTGGGAAAAGTAAATTCACAACTTGTACAAATAGCTAAAGCAAATAAATAAAAAAAAATATATCTGCAATGCTTTACTTGATAGAGCATGGTGGTAGGTACAGGAAGATTGGCACCCAAGATAATAAGTTGGAACTCTTTACTGAAGAAAGACATGTGGAGATAAAACATACACCACAATTGGGAAATGCAGCTTACTTAGAGAAACACAGAGAATGAATACAGGAAATCACAATACCACAGAGATCATCATCACATTTTACAGACGGGGACATCTTGTGGCTGTCTTAGGCCCGGTTCACATTAGCGGCTGCTATCCGGAATCGCCGTGCCGGAGCCGTGCCGGAGCCGGACCGCATGCGGACCGGACGAAACGGACGCACGGCATAGCAATGAAAGTCTATGCGACCGTTCACATGCGTCCGTTTCGTCCGGACCGGAGCCGGACCGGATCCGGACTCCGGCGTCCGTTCCAACATGCGCTATTTTTTGGTCCGGCTGGTCCGGCTGACGTATCCGGACCGGAGCCGGAATGTTGCATCCGGCCAATGGAAACCAATGAGAACCGGAGAGCGCACAACACACTGGCTATAAAAACCGGATGTTGTACCACACTTCCTATGCAGACTCTATGGTATGGTGGCCATTTTGGATGGGGACCACATGGCACCAGCGTTCACAGAGTGGAGCAGCAGTGACTTCATGCTGGAGCTCTTTGGCAGCAATATGGAGCAGGATCTGTCTGATAGCGAGGGGGTGAGGCCCTACACATCAGAAGACCTCATCCTACAGGTGCAGCAGGTACCAGCCCTGTGGGACAAGGGGGATGCGGACCACAGCAACATCAAAAAATGCAGAGGCCTGTGGAAAAAAATTGCCAAGCTGTATGTGGAGGACTTTGAGAACTTGAGCAAGAGACAGCAAGGCACAGAGGGTATGTTGACTAGAAGTTTTTGGGGGGGGGCTTGTGGTTTAAGCTTGTGATGTATTCAACTTTTGCTATGGATTTGTGTCACCCACGTGTTGCCCACCCACCCGTGGCCCACCCACCTGTTCCCCACCCACCTGTACCCCACCTGTGATGTATCCCACCTGTGATGTATCCCACCCACCTGTACCCCACCTGTGCTGTATCCCACCCACCTGTGATGTATCACACCCACCTGTACCCCACCTGTGATGTATCCCACCTGTGATGTATCCCACCCACCAGTACCCCACCTGTGATGTATCCCACCCACCTCTACCCCACCTGTGATGTATCCCACCCACCTGTACCCCACCTGTGATGTATCCCACCTGTGATGTATCCCACCCACCAGTACCCCACCTGTGATGTATCCCACCCACCTCTACCCCACCTGTGATGTATCCCACCCACCTGTACCCCACCTGTGATGTATCCCACCTGTGATGTATCCCACCCACCTGTACCCCACCTGTGCTGTATCCCACCCACCTGTGATGTATCACACCCACCTGTACCCCACCTGTGATGTATCCCACCTGTGATGTATCCCACCTGTGGTGTATCCCACCTGTGATGTATCCCACCCACCTCTACCCCACATGTGATGTATCCCACCCACCTCTACCCCACCTGTGATGTATCCCACCCACCTCTACCCCACCTGTGATGTATCCCACCTGTGATGTATCCCACCCACCTGTACCCCACCTGTGATGTATCCCACCCACCTGTACCCCACCTGTGATGTATCCCACCCACCTCTACCCCACCTGTGATGTATCCCACCCACCTCTACCCCACCTGTGATGTATCCCACCTGTGATGTATCCCACCCACCTGTACCCCACCTGTGCTGTATCCCACCCACCTGTGCTGTATCCCACCCACCTGTGATGTATCCCACCCACCTGCGATGTACCCCACCTGTGCACATAAAACATACACAATGACCAATTATTATACATCAATTTATTGTAAAAAATTAATACATTTAAAATCACTCAAACTTGAAACTCCAAAATAAACACATTTCAACAAAACATATTAAAAACCAAACATTCACCCTCGTCCAGGTGGTGTGGTAAAATAAAGTCTCAGTTGGTCCCTGTTCCGCAGTGACACTACCCTTGGCCTGGTTGCATACCTCCGCAGGGGCATTAGTGGAAGCACATTCGGGGGTTCCGGAGTCTCTCTTTCCTCCTGCCGCACAAAGTTGTGGAGGATGCATGCTGCCTTCACCACGACAACTGCGTTGCCCGGTTTCAGCAGCATGGGCGTGTGGAACACCCTCCACTTTGACACCAGGATCCCAAATGTGCACTCCACCATTCTCCTTGCACGGCTCAACCGAGCATTGAAGTGTAGCTGGCTGGCATCAAGTCCCCTGTCTGGGTACGGACGCATTACATGGTCGGACAGGGCGAAGGCCTCATCCCCCACAAACACATAGGGGTAGGCCGGTGCCCTTGTCCCAGGCCAGGGTCTGTCACGGGGGAGACGCAGTCTGCCTTCCTCCATCAGCCGGCAAAGGGTCGTACGCTGGAAAATTCCAGAGTCATTGGAACTACCGTACGACCCCACGTCCACGTACACAAACTTGTAGTCCGCATCTGCCACTGCCATTAGAACAATGCTGAAGTATTTTTTATAGTTGAAATAATGGCTGCCACTCCCCACGGGTTTCTGAAGCCGGATGTGTTTCCCATCCAGTGCGCCAACACAATTAGGAAACTTGCACTCGGTCCAGAAGCCCTGGGCGATCTCCTCCCATTTCGTGGTGTCCGGCACAGGCATGTATCTGGCCCTCAGTCGCGTCCAAAGGATCCTCGAAGTCCTCACGACGATGCCTGCCACCGTGCTCTTCCCAATACGAAATGTGACATGTAGCGATGTATATGTTTGTCCAGTTGCGATGTACCTACAAGAGAAATAATCGAAATCAATTTTTCATGTCGTTACAGGAGAAAGGTACAAGACAAGGTGGCGCAATATACGGGATGCATATGTGAAATGGCTACGGAAGAAAAAACTTGCCGAACGAAGTGGCAGTGGCGGGGGAAGGCGACAAAAAGACTACCAATTTGCCAAGCAATTGTCTTTCATCAATGCAAGCCTGGAACCTAGACTGTAAGTACCACTACTGTGGGCAGGAACTGAGAGCTCATTTACCATGACTTCGGCCATGTATTGCTATGGCCTCAATTCCCATGGCTAGCGAACTTTTCTCACAAGCTTTATCAAATGTTGGGTAGAAACGGGTGATAAAGTGATTGCTAGTGTTTGCTAGCTCTGTGAATTGACGCCACATGCTGTTTGGCACACCAATAAATATTTTTTTTATCTACAGGACTGAAGACAATTTGGAGCAAGAGGAACCGACCCAGGAGGCACGGTTCAGCAGTGAGGAGAGCTTGGTGGATGATGACGTCGCCGATGTAACCTATTGCCCCGAGGCGAGGAGTAGGAGGAGGGAGTCCTTAATCACAACTCCGTCCTTTGATGATGACTTGGCAGAAGAGAGCTTGGATGTTGAGGTTGCAGGACCGAGTGTGGAAGAAGCTGAACCTCCACAATCGACCGCTATGGAAGCTCCAGGGGAACAAGAACAAAGTGAGGAGCACCGAGAGACTGCAGCACAACCAGCGCGCAGGGCAACCCCGACACAGGCCAGAGGACGGGAAGATGCTGCCACACCACCAGTGAGGACCACCACACCAGTGAGGCGTCGAGGTACCCTCCCCCCAACAAGGAGAGAGACAGAGTCCGAGATGTCCGGGGCTGTCTCCGGACTTCTCGGGATTCTTCAGAGCCACCAAACTCTCATAACCCGGCAGTTGCAAGATGAGGACAGGGGCCATATCATGGAGCAGTACAAGTCCCACATCACTACACTGCAATGTGAGCTCGACACTGTACATGGGCACTACAGGGACGAGCTTAAAATGATGCATGAGATGCACAGAGGAGAAATCGACCAACTGCGTGCGCAGCATCATCAGTCGGTGGGCCAGCTGCAGAACATGATGCAGCAAATGCATCAACAAAGCAAGGAACTACTGAAATTGCAGGCACACCCGTGTTTTCACACTGTGATGTCTCTAATACCATATCTTGAAAAGGTGCCTTCACAAAACCTGATGGCGTGCCATTCCAATTTGCTGGAGGTGATTAAACAGCACATGGACACGCCATTATTGCAACCACCAATTTTTAGACCCCCACAACCAACAGCGGTGCCCACCTGGCAATCATCACAGATGTACACCGGCTACAGAGGCAGTCAATATGGGCCACCGCTGTCAGGGTCCAGCTCATCCACGACCAGCACCCAAGAGAGTCCAGATTTCCAGGCAGCAACTCCCACCTTTTCTAGTAGTGGTGCCGATACAATTTGAAAAAAAAAGTCAAATTGTTCCTGGACATGCTCCTCTGAATACCTCCGATCCTCGGAGGAAGGATACCATCACAGGGCTTTTTAACTTTTGGTTTTGCTGGACTTGAACTTTAGGGCCTGGTGTCCCCGAAAGACACTACCTGGGTCACAACCTTGTGCCTGTTGCACTGCACCTGTAGTCCTGCACCTGTGCCTTTGATTCCTCTTGTTCCTTACTTTGTTGATCCTAATCACTTGCACAAGACCCTTGGAGCCATGGGTGAAGGACACCTTCACTGGTCGGTGAGAGGCCTAGCCTTTTCACTGACCTGTGTCCTTCATCCATGGCTCAGAGGGTCCTGTGCCAGTCGTTAGGTTTTAGAAGCACTAATAATTTAGGGCCTGGTGTCCCCGAAAGACACTACCTGGGTCACAACCTTGTGCCTGTTGCACAGCACCTGTAGTCCTGCACCTGTGCCTTTGATTCCTCTTGTTCCTTACTTTGTTGATCCTAATCACTTGCACAAGACCCTTGGAGCCATGGGTGAAGGACACCTTGACTGGTCGGTGAGAGGCCTAGCCTTTTCACTGACCTGTGTCCTTCATCCATGGCTCAGAGGGTCCTGTGCCAGTCGTTAGGTTTTAGAAGCACTAATAATTTAGGGCCTGGTGTCCCCGAAAGACACTACCTGGGTCACAACCTTGTGCCTGTTGCACTGCACCTGTAGTCATGCACCTCTGCCATCGGTTCCTCTTGCTCCTCACTTTGTTCTTGTTCCTAACCACTTGCACAAGACCCTTGGAGCCATGGATGAAGGACACCTTGACTGGTCGGTGAGAGGCCTAGCCTTTTCACTGCCCTGTGTCCTTCATCCATGGCTCAGAGGGTCATGTGCCAGTGGTTAGGTTTTTGAAGCACTTCAATTTTAGGGCCTGGTGTCCCCGAAAGACACTACCTGGGTCACAACCTTGTGCCTGTTGCACTGCACCTGTAGTCATGCACCTCTGCCATCGGTTCCTCTTGCTCCTCACTTTGTTCTTGTTCCTAACCACTTGCACAAGACCCTTGGAGCCATGGATGAAGGACACCTTGACTGGTCGGTGAGAGGCCTAGCCTTTTCACTGCCCTGTGTCCTTCATCCATGGCTCAGAGGGTCATGTGCCAGTGGTTAGGTTTTTGAAGCACTTCAATTTTAGGGCCTGGTGTCCCCGAAAGACACTACCTGGGTCACAACCTTGTGCCTGTTGCACTGCACCTGTAGTCATGCACCTCTGCCATCGGTTCCTCTTGCTCCTCACTTTGTTCTTGTTCCTAACCACTTGCACAAGACCCTTGGAGCCATGGATGAAGGACACCTTGACTGGTCGGTGAGAGGCCTAGCCTTTTCACTGACCTGTGTCCTTCATCCATGGCTCAGAGGGTCATGTGCCAGTGGTTAGGTTTTTGAAGCACTTCAATTTTAGGGCCTGGTGTCCCCGAAAGACACTACCTGGGTCACAACCTTGTGCCTGTTGCACTGCACCTGTAGTCATGCACCTCTGCCATCGGTTCCTCTTGCTCCTCACTTTGTTCTTGTTCCTAACCACTTGCACAAGACCCTTGGAGCCATGGATGAAGGACACCTTGACTGGTCGGTGAGAGGCCTAGCCTTTTCACTGACCTGTGTCCTTCATCCATGGCTCAGAGGGTCATGTGCCAGTGGTTAGGTTTTTGAAGCACTTCAATTTTAGGGCCTGGTGTCCCCGAAAGACACTACCTGGGTCACAAACTTGTGCCTGTTGCACTGCACCTGTAGTCATGCACCTCTGCCATCGGTTCCTCTTGCTCCTCACTTTGTTCTTGTTCCTAACCACTTGCACAAGACCCTTGGAGCCATGGATGAAGGACACCTTGACTGGTCGGTGAGAGGCCTAGCCTTTTCACTGACCTGTGTCCTTCATCCATGGCTCAGAGGGTCATGTGCCAGTGGTTAGGTTTTTGAAGCACTTCAATTTTAGGGCCTGGTGTCCCCGAAAGACACTTGGGCAGCTATGCCCTACAACTCTTCCAGCACAAAGTTGGTGGTTGGTGTTCCTTAAAACTGACCGGGCTATACCATAGATATGTTATTTTTTTGTCTTCCATGTTGGAAGAATGTTTCCATGTTGGAAAGTGGTTGTTTTTGCAATAAAAAAATTTGTTTTTACATACCTCAGTGTGATGAGTAGTTGTTCTTGTGGTGTGACTGCTCTCCTGAACGTGGTATCCTTCTTCCTAAGGTCATCCTTCACCATCTCCAAAAGGGTATCAAACCTGTCAGGAGATGTAAAGGAAGAAGCTGTAAAGTATGTTGTGGTACAAGGTGTTGGGTGGAGGATGGGGGAGGTGTGTTTACAGAGGTTTGGGAGTGTTGTGGAGGGTGGGGGTGTAGTGTATAGCTAGGTATACAGGGGTGTGGGGGTCAGGGTGGTGTGTTTAGCTAGGTATACAGGGATGAGGTGTTGTGGGGGTGAGGGTGGGGTGTTTAGGAATGGTGGGGGTTGGTGTATTTAGGCCTATATACTTACAGGGGAATAGACATCCGAGTGTAGCTGTAGAACTTCTGTGGGTGTCGTCTGAGGTCCCGGTAGAGGGCCTGGAACTCTCCCTTCCTCTGCCTCCTGGCTAGTAGAGGGTGCACCCACCATCTCCTGCGAGGAGCACGCCTTCTCCCCACATAGTAGTAGGTAAACAACAGGAAGGAGAGAATTCCCAGGTAATAAGCGTAAAAAATGACTGGATCCATGGTCCCAACTGCTGTCTCTGTATCCAAGGATGGTCTCCACACGTCCAGCTGTCTCCAACAATGACCCCAGAGCTTCTGCTGACCTCCCAGAACCCCAGGTATTTATACAGGTTGTTATCTCTTTAAGAATCCGGATCCGGACCGCAACCGTGTTCATACCGCACGGAAACCGTATGCAACCGGACCGGATCCGGACAGGAACCGTACGGTTCAGGTCCGATCCGGCTCCGGTGCGGTCCGGACATCCGGTGCGGTTTTTGCAAAACCGCAAGTGTGAACGGGGCCTTACTATACTGCAGTTTAGCTAATGTTGTTACTACCAACATTATTAACCTATGTTCAAGGACAACTGAAGTGAGAGGGATAGGTGGGCTGCCATATGTATTTCCTTTTAAACACTGCAAATTGCCTGGCTCTCCTGCTGTTCTATTTGGCTGCAGTAGTGTCTGAATCACACCAGCATGCAGCTAATCTGGTCAGATCTGACAATGTCAGAAACACCTGATCTGCTGCATGCTTGTTCAGGGTCTATGGCCAAAAGTATTAGAGGCAGAGGATGAGCAAGACAGCCAGGCAACTGGTATTACTTAAAAGGAAATAAACATAGCAGCCTCCATCTCCCTCTCGTTACAGTTGTCCTTTAAAGACAAACTTCAGCAAGAATATAAACTAACCATCATTACCCAATCCCCTCACACCAAGAGGACTTGTGGTCTTGTGGCCTGCAGAGATGGCCAAAGACAGGCAAGTAATTCCGGCTTGCATGAAGATTGAATGCAAAATATATACAGTTTGGAGCTGGACCCATCAAATGCAACTCCTGTCAGTTTTAATTGGAGAAATTCAAAATGGCATATACTTTACATGAAATATGCATGCAAAATGAAGTTATTTGCATCTCTTTGATGTAGTGGTCATCAGAGTAACCAAGCAGCTCAGGGTGACCCAAACTACTAGGAATGTATAGGGGGATAAAAGGGACCAAAACGCCCTCCTACTAAAAAAGCAAAGCTTGGTGTAATTGCCTTCTTAAAACAGAAGGAAATTTGCAATAATTCAGCTATAAATGAACTTTCGTGGTTACCCACAATGCACTACTACTAAATATGCAAATTATCCCTTTTCGCCCTTGTTAAGCCAAGCAAGCATCCAGAACCGCTGGTATATAGCAAGCCTATAGCTTTAAGTTTTACACAGCCATATCAAACCCACATGTAGTGGTCATGTGATATATAGGTAGTCCTCGGTTAACAAACGAGATAGGGGCTGTAGGTTGGTTCTGAATCTGTTCTTAAGTCAGAGCACTGTGCCATCTCTGCCCCCTGTACCTCCTCTGTGCCCCCCTGTGCCTCCAGTGTCCTCTTCTGTCACTTCTGTCCTTTGTACCTGCTTATACTAGTTTAAAAGCCATTTTTTCTTTGATTTTTTTTAATCGATTTTCTCAAAAACTACAAGTCCAATTTGAAAATTTTTTTGACTTGTTCCCATGGAAACAGAGAATCCATGCCGTTCGTAAGTCAGGGACTACCTGTACTGTATCTGTCCTTTCAGGCTATAGGGCAGTTTTGCTTTCTATGTGGACAGAAGGCAATACAACAGCCTACTATCCTTATATAAGGATAATGTCTGTAACGTCAGATTTCTACTACCTACTGTAAGTGACAGCAACGTAGAAGAAAAGTCATTTATGACTCATTTTAAGGAAAAAAAAACACTTCTTATTTGTATGTGTTTACATGTTCTTTACATTTTACAATTTTTCACGATAGTGGTCCTTTAAATATTCAAACAGTTTGCTGTATGAATGTCCCCGCTCCTCCTGCATGACCCAAATTCTCCTGCCCTCCTTAAGCAGTTACCAGTCACCGGGCTGCTCTGCACTCCAAATGGCGGGTGCTAGGTTGAGAATGCAGCAAGGTGACAACACAAGGCTGGATGATGCCATCATTAATAATGGGGAGTTGGCACTGTTTGGAAGTTTTTATTCTACGCTCTGCAGTGAGGAGGAATGCTTCTGTTGGCTCAGTTCTATCATCTCTTGTCCAAACAATTCTCTTGACTTATAACCCGAGCGCTATATGACTTGCAGATGTAGAAATGGGTCAGTAAATAGAACTGTGATCAACAGCATTCAAATAATAAATGGGAGGAAGGGAGTTGGTTGGGTAGCACACAAGAGATGCAAATAATCCTGTCGGATGCAAGATTATGCAAATTTATGACATTTGACAATGGACCAAATTCCACTAAGGTAGGATTCTATTGGTCCATTGCATAAATTTGCATACGCAATATGCATACTCCTGCACCAGATTATTTTCATCTCATTGACCATCGCTAATCCCACGTTCAAATCTAGGCCAGGGCCCTATATGCATGGAGTCTGTGTGAACCTCCAGGCATTCCGGTTTTCTTTTACATCCCAAAACCACACTGATTAATGTTAATTGGTTCCCATCCAAACTGGACCTCATTCCTACGCTAAACAATCTTAAGCCAAGCTAGTCGGAGCTGTATTGGCCAAGAAACAACCACACTAAAGGTGGCCATACCTCAGGCGACTTGGCGTCTAAACGACTATCCGATTAGTTTAATCCATTCTGATGAAAATTGGTGCCAAGTGCATGTCCTATCAACAATGCAACCAATTTCAGCCAAAATTGATTGCATGAATCCATCGGACATGCTGCAAGATGTAGGGCTGACTTGCTCGATTGGGCGCGCGGCGGTAATGGTGAGCGATGTCAGGACAAGCGATGAAACCCCCGAAGCTATGCCCGCTAATATTCAATGTGCCCCTCCTGTACACTATATATTATGTGTCCTTGCCCGCTGCCAGCTCCGGGCACCGCCCTTCATTCATACACGCGCCCCCAGTGGTTGCCGGAGTAACATGGACGCATGTGTGACATCAAACATGTACCCATATGTACGCTGGCATCCAAGTGGGCCATGTATATGGAATGAAGGACAGGCCGGGAGCAGGTAATGTATAGTGCACTGGGGGATTGGGGGGGGGGGGGGGTCGGGGCACAGTAAACATTAGGAGGATAGCGTTGGGCCAGAGAGGTGGCGGAAGCGGCGTCACAAGGCTGATTACGGATTGATTTCAGCATGAAATTGATCAGGAATCTGCCTTCGGTGTATGAGCAGCTGACAGATCTCTCTCGAATCTGCCCATCATTGCTTTATGTATGGCTACCTTAAAGGGGCACTATGGCAAAAAATTGTAAAATTTAAAATATGTGCAAACATATACAAATAAGAAGTAATTTTTTTTCCAGAGTAAAATGAGCTATACATTTCTTTTCTCCTATGTTGCGGTCACTCACAGTAGGTAGTAGAAATCTGACAGAACCAACAGGTCTTGGACTAGTCTGTCTATTCATAGGGGATTCTAAAGGATTTATTTATTTTCAAAAGTACTTAGTGAATGGCAGTTTCTCTGTCCAACTGGCAAAAAAACTGTGTAGCGAGCAGGGAAGCTGGCCAGCATCATTGTTTAAATCCTTTTTAAGGAATATCTTTATAAAAGAATAAAAGCCTTGCCGAGAATCCCCTATGAAGAGATAGACTAGTCCAAAACCTGTCACTTCTGTCAGATTTCTACAACCTACTGTAAGTGACAGCAACATAGGAGAAAAGTCATTTATGGCTCATTTAACTCCGGAAAAATCGTACTTATTTGTCTAGGTTTGCACATATTTTAAATTTTACAATTTTTCACCATAGTGCCCCTTTAATGAATCCCGCCACCAACAGCCTTGCCCCCATTACCGCCTTCCCGGATGGTCACTTAGCTAGACAATGATTAAGGATGAACAAGCACTTCCTACATAGACCAGAAACTTCAGCCACACAATGGTCACCCTTTTCTTCTCTATTGACAGAACATCCTGCACAAAGCAGCATGTTTCCAGAAGTTCTAATGAATGAATAAGGATAACACTGATCTAGTAGGTGTACAAGATCTTAGATAAAATATTAACGGACTAGTGACCTTAGCCCATTTAAAAACGGGCTAGGTCTGTCACTGCGCATGCGCCCGCACACGTCTGCTGCGCGCATGCCGTGCCCACTCGTCATCCCTTACCGCGCCTCACTCCCCCTCAGTGTCTCTGCGTCCCTGCACATGCACATAGCGCAAAAGGCACACACACGGACATGGGACACAGAGACACTTAGGGATTATTATAGAGGATTACAGATGCAGAAAAAACAGGTAAACAGTGTACACATTTACTATACTGCATGGGAGAAGCACTGCTGCAGCAGAAAGCTTTGTATCACCTGTCACATGGCAGCTATTTGACATCTGCAGAAAGGTGCTGAGAGAATGAACAGACGGCGCAGTGCACAAACCTACTGCATCCTGGAACACAGATACCATCTCTGCAGTCAGGCAAAGCTGCTCAGAGTCATCAGCGCAGACTGGGCGGCCCGAGCCATATACCACTCAACAGCAGTAATACTGCCACGGTGATGATACAACCTGTCAGTAGGCAGGTGGAATGTCCTGTGTGTTTTACACGTTAAGTAATAACATGTCAACTGTGTGAAAGGAAAGATACAAGTCAGGATGAAACTCTTTATAGAACGCTGGAGACCTGTAAAAGGAAAGCTGAAGTCATAGAAAAGGATACTATACATCAGTGCTGCCCAATTCATATTAAAAAATGAATACATTCAAAAACTACCTTTCTGTATTGTGTAGCCATGTATGATTTTGGCATATCATTAAAAAAGTATGCATACTTGCTTCATAACAGCTGTGCACGGTTTGGTGAAAGGCAAAACTCCCTTTGCACACAGTCTAGCAGTTCATCTGCAGACACACCTACTGTAGTTACCACTTTCTATTCAGGTGCTCAGTCACCTCAACTACATCCAGGGCTGTGGAGTCAGATTCGAGGAGTCGGAGCAATTTTGGGTACCTGGAGTCAGAGGTTTCATTAACTAAGAAGTCGGATGATTTTTGTACCAACTCCACAGCCCTGGTTACATCACACACCAGTTGTCATCCAGCATGACCATCTCCACTACAGAAAAGCTGCTTCTGGTACACTGAACAGTGTAGCAGTTTTTTTTTTTTCATGGAAACGCTACTGGTTTCAATAACGGGATTAGCTTGGGTTCTTTAACCACTTGAGGACTGTAGGCTTATACCCACCTAGTGACCAGGCTATGTTTTACAATTTAGGCCGCTGCAGCTTTAGGGGCTCGATGCAGGGCCGTATAACTCAGCACACAAGTGATTCCTCCCCCCTTTTCTGCCCACCAACACAGCTGTCATCACCTGTGTGCTACAGACAGAGCAGCGGTAGGTCCACTTCCCAACATAAATAACAGAATTGTCCCCCGTTTCACCGTATATGACATTCTGCACTGATGGAAGGATTTCCTTACTCTTGCAGGCAGAGCTTCCACCCCCACCTTCCTCTCTATCCGCCAACCACATATTACCTTCTATATAAATCAGAAGGTGAAGATGTTCCAGGACCCGAGTCATGGAAAATGTGGAGATTGGGTTTCCTGTTCTTTTACCGCGGGTGTAAAAATAGCCCAGTTGAAGCCCAAGGTAGAGCGAAGTCTGAATTTACATCTGCCTGAATTATTAACAAGGGCCGGTCACTTCAAACATGCTTGCGTAATGAGTGCGTGGTCAATAGCGGTCTATTGTGTAACTGAAGAGTTCCTTATCTCCGTGCCAACAGAAAGGTGAGAGATGCTGGTTTATCACTACTCCAGGCACAGTGCGACAGTTCGCAGCGCCATACAAGTTGTCTTGTAGCTAAATGCATGGCAATAACATATACAGAACTTCCTCTCCTGTGTTCTCATTTGTTCATGAATTTGTAGGAAGGGGGAAGTAAACACTGCATACAATTTGTATTAGAAACGGTTCTAGAACCTTTTTGCCCTTTGAAGCAATACATTGATAGGATGCCCTCCTCCCCCGATGTGTGTGGGCAAAGCTGGACCGCAGAGGAGAGATGCATCGGGCTGTGCATTGCAGGCACCACAGTGCTTACCTCCCTCTGCTTCCTCCAAGACAGCATCAACTCCCTGCTGGCCCGCAGCATCCCAGCTATGATCCCCATGAGGTATGTGCTGCACCAACGTCCCATCACTCACCTGCTCCCGACAGATGGGATCCCCAGCCACACATGAAGTCCTGCTTCCTCTCTGATGTCTTGTATCCATGGCTACAGCCAGAGCTGGGAGAAGGTCCTCCAGCACCAAGGCTGAAACTCCAAAGTGCGCCCCTCCATCCTTTTCCCCCCAGGACCCCAACACCTTAATCTCTAGTTATCTGGCTTGCAGTCACTGCCATGTATCCACTTTTCGTATTTCTCTCTGCTTCAAACACAATAGGGGAACGACAGTGAGTTGTACGCCCCCTCCTACACTGCGCCCTGAGGCTGGAGCCTCTCTCGCCTCAGCCTAGCACTGGCTACAGTGGCGCCTCATGCGACCCAACAGCATGTACCAGGTCACATGGGGCACAGCTGTAGCCATGGATAGGACACTGGATGGGAGGATGGAGATCCCATTGCTGGAACGCTGAGAGCAGGTGAGTGAAGTGGCGCTGCACATCTAGGGAGGGGGAGACATGGAGTGCGAGGAGGGGGGAAATTTGAGGGGTTAACTTACAGCAGCAAGACCATTGCACCTAACCAAAAGGCATAGACTGAGCCATGTTCCGTATTCCAGAAGGGGTGTGACTAAAGCTAAATGTTGGCGGACAGTGCTATGGCTTATTGATTCAGCTGCACTCCTGCGTCTCCCCACTCAGGTTTTAATGGACAACTGAATTGAGAAGAATATGGAGGCTGCCATATTTATTTCCTTTTAAAACAATACCAGTTTCCTGGCAACCCTGCTGATCTATTTGGTTGCAGTAGTATCTGAATCACATCAGAAACGAGCATGCAGCTAATCTTGTCAGATCTGACAATGTCAGAAACGCCTGATCTGCTGCATACTTGTTCAGGGTCTATGGCTAAAAGTATTAGAGTCAGAGGATTATGCTGGGCATACACGGACAGGAGGGAGGCTTATCAATCGATGATAATATCCGACGTGTCCGATACCCCGCCGGATCGATACTGCGCTTGATACCAGCGGGGAGAACAATGACAAGAAACAAGCTGCTCATTAACCACTCCCGCGGGGACGAGCGGCAATCGATCCGCACGCACGAGCGGTGACACGCCGGCATAGAGCCACTGACTCGATACCGGCGCAAAAACGGTCCGTGTATGCCCAGCATTAGATGCATTTGAGGCAAAGGATCAGCAGCATATCCAGGAAACTGGTATTGCTTAAAAGGAAATAAATATGGCAGCCTCCATATAGCTCTCGCTACAGGTGTCCTTTAAGTGTATTAGTCATACTTTCTGTCTTGTATTTGAATAAAGGCTGCCATTTGATACTTTCCCAAACCTATCAAGTCACGGCACTTCTCTTTGTTGATAAGGCCGAGTCCATTGTTCCCTTCCTCACCACTCCCGCTGGAGGCGACTCCATCATGCGCCACACATTGTCCCTCCTCCTCTGCCCACAGCAGACATATCGATCAACTATGGCACAGTAAGATATTTGTGCAGCGCTCAGCTCCCAAACGGTTGTCTGAGAGATCAAGTTCCTATCCCCATAGGCAACAAGCAAGGTGCGTGTATACGCACCTTTACTCTCCTAAAACCTGCTGTATCTTTACAGGACACAATACACAATATACAAGCAAAGTGAAAAAAAAATGTCAGATCTATTACTGCAATCCTATCTGGCAGGAGGTAGCGATGGGCTTGTTTATCAGGATTTGACAGGTCTGTATCTGGTGACATCCAGCAATGAGATTATCCTTGAAGGGAAGGACAGATGACATGACTGCAATGTGTGGAAGGGTCACAGGGCCAGATAACGCACTTTCAGCAGAATAAAATGCAATCACACTCACATCTCCAACAGACCTTACATTGTTCTCTGACCTCCAAGGTATCTTGATTGGCATTCTGGTTATTCACAGACAAATGCATTGAGCAATAACCTCTGAAGGTCACATCATAAAGAATCTGGCGAGACCCTCGGTGGTTGTACATAGCCTCCAAGATTCTGAAGATGAGAGAGACCTGGAGCCCAATGGTGCAATATAGTTTGCACAAGATGGTGTTATGAAATTGGAGATATTATACTCACAAGGGTGGGTTGCGAAGCCTGCAAAAAACATCAGAACCTGCGGAAAAACAACTATTCCCACTCTGTATCCCAGGTCTGCTGTGCAGGTACTGGTCAGTAGCACTCCTTGGATTATTGAAAACATGAAGTTTGCAATGCTGTACCCCGAAGTGTTTAGGCTAATCTATGAAACACTGTTAGAGGTGCCATGGATATCTAATGCCTATGAGTATAATATGCTAAGTATGAGTTATTAAAATCTTACCTCCTTCAAGGAACAAGGTATAATGTTAACTCATGCACATGGGTGGTAGCACACTTCCTCGGGTCAGTACAAAGTGCCTTTGGAAGCAGAAGTCACGCGTGTGAGTGTCTATCTTTAACACGCACACCTGTAACTTCTGCTGCCAAAAGGTAATACCTTATGTGGTTTGTTCCTTGACAGAGGTAAGATCTAATTACTCCTACTTATATTATAGACATTAGATATCCAGGGCGCGTCCAACAGTGTTTCATACATCAAAAAAACCCACAACTCCCAAACATAACGTTATATATCTGTCAGTGATGGGAGTCTGGAACCAATCCAGGAGGCAACCAATAGTTTTTAGAAACCACTTCTATGTATAATCAGAGAAACACTCAAAGTAAAATTCTTACAGAAATACGTCTTATGTCTGAAGGGATGGTTCATGATCATTTCTGCCTCAGCCTGGTGTCTATACAGGTATCTCCAGTCTTCTGTGCCAAACACATGGGGAATAAAGCGGCCACAGTGGAATTTTTCATGACAGTTTGGTCTGGGGTTATTACAGAAAGCCTTCGGTTTCTCCTCCTCCTCCCCCCCCCCCCCCCCTTGGCATTAGAGCCCATCTAAACTTTCTAACTTATCTGCTGCCTCTGTTTCCCCTAGCCCCCTTTCCCCAACTAAAACTAAAGTGGGGATCTCGCCTTAAACACTCTCAAATTTACCCACCAAGGATGACAGGTTTCTACTAATGTCACACTGTACCTTCTGGACAGGCATGTTCTAGAGGTGGGATGCCACACTTAGGTTGCCTGGCTTCCAGTTGTGCTGTCACAGCTAGGAGAAGACATGTTGCTCATGCCACCAGTTGAAGGAGAGACGTGATTGGTAAACCACTGACCCATGCCACAGCATACTGGTTGGTGGAGACATGGTGTCTCAACTCAAGTAGCAGGTTTTGGGAGGGTGAAGAGGTACGTGGTTACTACACTGGGGTTGTTGCTAGAAGAAAATCAGAGCGCGAGTGACAATATTTCTAATATATTTTTATGAAATTTGAATGGTGTAGGGTAGATTGCCAGTTTCTTGAAGTATAGACCCATGCAATTTTCTCAAAGTGTTCAATCATTTATTTTATAATTGGGGATCTATTATTTTTAATGACAAGACAAGATATGAATGTTCTGATATACGTGCCCAGTACGATTTAACCAAAGGGTCCACTTCAAGCAAAGGATTCACACCTTTACTGTCTTGTCCCTTGTCATTTTTCTCCCATTGTGCAGCCTGTTCACACCCAATGCCTGTGAAATAAAACTGTCAATACAGCAGAAATGCCATAACAGCAGTACACAAAGCACTAAGCAATGACGGTTGGGAAATTGCACCAGCTCAGAGACATCACTGACTTCTGAAAATCAATAGGGTGATAATGTTCATCTACAAGGAAAAGAAGCATTAGCTGCATACCATGTGCTAAGGTCAGTGCAACCCATAAAAAGGCCATTGTCCATATACACCAGCATCAGCTGGACACTGGCTCCCAGTGATTGGTACTGGAGTAGCAGCTGATGTCATCCTTCACAGTAGGGCGAGCAATGGAGGCCTCTTGGTCAAGCACACCTGGCTCACACGACATTATACTAAAAAGCAGCTGTAATCTCAATGCACCCTACAGTTCCATCATTGCCCATCAACATGGCTTTTAAATCCCTTCTATATTACATGGCAGATCACTGAATAATAGATGCAATCAGGGAATAGAACAGGTTAGAGTGACTTTTTTTACTAGGAAAAGGATAATGTGATGAATGGATGCGTACAGAAATGTTCCTGGTGGTGGAGGGGCTATTGCCCCTGGTGCTGTAGTTCATGTTGGAGCAGTGGTTACTTTTCCTGGTAAGCGTCTCTGGTGAGGCGGCGGTTGCTGCTCCCTCACAGTGCACAAGTTGGTCAGTCCCAAAAATCAATGTAGAGTGAAAGTATACATCTGAGCAGCCCTAGGCAGGGAACACACTTGACTGTTTTTGTGTGTATTTTCTGCACAGAAACTGAGAACTCATGTTGGGCTAGTGCACACTTAATGCGTTTTTTTGCATGCAGAAAAAGTAACTACAGGTAATTCTGCACATGGTCTGTTTTCTCTATTATATTAGCTGCTGTGGAAAAACGCATGCGATTTTCTGCATCTGTAAACACCCACGGTATGCAGAAAATTAATGCAGAAAAAATGCGCAGAAAACGAAAAGACAAATGTGTCCACTGCCTTATGGTCACTTAAACTGCTGTTTCTGGGCCTATTACTGGTTGAGGCGCTGTTCAATGGCCTGGACATGCATGCAATGACATTCTCATACATTGCACTAGGCAATAGGACAACAATGACCAATTTTGTCAGGTAAAGTTTTTTTTAATGAATACAAATATTGCCGCCTTCCCATTCCCAGTTTCAGGTACATTACTATGGACATACTGTATGTATGCTGCCAGGGACGCACTACAAATCACAAAACGCTATCACAATCACCAGTGCTTTGTGTAGCAGTATGTAAGTGATTTGAGGTGCATTTTTCAGAGATTTAAGTATTGTATTGAGCCCATTTACAAAATGCTGCACCTCCTGCATTACCGGTAGCTCCATTCGCAATCGCTCCAGTGGACTCAACACTATAGACTTACATTAGCAAAGCATTTTTGAAAGCGACAGCGATATTCAGAGCTCCAAAAAACACTCAAAAAAGCATTCTAGTGTGTGCCATTCCTAAATGCGCAGTTAAAAAAACAAACCAAAAAAGCACCTCTAGGTTAACTTCCAGTTTGTCTTCATGGTTAACCCATGGTCGAAAATTAATTTCATGGTCTAATGAGTTCACCTGGATAAATTAAGTGAAGCATGAAAAGACATGAGAAAAGATGTCATCTTCGTGGGTGGACAACCACATGGCACTTCCACACTGTTATGGGAATTACTCGCAGGTTTCCATGACGAGCACCAATGACGACATCTGTAATGAGCATGGCTTCCTTTCCACTTAACATGTCCGGTTAAATTTCATTTAGAAACACACGCAACAACCTCATTGGTGCTTAATATGGATGGGACCATTGTGGCGAACGCTGCTGTCATAGCAAGACAAGCAGGTGCAAGAGGATTAAAGAGAACCTGAAGTGAGAGGGATACGGAGGCTGCCATCTTATTGTCTAACAATGCCAGTTGCCTGGCTTATGTGCTGATGCCCCACCTCTAATACAATAAGTCACTGGCCCAGAAGGAGCATGCAGATCAGATGACAAACAACTAAACCCCAAAAAGCTCAGCATGACAGCCAGGCAACCGGCATGGCTTATAAGAGAATGAAAATGGCAGACTTTGTATTTCTCTCACTTCAGGTTCCCTTTAAAGGGCATCCAAGGTGAAAATAAACTGATGAGAAAAACAATTGTGTCTATCCTACTTCTACCTATCTATATCTCATCATGTCAACTTGGTTGTCCTTTAAGGATGGCGTATGTCACTGTCAAAAATATGTTTTAAATCAAAATTAAAATAGTTTAAAATAGCTGTATATTTGATTACATGTTGCTAAAAACTAATATGGCGATAATCCAATCAGTGAACTCCTGTAGTGGTGCTTTAAAAATATGGCACCAATGCAGATGTCAGTCCATGATCACATGATCAGGGGAGAGGAGGGGGAGGAGACTCAGCACAACCTACTACATAGTCTTCTTTGTTTATTTTGAAAAAGTTAGAGTGAAGAATATAGGAAGCACTAAGCTACAGGCCAGGCAATTTAGTTGTACCTTAATGTGGAATTAAGTAAAATTGTGCATGGAGATGAGGACAGTGTTAACACCACTACTACCATCCCCATGCACTACTCTTTTCCATATCACATTATTGCCATGATGGTAAGTATTACCACCTTCAGTAACACAACAGATCCTCTGTGCTGCTACCAAATCAATGTGCATTATCAAACCAATCCACATTCGGATCCACCAAAGCTGTTGTTCAGAACCAAACGACAGAGAGGATTGGGTCTCCACCTTGACCTGGGCCTGGTTAGGCCAATTTATTCAACAAGTACCACGGTAAAAAAGCACAACGTTTCGCTCTATCCAAATTTCCTCAAGTGCACAACCCTACCAGGTATGTAGAGCAACCAATGACTCCCCACCTTAGCCAGGAGCTGTATTTAGATAGTGGCACAGTCATGTGACCAAAGCTGTAGAGCAAGCCTGTCGTAAGAGTTATACAGACTGCTTTCTTGCCGTAATGATGATCCGAAGGCTGTAATACTTTATAAATTGATTACCTTGAAAATGTATAAAGATCAGGTGTTCTAACTATCCCATTGAGTTGCTGACCGATGTTGGTTCTGGATGAGTACCTTAAAATATCACAAGTAGAGGATCAGTGCTATAGCCAGGTAAGTAGCCTGTTCTGATGGAAACCAGTCATGCTACCTTCCATATATATATTTTATGGCAAGTGCAGTGAAACAGAAGTCGCTTGTTGAGTTAGTCTATGTGGGTTGTAATCCAGGGGTGGTTTCAGCTTTGCAGGCCGAGGGTTCAGCCATAATTCTCCAACCAATCCTCCATGATTGTAAATAAATGCATTTCCAGCTTAGGCTTTAAGCTTCTTTTATCCTAAGATAGCAGTTTCCATATTAGCTCTATACAGTAAATGCCAGATGTAGGTATCATTACTTCCCATGCAGAGTTTATGATGCAGCAAGCTATGATACCTATGAGGTCATCCAGCTCAGGGAATTCCAGCATAGACGACATCTGTTTGGAGTTTGTATGTTCTCCTCTAGATTGTAAGCCTTTGGGCAGGTCCTCCTCCTTTTGGGTCCTACCTGATCATGCACCTCCATTACTGTGCACCCATGCTATGCATTTGAGCGAACCTAACTTACCTAATCTCCATGCTCCCCTCCAGTGACTGACTAATGGCCCATACTCACGGGCTACAATTGTCGCCCGTGAGTATGAGGCGCAACACGGGCGCGCACCCCGAACAGTCGCTTGTCGCCAGGCGATTGACGTGGTCAATCGCCCGGCGACAGTTCGCCACAACTGTCGCTAGTCCGCATGTGTATGCGGACTAGCGACAGCAACCTCTACACAGAACACTGCGCTTCCGGCGGTGGGGGGGATGAACGTCGGCGACAGCTTCAGTCGCACCACTGATCCGTTTTCTGCGAGTGTACGCGGATGGACCTGGCGAGGAGCTGTCGCCGGCCTGTCGCGCACACGCTCACGTGTGCTAGCGACAGGCCACAAATGTAGCCTGTGAGTACGGGCCATAAGCATTACCTTGTACTCATACTGTGCTGCGTGATCTGGTTTTCTTGTATTCCTGTATTGTCATATTGCTGTATGTCACCCCTAAATATTGTCTGTAACCTAAACTAATGTCCAGCGCTGCGTAATATGTTGGCGCTTTATAAATACAATAAATAATAATAATATGTTTCCTGTAGGCTGTATTACATGCCCTGTATGGTTTGCAGCGCAGGCATATCAGCACTAAACCTTTCAGCCGCCACCTTTGACAATTTTGATCACATTGATCAACTTGCTAGAAATCAACTGCCCCAATATATTTAATCAATTTCAGCCAGAGCTGTGGGGGACCCCAACTACTAAGCTTCCCTTCCTCCGATACAGGGGACTGTACTTCAGCTGTTTTTATGGCTGCACTTGTTATGGGTGTGCAGATCATGATTGCTACACTTGGGTTTTATGACCCTTGTGAGATGGTCTCCAAGGCCGTAAAGGGCACCAAGTAAAGGGGTGTGAACATTGGGGGGCCCTATGAACTGTAGTTATGCCACTGCATGAGTGGTGCCTGATTAATTTCCAATCAGAGTAATCTTTGCTCGCCAGATTGGCTGTTATAGACCCATATCTGGATATTTTAACCCCCAAACCTGGACTTAAAACAACCTCTCCGCCATGACGTATCCCTAACACTAACCATACAGCAGGCCATAGACCAACGCTTGGTCTGTAGAGGCTAGGCTAGCATGCTCCTGTAGTTAACTTTGCATCAGACTGTTTAAAAATTGAAGAGCCTGTACAAGACAGATTATGGCAGGGGTGCTCATTAGGTAGATCGCGAAGGACTTCATGGTAGATCCGGACCTAACTACATTTTCCATCCTGTATATACAAGTGTGCTCCTAAAATTGTACATAGGTAGATCATATTGACTTGCTAATTATTTAAAGTAGCTCACAAGCCGAAAAAGTGTGGGCACCTCTGGCTTATGGGCTCTATTTCAGCAACTAAAGTCAGCCAAAGTTGTGCCAATGCAGCAGTAAAAAGTTTCTCGATTTGTCACCTATGGACCCTGCTATAAAACTGTGACCCTAACCTAGAACTAGTCCAATATAATCCATACAGGCAGATTAATCCACCTGAACTAAGGCATTGTACTCAATATTCAATCCTGACTGACAAATGATCCCGGCAACATGATCAATATTTCGATCTGAAAAACGTGTTTATGATCAGAAATAGCTACTAATAAAAAAACATTTTATCAGAGCAATGAGGTGTGGTGGCAAATATTGATTGCTCCCGCAAATATATGCGAAACTGATGTAACAAGAATAAGCTTGCTTGAAATAAAGGACTGGTCATCACACATGTGTTTTGGCACGTTCACCCTTTTTGATCGCCGATTGGAAAGACCAGAAAAATTGCATCCCCATTGTGAATAACTGTCGCCAGCCAAGATCAGGACTCGATCCCTCAGGCCACATATCGGGGCTGACTTCTGTACAAATAAGTCACTAGCCCTTTCTCTGGGGAATGGAGGGGGGGGGGGGGGGGGGGGGGGAAGAGTTCATAGGTAGGACGACACAGAGTGGCATGAAGCTGGTGAGTTGAGAAATAAAGGGGTTGGGGGTCGTTTGCGCATCACAGGAGATTAGTCATGCCAGAGCTTTAGGAGTCATCTGGGAGACTCCTATACATGGTAGTTTCTCACTCAAGGCGGACTTAATTGTTTGCCCTGGACAAGTTCAATGTAGTATTTGAATGTAGTTCAAGAGCATGCCTGATCAACAATATTATTAAATTCGGGGCAAATCTGGTCACATGTATTGATCGGACAAGCTGCAAGATGTCGGGCTGTCATGGTCAATCGGGTGCATGGAGGTAACAGCGAGCGATATCGGGACAAGCGACGTGCCTCCCGTATGTGCATTTATACATTACCTGTCTCATGCCGCCCACCGCGCGGTGCCCATCCAGCTTTCGCTCCTTCCTCATCCATTTGCACCTCATACACCACTGTATAGGGTGTGAAAGGATGTGACATCACACGTGCCACAAGCTAAACACAAGCGGTGAGTGAAGCGCAAAATGGAGGAGCAGGAAGGGGAAGACGGATGGGCACTGCACGGTGGGCGACATGACAGGTAACATATAAATACACATACTAAGGGGGCAGCAAGGTGGCAGACTCAGAATTTTCTGCTGAAATCGATTGGGCATCAGCGTGCGGTGTATGGGCATCTCTCTAATCAGATTCAATCAGAGAGAGATCTGTCTCTTGGTAAAATCTGCCCATTAGCGCTGCATGTATAGCTCCCTAAAGAACTGCAGAAAATTAACGGCTCGAGAACAAGCAGAGAAGTATGTCTCTCACAGAACGCACATTTTCTTTTAAGGTTTATTCAACTCATTTACAAAATACCACAAAGGCTCATGGCCGGGAACACACAGCCCAGCCTGCACTACAAGACACAAAACAGACATCCCATCAGGCATGCAGCATAAGGCCTGTGCTATGCAACTCATTTCACATACAAGCTAAAGAAAGTTACCAAATAACTGATCTATTCCCTTAGCTCAGTCTCCACATGGCACAGAAATAGAGACAAGCCAAGAAGTGGGTACAGAGGCTTCTTAACGTGATGAAAATATGCTCTGCACAATGGGGATGTGCATTCTCCATAGCATCCCTCAGCACGGGAGAGCGGAGGCAGATGGCTGCCTCACATGCACAGACCTGCTGTGGGGTGGATGGAATGTCAATCAGGCAGCTATCGGCTGAGGCAGCAGCCCTGGCTTCCTGTTACAACCTGTCTCAAGTCTCCAGGTGAGACCAAACCGGCTGGAGTCGCAAACAATGTGAAGCATGCAAACAAAGACACAAATATTTACTGACAGCCGCTTTACTGGCGTTTATGGAAACAGAAACCCTCTACAAAACTCTCCTGAACTCTTGTGAAACTGGTTAAAAAATACATTCTTGATCAAGCGCCAAGTGCCCCCCTAATCAATAATGCAAGTCATGATCTATTATGGATTAAGTTCACTGAGGAGATCTGAGAACTGCCTGGCCATTCTTTTGTTTTTACACTAAAACTACCGTAAAAAGTGGTCGACCCCTTTTCTTGTACTTTCGCCGTTTGTTGAGCCCTCAGAGAGGAATTTAGATAGCAATTCCTGTGTTTTGTTCCAAAATGTGGCTGGAGAAAACAGCATTAGGATCAAGCAGGAGGAGTGCAGTCACATTTCTGAATACAAAGTAAAATAAAATGAGCTACAGCCAACCACTGGATTTTATTCTTGACACATGAAAAGTACGGTAATACAAATGCAGGCTTTGTAAGTAGACTTAAGGCTGCAAAATGATGGTAAGTACACAGTAGTAGACTGACTTTCCTTCCTATCCTTTATAGGTTACATTGTCCAGACAAATTACACTCTAAGAATGTAAAGTATACCTTAGATAAAAGAGGTCTCAGGTTTTATACTTACCTGAGGCATCTCGGTCCCTTGCCATCTCCCCTAAGCCGCTGCAGGTGCAGAGCGCTCCCAGCCTGCAGCGTGGCCGGCCGTGGGGGCATTGATCAGACATGCTCGTTGTTTTCCCCCCTCTGCAGGCTGCAGCGTGGCGGGCTGTGGGTGCATTGATCAGACATGCTCGTTGTTTTCCCGCCTCTGCAGGCTGCAGCAAAGGATGGGAGGGGGGGGGGGGAGCGGTATATGAGCGACGGCTGCATTGCTTTGTACTGTATCAGGCAGTAAGAAGCCAGGGCCTCTGGCACTGAGAATAATATATACATGTCAGCAGGAATCTCATCTACTATCTGCTGATGCAAAAGTGCTAGATTAAATGATTAAATTTATTAAGCTTATCATTATCTCATCTACTGTCTTTCCCCGAAAATAAGACACTGTCTTATATTAATTTTTGCTCTAATATATGTGCTAGGGCTTATTTTCAGGGGATGTTTTATATTTCTATTAGGAAGTGTCTCTCAGCAGAACATTTCCTGTTCCTTTATACTGTGATGTTCATGGATTTGAAAGTATGCTACTGGACTGATCAGGCACCTGCCCTGTATTCTCTGCACACAGCCAATAACCTTGCTGTGTGCTGGGATGACAGGATCAGTGTCCGATTGGCACTGCTGTGTTCCCACTTACTGGCTGCCCTTCCTCCTCTTTAACTTCTGCTAGGGCTTATTTTCGGGGTAGGGCTTATATTTCAAGCATGTTCAAAATTCCAGATAGGGCTTATTTTCAGGGTAGGTCTTATTTTCAGGGAAAGAGGGTAGCACTAATTGCACAATGTACAGCATGTTTTGCTTAAGCCCTATACTCAGCAGAGATAATCCAGCACTGTCACCGATGTACACACAATGAACCATCTAGCATGTGAACAGGGATTTCCACATACCCAATCCAATCAATGGCATCGATCCAAAAAATGGATTGATCCATTGATCAGATTGTGTATGTGTTCTCTTCCCATTTATCGGCCCATTTGACTGCTTCTGACCAATCTCATTTATTGGTTGGGTCAATCAGTTGAGAAATTGGACTATTAGTGGTCACCTTAGTCTTTTTTTGAACTGATCCCAGTACAGAGTAGTGTTGTGCATAACCTTGTGCGACGAACCCACCCTCCATCCGGTGCTGTCCCTCCTAATGTCAAATGTGCCCCCCCTGCACTATACTTGACATGTGCTTGTCCGCTGCTGGCTCCAGGTTCCGACCACAATCCACATACACACGCCCCAAGTGGTTACCGGAGTAACATGGGCATGTGTGACATCACATTAGAGAGGACAACGTTGGGCCGGCAGCACAAGGCCAATTCCTGATTGATTTAAGCATGAAGTCGATCAGGAATCGGCCTTCTGTGTATGGGAAGCTGACGGATCTCTCTAATCAGATTCGATTAGAGAGAGATTAGTCTCTTAGTCTAAATCTGCCCACCATCGCTAGATGTATGGCTACACTGCTTCACTCCAGCAATGCCGCAGTTCTATTCATCTAGTTAGACGAATAATTAGCAGGTTACCGGCGGCGGGGAATGAAGCATCAAAGGAGGGCAGTGCGGAACATTACAGCTGCAGGGGGCCAATAGAATCCCCAGGTAAGTGGCCGGTTTAGCTTTTGTAAACATACCAGAGAATATATTTAATGTCCTTGCATTCTTATGCTTAATGCAAAGTGCTGCAACTGTTGTTCTCTGCTGTTACCACATGCGTGTGCATCAACTCATCTGTATATGTCTTCTTCTTGAGCTATGTAGAGTACCAAACCCAATTCCAGACATGACCGTGTCATGCATGGCGAAATAAATGATTCTGAACAACAGAGGTAGGAGATGGGCATTAAGAAGGGAACAGTTTAATAATTATTAACAATGCAAACACACAAAGTGGTAATCATTACTCAATAACACCACTGAAAGGCACATGTGGTGGAGCAGTGCTTTGCAGCCATAGACTATAACGGGAAGCGGCGCTCAATAAGTAACGTCGGCTCCGTCAGAAGACGGAGCGGAAGTTTCTTAAAAAAAAAAACAACAAAAAAAAAACAAACAAACACAATAATTCGGCCTCCAGCAGTCGCTGGAAGCCGAATTATATCATTCCCCACTATCCATGGCAGCCTGGAGGGGGAATAGTAATTAACACGACCCAGACTTGTGCAGAAGCAGGATCAGCCATATAACAGCTGTATCCTGCGCCCAAGTCTACCGGCGCCGGTTTCACATGTATGCACATGTGGAGCTGATGCAAGGGCCCTAGATGGGCCTCTGGTTGTACTTGCCCCCTCTGCCTCTATCCAATGCACGCACGTATGCACATACACACATCATACCATAGACTAGAGCCAGTTCCAAGAGATTACTATTATTATTTAATGAATTTATATAGCGCCAACATATTACACAGAGCTGTACAATAAATAGGGTTGTAAGGGATGTATGAGGAAGCCCACAAAAACATGGTAAAGAATATACAAGGTTAAGAAGACTTGGCCAGAAACCAAGCCAGGAAACCAGCCAATACAAGAGTGCAATCTTCTAGACATGAGCGTTCAGTAAACACTTGAGTAACCACTTTTATTTAAAAAAAATTTTTTTACACAGGAACCAGAATCTGTGGATACTGAGCCAGAACTCTGTACTTGCTGCTAATCAGGTCCGGAAGCTTAGCTTTTCCATCCAATTAGCCCCATGCAAACCTCTAATTTGGCCCCACCAGTTCTGGTTCTTGTACAAGGGAAAACTTAGCAGCTGGATAAAACCTAATCAGTGCTAGTCTAGTTTAGGGGACCAACAGCTGCTTCCTGCTCGCAACTATCTAGACACAATCGTTAGTTTGTAGGTAAGAGACGCTACCCACACCACCAATGGAATAGGCTTATTGCGCGAGCGAAGATGGTAGTCTAAGGGCCCGTTTCCACTATAGCGTTACGAAATCGCCGGCGAATCACCGCAGGCAAATCGCATGCGGGTGCGATTCCGCATGCGTTTTTTGCCGCGATTTCGCATAGGTAAGGCTGTATGCGATTTTAACCATGTCACTGCCTGTGTGAATTAACATGGGTACCTATGCGAAATCGCGGCAAAAAACGCATGGGGAAAACGCATGCGATTTCCCTATTAAATACATTGCATGCGATTCGCCTGCATTCCACACGCAGGCGAATTCTGAGGCCCCTCCCCTGCAGATTTTTTCTGCACAGAAAAACGTGCGGGGAAACGCACAAGTGGAAACAGTCCCATCCACTTGTACTGACTGTGCGAATCCGCATGCGTTGCCCGCATGCGGATTCGCGATAGTGGAAACGGGCCCTTAGCACAGAACTAATTAGTCATTAGATACATTAGGTGAGCATAAATTGATTAATCAAGTACTAATCATTCATAGCCCCAAAACAAAGTTTGGGACTCTGCCAAATAAATTCTGTTTTCTGATCAGAAACAAAAAACAAAAAAAAAATCACTGTAAAAGTCAAATTTTCAGCTCATCCCCCAAAAAAGGTCTACTAACCTTTAGCTACACTGGTGTAAACACACATACATATGCACATACACATCAATACAAATACACACACATACTGTAGATGCTGTAAAAGACAATTATAATACACACTCACTTCCACTTTAAGGAGTGAAGTTGGCATAATAAAAAGGTACAAATTACCATAAAGTTTATGATGTCACACATCTCAACCTATACCAGTATAGCCACTGCTTCACATACTAAATTGGCACATATACTACTAATTATACATCAAAATTATAAAAACAACAGGTACAGTTGAAAGAGAAAGAGCTTGAACAACCAATTGTCTGCATATAAAGACAAAGCGTGTTTTAAGAAAATAAGAATAAATAGGTCTATATAATAATAAAATATATTTTTTTAATTGATGTTCCCTGGCTCAGGGGATTGGCACAGTCCTGAGTAGTACAGCAGGTAAGGCGCCTCCATACACCGTGGCCAGGTACACCCCTATAGAAGCGGTATCAGTGATGAGTGATATGCGACCAGCTGACAGCACAGGGCCACCAGCAGCACGCTGCACTCACCTCCCGTCTCCTCCTGCACACAGCCCCGGACGTGTTCAGCACTTGGGATGGAAGTTACAGTCCCGGCTCCAGTTCCAGCTGGTGCTGCTCTGCCTCAATCCACAACCTACAACTTGTACAAAACACACAGGCAGACAAAAGAGGGAGAACCTGCCCGACCAGAAGCCGCACAACCCAGTCTACACATGGCCCTCCTCCTCCCCGGCAATAGCCACGCCCCCAACCTGCCTGTACAGTACAGCCCCGTCTACACATGGCCCGCCTCCTCCCCGGCAATAGCCACGCCCCCAACCTGCCTGTACAGTACAGCCCGTCTACACATGGCCCTCCTCCTTCCCGGCCATAGCCACGCCCCCAACCTACTTGCACTGCAATGCCCTGTCCTGTCTACTTATGACTCTCCTCCTTCCCAAGCAATAACCCCGCCCCGTCAACCAGGCCACTCCTCCTCTCTAACCATAGCCCCAGCCTGCCCGCACAGCGCAGCCCAGTCTACACAAGCCTCTCCTCCCCATCCATAACCCCGCCCCAACCTGCTTGGACAGCACGGCTGATGCGGGCAGCCAATGGAAACCAATGGAGGCGGAGCTCCTCTATGGCAACCAGAGAAGCATTTTGATGTCACTTTTCCTAGACAAAACTAGCCTGAAAAGCAGGGAAGCCGCTTGGTTGCTGTCTGTGCTGTTGTATTGTATGCCTGTGCCTGCAGCTGGTGCTCACTACACATATTTCTCAATGGAAGGGACATTACACTGTTATGGCAGGGATAGATGCGAGCTCCTCTAACGGTACCCATACACGGTACAATAAAAACGTTTGATTTTCCCGTTTTTTCAAACAAAACGATCAAATCTAATGAAAGTAGAAAATAATCTTGGTACTTACATATTATCCCATCTGGAAAGTTTGGCAGCTTTCTGTTTGCTCCCCCAGGAAGATCTGAGCATTTTTGGAAAGCTGAAAGTCCAGGCTTTCTGTTGCACCGGGTTCTGAGTCGGTATGATGCTCAGTTTCCAAGTTATGGGGTTTTAAAGGAGGGTGTCCCCTGAACTTGGCTGCAGAAAGTGCAATTACAGAAGTACGGGACGAACCCGACATGATGATAAGCAGCATACCTGGTAGGTCTTCTTCCTTCGCAGCATAAATCTGTGTCTTCAAAACTTATGGCAAGTGCCCTGAGTCTCTCATTACAGATGAAGGAGCAGCGCAGCTATGCACCCTCATCTCCTCTCTGTCTTACTGGCATGGGCAGGAGACTCAATTCCACTGTGCTCTCTGCAGCAAAGTGCAGGGGACACCTGTCCCCCAAAACTCCCCTAACTTGGCAATGGGGCATCGCATTGACTCGGGACCCTGTTCAAAGGAAAGCCGGGACTTTTTGCTTTCCAAAGGTGCATGCAATGTGTGTGTGTGTGCTGAGGATCATGTCACCAGCCATGGACTTCAGTCAAGCAGCTTGTCATTTCAAGGGACAGTCCATTGTGTCAACATTTATTTACCCTACTTGCTTTCAGCATTGATGCAGTTCCTTCTTTATTTGTGCCAGTAGATCTGCATTGAAACTACTAGTAGGCTAAGCAGGGACTGATGCGGCTCGATTGATAAGATCCGACAGGTCTGATCTCGCCTCCGCCGACTCCCTGCTCGTTCCCCACGAGCGGACAATGGCATGGGATCGAGCGGAAGATAAGCGGCGCCGGCGGGGACGAGCGGGTATCGAATCCAACGCACGTGCGGACGAGCGGGGACGCGGCGGGTACGCGTGGGGATGCGGAAGAGTCGATCCGGCGGCTATTCGAGCTGCCGGATCGCTCCGTCTAGATGGGGCTGAAAGGATGGCCCCTTTATCAGAGGGAGAGAAGTGGTAGTCCCCTCACAGCTCTGGCCCCCCTGCAGTCACAGGGCTGCTCCCCTGTAGTTATGCCCCTGAGGCTCAGCTTCGGACCCACAGCTGTGTGCTGCTTCCTTGTGGCTTGAGGTAGGGAGCACTCATGTCATGGATTTCTGATCGGTTTCCGAGTTCGGATTTCCAAGTAGTGTTTTTGGGAGTAATTTTTTTGCATTCTCTGATTGGCCAAATACTTCCGAGTTCTGTGATTGGGCTAAGTTGTGGTAATGCAGTATTTCAGCAGAAATCCGATTTCCAACTAGTGTTTTTGCATTCTGTGATTGACCAAATACTTCCGAGTTGTTTCTGCGTTCTCTGATTGGTCCATTGATGTAAGGTTCTGTGATTGGGCTAAAATTATCGAATTGCAGTAAGGCCTCTTGCAAATCGATTTTCACTGCATTTTTTAATGCAACTTTTTAACTGCAAATCGGATTTGCAGTGTGCAGTGAGCCTTTTGCAGTATTTCTGCAGAAATCCGATTTTCGAGTTCAGATTTCTGATCGGAAATTCGGAAATTTCAATTCCACGAAATCTGAATGAGCATCCCTAGTGTCTTCCCACCAGAGCAGGATCATCCACCAGGAAACCTAGGCAGGTGCTTAGGGCCTAGCTGGTGGGGCCGACCTGCCACTTTCTTTGTTTTCTCTTCTCTTAGGTTTACCAAAATGACCACAAGGGGGCCCCAAATCTACTACCTTGCCTAGGGTCCCATTACATCTTAATCCATTCAATAGCCGGTGGGGGAGTGTGCATTTTCCCATGTGCTGTAACGGGTGTAACTACAAATCATGGGGGCCCCCAGCAAAACTTTGGGCCCCTTAATGTTCACAACCCTTTGTTTGCCTCCCTTTGGTGACCCTCACAGCCTGGGGTCCCATCTTACAAGGCTCATAAAACAAGTGTGGCCATCAGGATCTTCACACCCATAACAAGTGTAGCCACAAAAACACCTGATCTGAAGAATCAGAAGTAGGGAAGGTTAGTAGTTTTTCCAGTCCCATAATGCATCTTGTTTGGCACAAAACAGTCCCACAAGCCTCTTTATGGTTCCATTACTACCCGAGCGGCGTCAGGTGAATCTACCCAACTACAATGTCAGTGTTTGCCTTAGCGGTAAAACTATTTTGAGAGTATTAGAGATAGTAGCTCGCCATGGCATGGATTCAGCACATGCTGCGCGTGACGTGGTGAACTACCATCCTTACTGAGTATTAGCAGGGCCGCTTCTAGACTTTTTGCTGCCTGAGGCAAACTTGTGAAAAAACGCCGCCCCCCAGTATAATAACCCCCCCCCCCCCCCCCCAGAATAGGTAGCCTGGAGAGGGTAGCGAGCAGGAAGAGGGTATTGGGCACAGTGGGGGGGAGGGGGGTCTGACTCCCCCCTCCCTCATCTGTGTCCCCCAATCTGCGTTACTCGTCCGGCTATTAAATGCAGCAGCAAGTGCATATTGTCAGGCAGTGGGTGGGAATGACTCACCTCTTCCGCGTTCAAGCGTTCAAGCGTGCGGTCCACTCTCTTCACTTCCTGCAATGCTGTCCACTTACAGGGCATTGCAGGAAGTGACGAGAGTGGAATGCACGCTGGAACGCGGAAGAGGTGAGTCATTCGCACCCACTGCCTGACAATATATGCTCTCTTAATAGTCGGAGGGGGAGCGCAGTATTGGCCCTGAGTATTAGTACCGGTAGATCTCATACTTCCTCTGGTGCTCTATCCACCACACTATACTGGTTATCGGTGCTTGCAATATTTTTTGTTTTCTCTGTTCCATGCTGTCTCTGACAGGCAGTGTGAAACCTTTCCCTGGATAGGGGAGACAAGTCAGACGGGTAAATCTGGGTGTTGTCTGCTTACAAGCAGTAAAGGCTAAACGTGGAGACAGCTTGCCAAGGGAGGAGGTATACTGAGAGAAAAATGCAGGACTAGGTGTGAGCAGAAATTCTCCTAACCCCATTCTTTATTCAGTATGTGGAACCCTTGTTACCAATGATGCCTTTAGCACACATTTAGTTTGCTAGCAGCTGTCAATTAGGCTGGGTGCACGCTGGCATAAAAATTGCACTCAAAGAAGGGAGGATTCCCATTGGTCTGTTACAATCCAATGGGAATCCCCATAATGCTTCTGCTGGGGCTCCAATCTGGATAGATAGATTTTTATGTTATGAACAATCTCCACTCATCCCTGCACACGACCAAGGGCTGAGCCTTGGGGGACACCACCATAAAGTGGAAAAGGACAAAACAGTGCATTGCAACGAGGACTGCAGAAAGGCTCGACACTGAAGCGAAAAAAAAAATGATGATATTATGATTTGTATGTGTAGTACAGCTAAGAAATAAAACATTAAGATCAGATATATCAGTCTAATTGTTTCCAGTACAGGAAGAGTTAAGAAACTCCAGTTGTTATCTCTATGGAAAAAAGCCATTAATCTCTGCGACTTTCAAAGTCGTGGAGAGGGCTGTTATCTGACTTTTATTATCTCAACTGTAAGTGAACTAATTACTTTTTCTCTGCTAGAGGAGAGGTCATTAGTTCACAGACTGCTCTGAAAGAATCATTTTGAATGCTGAGTGTTGTGTAATCTGCACATATTAGAGAATGATGCAATGTTAGAAAAAACACTGTATACCTGAAAATAAAAATATGAGGATATTTTCTTTGCTGCTAATCTTCTAGTAATTATTCATAGTACACAACCAATTCACTATATCATATATTTTTTTTCGCTTCAGTGTCTCTTTAAGTGGAAGCAGCCATCATATATTGGGATGTAGAGCTGTGACCGTACTAGGGCCCTGCTCTTCAATCACTGTATTAGCGTTTCATTGATGCTATGCTGGTAATCGTCATTCAGGGACAGCTTGGTGGTGTAGTGGTTAGCGCTCTTGCCCTGCAGTGCTGGGTCCCCGGTTCGAATCCAGCTAGGTCAACATCTGCAAGGAGTTTGTATGTTTGCCCCGTGTCTGTGTGGGTTACCTCTGGGCACTCCGGTTTCTTTCCACACCCCAAAAAACATACAGTTAATTGGCTTCCCCCTAAAATTGGCCCTAGACTATCATACATGCACTAAACTATACATACATATGACTATGGTAGGGATTAGATTGTGAGGGACAGTTAGTGACAAGACAATATAATCTGTACAGCGCTGCGTAGTATGTCGGTGCTATATAAATACTTAAATAAATAAATGGCCATCTCACATTATCATTTGATTGGTGATAATCATTAACAAACTGCCCCCCCCCCCCCCTACTTTACCTCTCCGACACAACTGCTGTCTTTGGCAGGTGTTAGTGCTCTATATCGTTTGTAATGTGCCTGAGAGGGCCCAATGTAAATATTACACTGGGGCCCATACAGGGCTGTGGAGTCAGTACAAAAATCATGCAACTCTGACTCCTAAATTTATGAAACCACCGACTCCAGGTACCCAAAATTCTCTGACTCCTCAACTCCGACTCCACAGCCCTTGCAAGGATATGGAGTGGGTACAAAATTATCCAACTCCTCAGTTTATGAAACCACAGACTCAGACTCCAGGTACACAAAATGTCTCCGACTCCTCGACTCCAACTCCACAGCCCTGGGCGCATAGCTCCTTAGCTATGACACTGATGGGGTTTCTGGATGCTCATGAAGAAATGTATTAAAGTTACACCCAGGTGCCTTTGAAGGACTGTTTTATAATTTTTCTGTACAGAGGCATTGCTAGCCTACAGACTAGGGGTGTGTTCTGTTGTTATGGAGGGGAAAGGAGGAACAATGGCGAGATACACAATATGTTTGATTGATAAACTGCCATTGAAAGGACCATCATTTTTCACAGATTTTTGTCACGTTCAATGTTTTTATTGACTGTAAAGTCTAATGAATTAAAACAAAATGTAATAGTTTTTAGCCATTTTATTGTTTGTTAATGAGGCTGATTTTTAATCTCTTATACAGTATATGGTGCAGGTTTGCTTTAAATTCGGTTATTTTGCTGCTAATTCAAATAGATGCTGTAGATTCCTCATAGATCAAGGTAATTTTATACATATCTTTTGGTCCTGCCCTATGATTGTCCCCTTTTGGAGGGAAGTACTTAGAATTATAAATGATTTGCTCCAAATTAATCTGTTGTTGAGCCCTGAGATGACGCTGTTGGGTCACTTAGGCGAATCAGCTCTTTCCAAACACAAGCAACTACTTATTAAAATGTTATGCTTCCAAGCTAGAAAAGAAATACTCATATGCTGGCGGAATACAGCCACCCCAACTATAGGCAAATGGGCCAGAGGCATCCACAAGGTACTTCCATTATACAAAACCACGTATCTCAACAGACGATGCCCAAAAAAGTACGACAAAATTTGGGGTATTTGGGAAGATAGGATAATGGATCCTACTAATGTAAATTTTATTCCTATTTTGGAATGATCCAAATTTACTCTAACATTTCCAACACATTATTAGAGGTAGCGGGGGAGAACTGGGTTGCAACACTCTTACTAATTCTTTCTTTTCTTTTCTTTTTCTTCTCTTTTCTTTCTTTTCTTTTTCATCAAGAGCATCCTTGGATACTTCATCATTATATTTTGCGACTGCAACCTTCAGCATCCGACTAGATTAATGCCTGACTCCAACTGCGTTTTATTTAACCTTATTATATCTGGATATATTTTGTACTAATCTAAAGATGTATCTGAAGATCTGCTCTGACTCTAATGTGCTGTATCTTTTATATTGCAAAATCTCAATAAAGTTTTACTGTAAAAAAAAAAAATCGGTTATTTTGCTACCTAGCAAAGCTGAGTGCTGAGGAGAGTGGTTTTGGCTGCCGCTAGCACTCTTCAGGAGCTGCTGACACTGGCCGGCTGGTAATACTGAGAGAAAATCAATAAGCACACAGGAAGCTGCAGGATCCGTTGACGTATTCTAATTGAGAAAATGTACATTAATGCCCCGTGTGTGCTTAAGAATAATAATATATAATGTAATTCATAAAGATATTTTACCGCCGCTGTCTATAGTGGTTTTAAGAATGACCAGAACACAGTCAGACTATGCAAGAAATACTGGAGTAGAAAGGATTAGAACCACCACACAGAGCTCCAAGCGGACCTGAACTCGGAACTTCTCCTCTGCTCTAAAAGAAAAGCATCAGCATAATAACTTTTAAAGAAAAACATTTATTTGTTACACTGATACAAATCCTGCAATAAATCTGCAGTGTGTCTGCTTCCTGCTTTCAAAGAAGCAGACATAGGGTTAACATCCTGTGTTTACAAATTAGCTGCTCTGCCGAGGCAGCCAGCTGACACAGCTAGAGAGATCAAATTACACTGGTGATAGTCACAGATGAGGGGGAATTAGTCAATAGACATGAGGCAGCCAGTATAAGTCAGGTGACACCTGGTCTGAGTGCACACTACTTTTTATTTTGTTCGTAACTTGTACTCTTCCTTCCTGGGGGTATGGGCAGAGGGGGTGCATGTGGTCTCCCTAGCGGTGGCAGCACTGGCCGGGCTGTTTGCCACTTCCCTCGCCCCACCTATTAGTGCATTCGCTCCCAGGACATGCAATTTGCATACTTGCAGTTGGACACAATTAGCAAAGGTAAGGAACCTATCCTTTGGGGGCAACGTGGATGGTCCCCTCAGGGCTTTGGCCATGCCTGGAGGGTGCACTGTGTGCGTTTCTCTGCTTCCCCCCTCTGAGGGACAGCTGCAGCACGCCTGGGTAGTGGATGCTTTGTGGGGGTGTCTGCACTGCCCCCCATTTCTTGGGGTACAAGGAGGCCTACACGCGGCACCCCTCTTAAGATGCAAAGTATTTTGTGTGGGCCAACTCTGCAGGATACAGCATTGAGGTCGTTTTAGATCCTGCACTTTCTGGCAAGCAAATGCAACATGCAAATGCTATGCCATTTTAATCAGAGTAGGTTCACACTGGCCTGGATCAAAAAACTAGCGAGCGGTGGAACGCAAGGAAGTAAGTTCCCCGCTCGCCTCTTGCTACATTACATTGATTTACAATGATTTAAATAATATTACATTGATTTAAAAACAATTTTTTTAAAATAAACTAGCTGGAGTGGTAGCGGGAAAGGCGGGACCCAGGTGAGGGAGGGGCGACCTCTCCTCCCCACCACTTTGCACGCTGCCCCCCTTCCTGCCTACTACCCCCTCCAGCATGGTGCCCCCACCCACGGCCAGGGCTGGGGATACGTTTCCACGGACTGGAAACCTAGGCTGCAAAAAGGCCATTTTCTCTCAAAACTGAGAGGATTTTTTTTTTTACAGAAAACGGATCCGTTTAAAACGGATCCGATCTGCAACGGACAAGTGCGGTCCTAGCCTAATGCTGGGTACACACAATGAGATTTCCCGTTCGATTTGCGGATCGATTCGATTAAATCAAACATGTTCGATTGGATTTCGATAGTTTTTTCCGTCGATTTTGCATACCTATCATGAAAAAAACGATCGAAATCCAATCGAACATGTTTGATTTAATCGAATCGATCCGCAAATCGAACGGGAAATCTCATCGTGTGTACCCAGCATTAAGCCCAATCTACACGATACGATTCTTTGTACGATTCGATTACGAATGTATTTACGATTCGATTAAATCCGACATATCCGATCGGGATTCGATTAGATGCAATTCGATTTGCCATTGTTTTGCAATTGCAAATCAAACTGAATAGAATCGAATCCCGATCGGATATGTTGGATTTAATCGAAACGTAAATAGAATCGTAATCGAATCGTACAAAGAATCGTATCGTGTAGATTGGGCTTAAGTCAATAGACATGAGGCAGCCAGTATTTAAGTCAGGTGACACCAGGTCTGAGCACACACTACTTTTTCTTTTGTTCGTAGTGTGAGGGGGAATTAGGCTAAACTCTCTAAATACATACAGAGTGCTTTTTTTCTATGTTTTCCTTCTGTCTTGTGCAAGAGTTCAGATCCACTTTAAAGAGAACCCGAGGTGGGTTTGAAGAATATTATCTGCATACAGAGGCTGGATCTGCCTATACAGCCCAGCCTCTGTTGCTATCCCAAACCCCCCTAAGGTCCCCCTGCACTCTGCAATCCCTCATAAATCACAGCCACGCTGGTGACAAACAGCTTGTCAGAGCTGGCTGTGTTTATCTCTATAGTGTCAGTCTGCTGCTCTCCCCGCCTCTTGCAGAACTCCAGTCCCCGTCTGCATCCCTTCCCTCCCTGCTGATTGGAGGGAAGGGACAGGGGCAGGGACCAGAGCTATGCAGGAGGCGGGGGAGCAGCTGAGACTGACACTACAGATGTAACACAGCCTCACAGCACGGCTGTGATTTATGAGGGATTGCAGAGTGCAGGGAGACCTTAGTGGGGTTTGGGATAGCAACAAAGGCTGGGCTGTATAGGCAGATCCAGCCTCTGTATGCAGATAACATTCTTTAAACACACCTCGGGTTCTCTTTAAGCAATAGTTTCAGCAGACAATATGGCAATGTAGCTCATCAGCAGATGCGTATACTATGTGTGCAGACGAACAAAAAAGTTTACAGTCATATCACATAGCGACCACAATCACTGGCCTGTACTAGGCTAAAAGACTGCACTTTGCAATGCTTTGGTTTAGTAAATCTTAGGACCCTTTCACTTGTAAAACTAGCTGATTGAACTGCAGACAGATGGCAGACAGCGGTACAGTCTGATGGAGCTGGTGAGGTGGTGGCTAAGAGATGGGCACTGGGAGAGATGTATGCTGCCAGATTTAGAAGGCGGGTGACAGACAGGGTGACAGGAGAGCCATGTGCCATCTCTACATTGCATATAAACAAACTGAGAGAAAAAAATGCAGAATTCCTAATGATATTACATGGGAAAAAAAGCTACTGATAATTACAGATGTGGGGGTTGATTCACAAAGGTTACTTATTTTTCACCTTAACTGTAAGGAGTGCTAATGCATGAGATAAATAAAGAGAGGTAATTCATGAGATAAATAGATAAGGAGAGCTAAACCATGAGTTATGTCAAATAAGGAGAGCTAAACCATGAGTTAAGTTAGATAAGTGTAAGAAACTATATGTTGGTTGCTATGGGCAACAACACAACACCTTTGTTCGGCACCAGCAACTCATTAGTAAGAGCTGCAAACACGACTCTCATCACAGCAAACGGTATAGGAGATAACACTTCTTAGGCGCCTTCAAAGTTTCAGGTGTTTATTCAGTAAACAGATATACAGATACAGTTCGTTACATCTTTAGCCAAGCAGATTATTCTGTAGTAAGTCTTTTGCATTGCAGCTTCTTGATTCCCTTGCATGGAATCAGGTGTCCTCTTATGTCTATCCTACGTTCCATCTACACTACGTATATACAGCATACAGTTATATAATATGACACGACATAAATAAATGAAAGTAAAGGGTTTAAAGGGTTCAAGCCAGCAAAGAGAAGAAGTGTCTCTCTTCAGACTGTGACCCCCTTTAATACCGGTCACCAAAGAGTTAAATGTGACATCATCTGAGCCATCCCCCCAAACCTACAATTGGCTCAGACCCCTTGTGTTGTCATGACACGCACCTACTTAATTAATATTCCGAGTGCTTTCTACCGTACATACAAGGAATGCCATGTTTGGTAAATATTGGCTATGTTTACCTTTCTGCCGTCTAATGTTCTGAGGCAGTTTAGGTCTGTAGCCTTTCACCAGGGACATGTTCGGGACATGTTCCTGGTAACTGCCTGCATCCTCTCTTCTGTGAGAACCTCTTCTTAAAGGTATACTCTGTGAACCAAGCCTTTTACCTAAGCTCAGTCCAAATAACTGAGGCCTACTTAAATTATAACAATAAGGAGAGCTAAACCATGAGTTAAGTTAGATAAGGAGAGGTAAATCATGAGTTAAGTAATTTAAGGAGAGGTAAATTGCGAGTTAATAAATAAGGTGAGATAATTTAACAGAAAAGCTTTGTAAATCTGGTTCGAAATCAATTTTTCTAGATTATTTTCTGTTCAAGCACTGGTATTAGAGGTGGCTGAATCAGAACTTTGCACGGCGTAAAAGCGGATCACTAAATTAAAAATCCTGCATCCACCCTGTAAAAAATGTATAGTTTCCTGCGCTGTCTTGTCCCATGAGTTTGTCCCAATTCCCAAAGACCCCACCTTACCTGACTAGGGAAGGCTGAATTGCGCACTTATCGCCATTCACAAGTGTATTTTGGCTGCAATTTCATGCAGCTGAATACGTTACATATCAAAAAAAATGTGACGTGTTGCTTCTGAGCATAGCTGAGACTTTACAGGGTGGGGGCTGCAGCTCCAACACCAGTACAGAGTACTAAGTTCCCGGATGGTGCACAAAAACAGCTGACAGGCAATAAGTTCACCGCCTTCAGCCTCTCATGTGGAAGAGGCCTTAGAATCCAGGAGTGAATGACTGTTTAATTCAATGGGGGTTCCAATGCTTGTAACTACAAGGAGCTACAAACCTTGCCCCCCCCCCCCCGCAAAAAATTAATTGGGTCCCCCATGTCCCACCCACAACACCCCCCATGCAACCATCATTCCCCTCACCGCCTAACCACCCCCCACCCACCCTCTACTGGTAACTGATAAGTGCTGCCACATTCCCTAATATCTGTACATGCAGTAAACTGTCATCCTAAATGATCACAAACAATTGTGTTTGGCAACTAAAATTAGCATGTGTACCAGTGAACACGGCTTTAACAAGACATGACTCAATTATCTGTATCTGAAATATCACTTTTGGACAGACTGACCTTTTAAGCACCTGTCCTTTTTGGGTGTGCATTATGTAAAATGATGGCACTGATGACTAAAGAATAGACTGGCACAGATGACTAGAGGATAGCAAGGCACTAATGACTACAATGCCTAGATAGGTTCCTGGTTGTGACTGCTTGTACAGCATGGAGTTACACAGAGTGACAGCCGCATACTGTCCTGTCCTGGCATTCCCACATCCTGACACACGGCTATACTGTCATATTTGTCCCTAAGCCAGGACACAAACATCTCAGGAACATCATTACTCAAGCTCCTGTCATTATTAGCAGTCACATCACAGACAGGTCTGCTCAGTCCCTGACACTGATGTTCTAGAGAACATTTCATTTCAGAAACATAAACCACTGCATGAAGTAACCAATCAGGGATTAGCTTTTCATTATTGTTTTGATCTTATTCTGCTCTTCAGATATGAGAGATCTGGGGGCTGGGACTCACTACTGTAGAGCACTTTTAGCCACGTTTGTGAATCGCCCCAATATCGCTGGCAATTTCAAAAAAGGCTTTGCCATGAATGTCAATGGTGGTGGATCCACTAGAGTGATTGCAATTAGGGCTAATCGCAATTGCAGGATATGCAGCAATTTGTGAGAGCGTTTGCGCTCTAATGGCTTATAAAATGCTTGCACAAAACCAGGACTCATTCTAGACTTGTTGCTGCCTAAAGAAATACATAAAGCAATACATTGTGAGGACCCCCCTTCCCGTACATCACACTGGGATACCCGTTGGTCTGTGCATGTGTGCCGTTATGCACAGAGCTCTGTCATTTAATTTAATGCACTACTGTCATTGTATACTTCCGGAGCACCACAATGGACCGCAATAAGTGTGAAAGTCTCTATAGACATGACTATGTACTCTGCAAAGTGCTCCAGAAGATGGCAGTGCTATATAAATACATAATAATAATATGATAGGATATTAGACTATGACTATGGTAGGGATTAGATTGTGAGCTCCTCTGAGGACAGTCAGTGACATGACTATGTACTCTGTAATGTGCTGCAGAAGATGTCAGTGCTATATAAATACATAATAATAATAATATGGGAGGACATAAGACTGTGACTGTGGTAGGGATTAGATTGTGAGCTCCTCTGAGGACAGTCAGTGACATGACTATGTACTCTGTAAAGTGCTGCAGAAGATGTCAGTGCTACATAAATACATAATAATAATATGGTAGGATATTAGACTATGACTATGGTAGGGATTAGATTGTAAGCTCCTCTGAGGAGAGTCAGTGACATGACTATGTACTCTGTAAAGTGCTGCAGAAGATGTCAGTGCTACATAAATACATAATAATAATATGGTAGGATATTAGACTATGACTATGGTAGGGATTAGATTGTGAGCTCCTTTGAGGACAGTCAGTGACATGACTATGTACTCTGTAAAGTGCTGCAGAAGATGTCAGTGCTACATAAATACATAATAATATGGTGGGACACTAGACTATGACTATGGGCTTGATTCACTATGCGGTGCTAACCTACTTAGCACGTCTAAAGTCTTTAGGCGCGCTAACCAGGGTGCTAAGTAGGTTAGCACCGGTTTTCTCAATCAGATCGCGCGCTAAGTACCGCGCGCAAAGTTTTACGCGCGCAAAGTCCTATGCGCGCGCTAAGTCCCATAGGCTTTAATGGGCACTTTGCGCGGAGCATAACGTTTTGCGCGCAAAAAGCTAGTTTAGACGTGCTAAGGGGGTTTTTACAGGCGTGCTAACAGTTAGCACCGCTTTGTGAATCAAGCCCTATGTAATGGATTAGCTTGTGAGCGCTTCTGAAGACAGTTAGAGAAGACTATGGGCTGAATTCACAAAGGTTTGCGCGCGATCACATGCGGTTTTCACGTGAAAAGCGCACGTGATCGCACGCAAACCTTCACTTATCACAAGAAGTAACGCTGTTCGCGCGCTAACGTTTGCAGTTATCACACTTTAGCGAAGCGAGCCCTATGTATGCTATAAAGTGTTGCAGAATAGGTTTAGATCTATATGACTACATAATAATGGTAATTCTAATAACTTATTATAAAAATATTAATGATCAAATCAGTGCTTTATTTTATTTTACATTTAATTTTCTAGCCAGTCACAGAAAAACAAATGAATTGTACCAGTTGCTGCAATACAAACAATTCTGCCGACATGGAGACCATTGTTCCTGCAGGCTGTCTGTCCTGGCTGCACGCTCTCCATGCAGCTGCAATGCTACATGTGCTGTATGTCTGTTCAGTATAACTGTATGTAAACAATGCACAGAGGCAGTTGTAATTATTCCGCTCACACTCTGGGCAGCAGCCATGCCTCAGGAATGTCATTAGTGTGTAATGAATTGATAGAAGGCATTTCATATTAAAAAGAGTTCCACGGCTGACAAAGCTGAAGAAAGTCACATGTTAAGGAATGTATACTGTTTCACTAGCGGAATACTGAGATTTCCATTTATATTTTCCTGACCACCCTGCTGATCCTATGCCTGAATTCCCAGAAAATGTTTTATGGAGAGATCCATTGAATATTAACCTCCCTGGCATTGAGTTTCTGCTGGATTTCTGTGGAAAAAGTGATCCAATTTATTTTCATAGCACATATCCCCCAGTGTGTCTCCTTCTGTCCCCCGTGTGTCCCCTTCTGTCCCCAGCGTGTTGCCTTCTGTCCCCTATTTGTGCTCTACTGCCCTTTGTGCCCTACTCTGCTCGCCGTTTGTGCTCTTCTCCCCCCATGTGTCCTCCTCTGCCCCCTCCCTCGTTTGTGCTCTGCTCCGCCCCCCCCCCGTTGGTCCTCCGCCCCAAGACCTCCTCCTCCCCCCCCCCCACCATGTCCTCCACTGCCCCCATGTATACCTATGAAAAGCAGCAGCTTGGCTCACCTAATATACGGCTCCACAGACCTCTCCTTCACTGCGCCTCTAGCACCGGCTTCTATTGATCGTGTCATCAGCAGAAGCCGGCACTAAAGGGGCAGTGAAGGAGAGGAGAGGTCTGTGGAGCCATTGATTAGGTGAGCCAAGCTGCTGCTTGTCATAGTTATACACGGGGGAAGAGGAGGATACACGGGGGGAGCAGGAGACACAGCTGGAAGCGCCGCAAACTTCAGCCCGACAGTGTGTCGGACATACCGCCTTCAGCTCGTTTTTCTTGCCCGACACAGTGTTGGGCATACCGCCCTGGAGGATAATGAAAAATCCCATACATTTTTGTGTGAGAGGTTTAGGTTAAGTTCACAGTGACCGATGGGGTGCATTCTCTGTGACAGCAAAAACGCAACGCTATGGATCGTGACAGCGGTGCCGCACGTTATGCTCGCGTTGTGTCGGGTACAGTGAAACATACAAATGATGAGAAGTATGCTTTACACCTACTGTTATCGTGTGCATTCACCGGTAACGCACTGCAAGTAGTGCGTTACCATAGCGCAACCCGTTATACCGCAATGCACCCACCACACTGGGAACGTTGCATAGGTGTTGCATCACCGTGTGGTAAGCCGCGTTACAAAGCAGCTGATACGACACACTGCAATGCACCACTGGATATAATTGAAAACTTTTGCTTTTTCATGATTACTGTACTGTATGTTAAAAATGAGAACTGTAAACAGGTGTTGCAGTCGCCAGTCAGACATAATAAAAATAAAGCAAAAGAAAAAACAATGCAGGCTTGGGGGGGTCCGTGTGACCTCTAACCTCTGTCCAGACTACATCCTAAAATAGCAGTTCTGTTCACAGCAAGTGCCTTTCACTATTGCAAATACAAAAACAGACTAAAGGTAATTAAGCAATAGCTATGGCAGCCGAAGCGACAACCATGGGGCCCAGGAGCAGGTGGAGAAGCAGTTGGTGCAGGTGGAAGGATGCATTTGCCTCTAATCTGATTTGTCTTTTTGTTCCTCTACTATGTGACCACCAGTCACTTGTATTTAAATTGAGTGATGGTCAAATTCTGTTTCCTGCCTTTCTTTCCCACTTTGCAAAATTCTGAAGTCCTCACCCCACTTCTCATTTCCAATACTTCCCACTCCTGATTTTGTGTACTTTGTTCCCTGTCACAACAGCCTCCAATCCTGGTCATATTGTGCTCCTTGTCACAGCTGCAAATTCTGGTCTCCCATAGTGTGTTCTCTGCCACACACTCTACTCCTGGTCACCTATATTGTGTTTCCTACCACACCCCCATTTCCTGGTCTTTAATATTGTACCCCTCAGCACAGTCCCCTCTCATTATCCCCTATATTGTCCCTCCAACAACACACCCCACTTCTGGTCTCCCATATAGTTATCCACACCATACTCCCCACTCCTGGTCCCTCATATTGTGCTCCATGCTTGGTCCCCCACTCCTGAGTCCTGCCCCTCTTATTGCACTCCCCACTAGCCCCCTCACCCCCCTCTCCTGAATCAGCCATACTATCTCAGGAAAAAAAACCAAATATATATGTAGATAAATACTTGCTCTACTAACATAACATATGTATTGCACTGTCCACGCTATGATTCCTGTGAATTTTATAAAGGAAAAGTAAAGAATCCTATTCTAGACAGTTTCCATATTTACTGTGGCTATTTTGAAGCCAGCCGTGATGTAATATCCGCCCTTAATCTCCTCTGCCTGATTTGCCCACCCTTCACTATAGAAAGTGCATTGTTTCAGCCTGAGAAATTTTGGCCAATCAGAGAGGAACAGAGGTGTGGGAGGGGAAAACAGGAGGGAAAGAGGCTCCAGACAATCAGGCTGTATTAGTTAAGTCTGAGGGGAAGTAGAGAAGCAAAATAAAGACAACCCAGCATGCCCTGCAACTTCTCTTTTGCGTACCAAAATTTTCTGTGTACCAAATAAGAGTCATGTAAACTGGGGAATGATAATTTATCAACAAAAAAAGTAATAGTAATTTTAACTTTTGGATTGGATTTAGCATCCCTATTACTTGTTTATCAGATAAAAATAAAGACTTAGTTTTTGATTTTATGCCCGACAGTTACTCTTTAAAGTGAACCTTAACTGTCGATGGAAAAAAAAAAGTTTCACTCACCTGGGGCTTCTCCAAGCCCCCTGCAGCCGTCCTGTGCCCTTGCAGCTCCTCGAGTGTCCTCTGCTCCCCGCCGTGGCTTAATTACATTTTCGGACGACTGACAGTCGACCCTGGCAATATGTCCTCTTCTTCGCCTTCCCTGCCGTCAAGCACGTCATGCGCATGTGCAGTACGCTTGAGCATGACGCGATTGACAGCGGGGAAGGCGAAGAAGAGAGCGTGTTGCCGGGGACCGACTGTTAGTCGCCCGAAAACAAAACTAAGCCACGTCGGGGACCGGAGGACACTCGAGGAGCGGTGAGGGCACAGGTGGCTGCAGGGGGCTTGGAGAAGCCCCAGGTGAGTGAAACTTTTTTTCCATCGACAGTTAATGTTCACTTTAAGTGAATTGAAGCCATAAACTGAATCAGGTAAATGGTCAATATCTCCCTGCACCATTCAAGATTGTACTGTTTAGTGCAGTAGAAACCAATGTAGCTAATTGTCACCCACCTCCCTCCCCCATGCTACTGTGTGCACTCAGTCAAATATAAATGGCCTTAACCACTTCAGTATTTCAATTAAACATTTACCAAGAGGGTCATGGTTATTATTAGATCAATGGTTTTGAATACATTTTTATCTCTCTTTTTAAAACATTTTTAATGGGGTTATTAGTCAGGTATAATGATACAACTCCATTATGGAGTGTTCAACATCTTATTAAAAAAAACCACAGCTTTCAACAAATATAAGTCACAGTCAGCAGTGGCGTAGCTAAGAAGCTGTGGGCCCCGATGCAAGTTTTACAATGGGGCCCCCCAAGCACTCTATATATAACGAATGATACGGTGCACCAAAACCTGCCAATGGCAACTACAGTGCCAGAGATGCAAGAAGGAGATGGGGAACAGTTTGTTAATGATTACCAGTATTCAAAGTATCTATAGAAGTGATTATTATGAGCATAGGACCAATAGAGAGCTAATACTGTAGTTGAGGGAGGGCCCTTTGGGGCCCCTCTGGCCCAAGGGCCCCGATGCGGTCGCAACCTCTGCAACCCCTATTACTACGCCCCTGACAGTCAGGTATTGCCATCTGAAAAAAATAATTCGAACTATTAAAAAATTGTAAAGTACAAAAGTGGCATAGCAGTTACAAACTAACAAAGGACTGCTGTTAACTAGAATATCAACGAAAAACGTAAGGACAATGAAGAAATACCATGGATGTTATTTGTAAATCTGCTAGATTTATCTACATTCCTCTAAATTCTAGATCCATCTCCGTACTGCAATCATTTTATAGTAGTCAAATAATTTTTTTTAAATCAAATTGAACATTTTAATATAATTAATATATTTATGAAAATTCTTTCATATGTCTATCTTCACTGATGAGACATCAAGATGTGAGAGAATTTCTTGAGGCCGGTTTTACACCTGGCCCGTGCGAAGCCTAACCCCCATTGTATCGCACTGCAACGCACAAAATGTCATATCATATGGCAGGGTGCGCAGACAGGGTCATAACATAGCTGCCTTTCCTCTGTTTGATGTGGCCAGGACCTAGCTCCTTTGAAGAAAACAAACATTTACTCATAACAGAGTAAACCAGGTGTATCACCAGGTTTACTCTGCTATAATGAGACAAGTGTCTACACTGGTCGATTTGCCATCAGATTCGACCAACAGACAGATCCCTATCTGATCGAATCTGATCAGAGAGGGATCGTATGGCTACCTTTACTGCAAACAGATTTTGAACCGATTTCAGCCTGAAACCGATCACAATCTGTTGTGGTGGTGCTGCCGCCGCTCCCCCCGCCCGCATACATTACCTGCTCCGCTGGTGCGACTGCCCCCGGTCACCGCTCTTCTTCTTCTTCTCCGTCTCCGCTCTGGTCTGCTCTGGTCTCCGGCATGCTTCCCTTCTTCCTGTCTGGGGGAAGTTCAAACAGTAGAGCGCCCTCTACTGTTTAAACTTCCTGCCGGGACAGGAAGAAGGGAAGCATGCCGGAGGAGACCAGACCAGAGCCGATACGGAGAAGAGCGGAGACCCGGGAGTTGCGCCGGCGGAGCAGGTAATGTATGCGGCTCTATTGCGTCGGTTGTCGGGCACTCGAACGCCGCTAGCGATGCGCTCTTTACCCGCGGGCGATCGACGGTTATTTTCCGCACGGCGCAATCGACGGGATCGGACGGAATGGATCGAAATTCGGCGTGTAGCGTGAACGATTGGCAGCAGATTCGATCCCAGTGATCGAATCTGCTGTCGAAACGGGCGCAAATCGGGCCAGTGTATGGCCACCTTAAGAGTCCAGCCCAGTTTGAGACTTACAGTGTACTGTATAAACTGTGTAGTACATTTTTTTTATTCAAAGTTAATATTTATACTGATTTAACTTTTAAACATTTGAAAGAATTTTAAGGGAAAAAATTACGAATTTTATACTATTCCTTTAAATAATTTACGCAGTTTTTCGTGAGACGTGTGAACTAAAACATACGTTTTTACGATATTCCTGGTGCTCTGTACTACTCATTAGCTACGCATAATGGACCATAGTGTATGTAACAAATACCTGCTAATGTCAGGCAGGTGTTCAGCGGCAGCTGGTTTTTGGCTGGGTCCAGGTAATAGGTTTTGCCTGCAGCTGCACCGCCAGTTCTCCCCCCTCTTCGGATTCCTCTTGTTTGTACAGCCGGTCGCTAATAACTAACTGTGAAAGAGCAGAACTGCTACAGCCTTGAAGCACTTCCATGAAAAGCCTGGACAGGCTGCCTGCAGCTGGTGGAGGCCACATTCCCAGTTCACAAAACAATTTCCCTATTATTTCATTCTGACCGTGAAAAGATAGTGTTAGCGTGGAGGGGCGCCTGGTAAAAAGAATCTTCAGTGGTTTTCATTTTTTTATTATTTCCTCTTGTTGTAAAAATAGATCTAGGCAGGATTCAAATTTCCGTGCGAATTTGCAAAAACGCATTTTTTATGTCTTCCAATAGTATGTCTGATGGCGTGCAAATTTTCTCCGTTTTAATTCGGACAGCAGGTCTGCTTCTTTTTATGTGTGATCTGCGATTCATGTTTCAATACCACGCAAATGAAATGCAGCGTACATGACAAAAGGGCGCCGTGAAAAAAGGGCCGGGTTATTCTCTAATTTGGCGGCAGGTTTTAACGAAATTTGCTAGCGAGAATCATCGTTGTCAAGCTTTAATAACAATAATTACTGTTTAAAAAAAAACGAGAAATAATAACAAATTAATATTAACGTTAAATGTCATAACGTTTTTCGTCAATACTGCTTAACCCAACCCTACCCTCACACAGAACCCTCCCCTGGTGGTGCCTAAAACTAAACACCCCCCTGGTGGTGCCTAACCCTAACCACCCCCCACCCCCCGGTGGTGCCTAACCCTAACCCCCCCCCCTGGTGGTGCCTAACTCTAACCATCCCCCTGGTGGTGCCTAACCCTAACCACCCCCACCCCCCGGTGGTGCCTAACCCTAACCCCCCCTGGTGGTGCCTAACCCTAACCATCCCCCTGGTGGTGCCTAACCCTAACTACCCCCCCTGGTGGTGCCTAAAACTAACCGCCGCCTAGGTGGTGCCTAACCCTAACCACTCCCCCTGGTGTTGCCTAACACTAACCACTCCCTCTGCAGAAACACCCTTTTAGATATATTAACGATAATACCTTTGAAAACGTAAAATCCATACTTATTAACAAAATATTCTGACAAAAACTATTCCGTTATAAACTTCTAAAACGATAACTACCTCAAAAACTATAATGTTATAAACTTATTAATGAAATTTTTCGCGGCGCCCTTTTTTCATGCTTTTTTCGCCGTATTAACGATAATTGCATTAAAGTCTATGGCGGCGCCCTTTTTGTCCACCCTCACCCGGCGCCCTTTTTTTCCTGCTCCCGAAATGCAGGGAAAAAAAGTGTTTAAAAATCATATTTGATTTGGAAGTTAGTCAGATGTATTTTTATGTCAAATCATTCTTCATTGGTATTCATTAAAAATCTGCATTGCAATTTTTTGCATACAAACGCATTTAAATTTCGCACATGAAAAACCTAGAAAAATTGCAAATGCATGAAAAAAAATCTGCAATAAGTGGGAACCCTCCATAAATGAAGGTTTTTTTGTAATCTTTGGGGCTGGTTTTACACCTGGCCATAGCATTGCAGTTTGATGCTCCACTCCCATTGCATTGCACCGCAATGCCGAAAACCGCATCCATATGACCTTGCGATAGAGTGCAACAAAAGGGTCTTATGCATAGCGCCACCCTCCTGCAGGGCCTTTATCACCCCCCGCGCACACACCTCCCCACGTGACGTACTCCCTGCTGGACAGGAAGTACATCACTGAGATTCCCGGCTTTCCCATCATAATCAAGTTATTCCACACATGTGTGCCACACTGGGGCCGACAATGTATTTCAATTTACTGCATTGCCCATTGACTTACACTACTTCCGCCACTGCTGCGTCACCACAGTAATGTGCTGTTGACTTTACAGCAGGTTGGAGGCCAGTCGGGAACTTCCAGCGCAATGCAAGAGTAGTAAGTGTGCTAGGCCCCCTTGTCTTGCATTGTTATTGCGTTACCCTACGGCAAAACAGGGCATTGCAATTCACACTTGCAAGGCAAGTGTAAAAGGGGTCTTAAACTGCCTTTTCAGCCCACTTCCATTGGGTCGGAGGCTTCAGGCCATCTCTACCAGGACCACCAGACACAGGAACTCTTTTTTTCCCCTTGGCCGTTAGCCTCCTGAATTCCCTCCACATTCTCCCACCCTCCATCAGCGCCCTACTGCTTAATTGTGACTAGTGTAATGCTTTCCAGGCAACCGGTCTATCGGACAACGTAACTGAACGGTTCAGACTTTCTGCACCACTTTCGTAGAATTTAGTAGTGTTTGAATTATGTATAGTGCTGCTGAATGTATATAGCCTCATCCACATGGTACAATTTTCCATCAGATCGGATCTATTAGACAGATCTATTAGCTAATTTCCGACCGGTCCAATCGGATTGCATTAGATTTTGCAATAGATTTTGGGTACTTATCAAAGCAAAATCTATCACAAAATTGATCTGAAACAATTTGGACGTCTACACACGATGCAATTTCTTATTAGATCTATCTACTAGATCCGTCTATCTGATGATAAATTGTACCGTGTAGATGAGGCTTTAAACGTATTTTGTACTATCACTGTCTTCTTTTTTGCTGTGTAAACTGCTTGATGTGTGCCTCTCAATCTATCCACCTCTTGCCTACTGAGCTATGTATTGTGCCAAACCCAATTTACGGGCATGACCCAGTCATGCTTGGTGAAAATAAAGTGATTCTGATTCTTAAAGTAGCACTTTGGGTGAAAGTACAGGGGGTGAATGTGTATAATCGGCTCTGGCAAGGCGGTCCTTACGCTTCTATGTTTCAATACGATGACAGTTGCTGCCTCCCTGCATTATCACAGTGCAGAGATCATGGCTGCTATTTTTTTTTCCAAGAAAAACATTTCCTGACCTTAAAAATTGGAACAACTATTTCAACACTTCAAAAGAGCCGAGAATATTAACCCTTTCCAACCCTGTGTCGGGCTATGTCCTACACTGGCATTTTCCAATTCAGCCCCAATGTTGGACACTCAAGAAAACATGGCTTCCACTTAGGGCGCCATTGCCAAATCTAGTCCGGCGTGGTGTCAGTCCCTTCAGATCAAACAGTCCCATGCTCCGACCCCCATGCGATCCGGCCCATTTAGGCTCGACGCTAGGGGCTAGTATTGTAAAAAAAAATATCCTTCTGGGAGATACTTACCTCGGGAGGGGGAAGTCTCAGGGTCCTAATGAGGCTTCCCCTTCCTCCGTAGCTGCAGGGAATCCAGCACTGGCTCCCGCAAAATGTCCTCGACAAAGCCTGACAATGACTGCGCAGGCACTGCAATATTTACCTACCGCGATCCTGCGCAGGTGGAGTAGTGGCTCTTCATTCGGGCTAAGGTGGAAATGGCCATTCCACTCTACTGCGCAGGCGCAAAGGACTCGCACTTGCACGATAGAGCGGATACGATCGGGTTTGGATTTTTCTGCCTTAGCCCGAACAAAGTGCTGCTACTGCACCTGCGCAGGATCGCGGTAGGTAAATATTTACCTCGTCACTGTTCAGACGGTCGCAGCGCTGGATTGCCGGGCCACCGGAGGACGGGGGAAGCCTCGTTAAGATCCAGAGGCTTCACCTTCCCGAGGTAAGTATCCCCCCCCCCGAGGGATTTTTTTTTTGTTACAAGTTTTCTTTAACATGTAAAAGTTCCTCTTCCCAATCCAGTCAAATAAAACCTGTATTGAAATCCCAACATATCATGGTTGGGATCAGTAGTCCTGCCCAATCCCTCTTGGAAAAAAACAATAGAATAGCCTATGGGGAGGGGGGGGGGGGGGTTAGATTTCCTAATCCTGAGAAGCCTGCTGCTGCTAGTTGTCCTCTGGGTTTCTTCTACTCCTGGTCTTCTTCTGTCCCCAGCCTCCTGAGCGTCGATGAGTGATTCTGAACTGCGCATGTGTAAGCCGCACATGAGTAGTGAAAGAAAGCGCTTATGGACAAACACTACCTTTTGCTGTGTACATGCAGTTCAGAACTAGCGCGTGTGCGACTTTAAATCGCTTGTCACTGCTGGGTGAAACCTGCAAGAAGTGTAACTGTCGGGTATAAAATAAAAAATAAATTCTTTATTTATTTATTTATTTTTTTAATTTTTAAAATTTTTCTCTTTTTTTCAGACTCAGCGTATTATCTTGCCCGGACTTCCATCAACATGACTTCACAGCCGTGCTCCTGTGTCCCTGGGCGCATCTTCACATCATAGTCTGAATCCAATTATATAGACATAACACAACAGCAACAACAACAACAACAAAAAGAAGAAAAATCACACGAGGAAAAATAATAGAATAGAATAGAATAAAATAAAATAAATAAATAAATAAATAAATAAAAAAAATATAGAGAAGAAAAAAAAAAAAAAAAAAACAACCACCAAAAAAAAAGAAATGCCCTCACCGGTCTTATAGGTACACGAGAGGAAAAGCTACTAGGAATGGGTGCAAATCCAGCCGCTGAGTGTGAATCCCTGAAAGATTGATGCATTACACCACTTATAGTATCTCACAATAGTTGCAGGGAAAATCGGAACCATAAATCGGAATCAGAATCGGAAACCGGATCTGCAGTGTGCAGGGAACCCCACACTGCAGCCGCTACTACAACAACTCTAAAATATCAATGCTGCACTGTGAGTACCTCCTTTCCCTTTTCTTTTTCCCTTCTCTTCTCCTTTGTAATTAACACCATTGTGACATAAGCATTAGATAGGGCTGCACAGTTTTTCGGTTTAAAACCCAAACCGCGGATCGCGACAAGACGACCCAGCAATCGCCAGCATCCTCGGCCCTTGCCCGGCTCGTCGCCCGCACCCGGCCAGAAATTCTTTATTTTTATCTGGTAAACAAGTGATAAGGATACTAAGCAGGCAATCCAAAAGTTAAAATCTCTATTACTTTTCTCGTTGGTAAATGATCATTCCCCAGTTCACCTGACTATCCTCTGGTACACAAAAAAGAAGTTGCAAGGCATGCTGGGTTGACCTTTTTTGCTTCTCTACTTCCCTTCGGATTTAACTAAGTCAGCCTGATTGGCTGAAGCCTCTTTCCCTCCTGTTTCCCCCTCCCACACCTCTGTTCCTCTCTTATTGGCCAATATTTCTCATGCTGAGACAATGCAATTTCTATAGTGAAGGGCGGGCAAATCAGGCAGAGGAGAGTAAGGGAGAAAATTACATCAGGATTGGCTTCAAAATAGCCACAGTTAAAATGGGAAATGCTAAGAAGGATTTTTTTCTCTTTTTTTTTACTGTAGAAGAATCACTAAATCAAAAAGTGGACAGTGCAATACATATGTTATGTAAGTAGAGCAAGTATTTATCTACTTATATATGTGGGTTTTTTTCTGAGATAGTATGGCTGACAGCTCCTCTTTAACAGAGAGAGCTAGAAGCAGAGGACCAGGGACAGGGAACTAGAGGGACCCCAAAGACAACAAGCACCATGGCTCTTTCGCTAATACTAGATTTCTATACTTCCAGTGAAAACAGGGTAATTAAGGGAGGGGTGAAACTGGGACAGGGTGGTAAAAAGGAAGACATAAAAAAAACCTCCTCCAAACATACTTGTTTATAAGAAAGGGCTTGTTTTTCCCATACACTCTCAACTACCCAACCCATGAGGGCATCTATTAGCCCATTGTCTTTGTGTAATCCTACTCCTTAAATTCTTTCCCAGATAACCATTAAGGGTGGTTCAATAAAGCATTGTCTGCCCCTCACCTGCTTTCCCGATTGTGCTAGGATGTTGTTGTTTCTTGGCATGCAGTTTTCTACTTTTCTGCGTAGCTACTATGCAGTTACAGATTTTCCACAGTTTGTGGGAGTTGTGAGGTTGGTCTTTGAACCCTTACTTTGCTGCTGAAATGAGTTTCTTACTGTCAGGAGAGTGGGTCTTTCCAAGAAATCATTTGAAGAATGGCGCAGTCAGGAACTTGCTCCTTGTATAAAATATACATGTTCTCCTAGCAGAGAAAAACAGATGTATCAACCTGCTTACTCTTAGGACAGTGCCTCAAAACGTGCAGCTAGTTTTGGCTTTTGGGGTCTGCAGTGAGAGCTTTGTAGTAAATCATGATTCTTATAATAAATGTATTATAATTGTCCTGGGTATCTGTGTCCATGGGCTGCATCCATGTCAGCCTGAGTGCGCATGTGCCGTGGCCACTGCCCCATGCGCAGCCATTGGCGCGTGCACATGCTGGCGTACGAGGGGCTTATGCAGGCGTACGTGGGCATGGGCAGGCAGACATGGCCGCACACTGGCGGTCTCTGCCATCTAAAACGAATCTGAGGTGGCCATTTTTGAAACAAAAAAACATTCTACCTGATCTAGGGGTCAGCTCTAGCATCAGTTTCCGTCACTCCCATATCCACTTTCGGTTTCAAGTTTTGTCCGTGACCGCTGGCTCTGTGTTTCTCAACACAGAGCACAGAGCAGGTAGGTTGGTGTGAGGCATGCCAGATGTGTAGAAGGGACAGGGGAGAGGCAGGGCTCGACAATTAGAGCTGGGGAAGGGGTGTTCCTGACGACAGAGTGGGTGTTTTGGAAGAAGTGCCTCTACTGCAATGGACAGCGTGGGGGGGTCACAGCGTGGCGCGGGGTGCTGAGATCGGCATAGAGGGGACACAGAGGCATGGCATAGAGCAGAAAATATGCCTCTGTGTCCCATCTGCCCCCTCTGTGCCACCTCGGGTACACTTTAAGCAACCTCTTTTCCATGTCCAGCCACCCCCTAGGGCAGCAGTCGCCCAAGGCCAAGGTCTTTGTGACCTTTCCAAAAATGCTCCATATTCCACCATGGCTAGCTGAGATACTGAGTAGTGTGCACCACTGCACACCCTGGACAGGCCCAAATGCAGGCATATTGCATTACTGATCAGTAGGGATTAGATTCGTTGTGCTATAGATTCGCCAGCAGCCAGATGGCCTGAAGTCAGCTGCCCATTGATGTTTGCAACCCTGCGCATCCCAACTGCAACAAGTGTTCCCCAATGAGGTAATGGTGGCAAACTCCAACCCCCTGTAGTCTGTTAGCTCCCTCTGTGCTGGTCCAGTACCCTCCGCTCTTCTGCAGTGATTACCACAATTATGCCAGGTTGTGCATGTTTGCACATGCATGGTCTGGGCCGTGTGCACCCCCTGATTGCCCTCCCATGGCCAGGAGGCTTCTGTGCAAGCGCATGTGCAGCACACTCCCAGCTATGGGAGCACAATCAGGGGTTGCACGCGGCCAGGACTGTGCATACACAGTACTACCCTGATCTGCACGCCAGGACTGCACATACACAGTACTACCCTGATCTGCAGTACTACCCAGATCTGCACGTCACTATTGAAAATACTACTATCCACCCTACCTTCCAAGCCCGCTGTCTAGGCGTTACTCTGGACTCTGAACTTTCCTTTACAGCCCACATCCAAGGTATTGCCAGATCCTGCAACTTCCACCTCCGCAACATCTCCAAGATCCGCTCCTACCTGTCCCCTGACACCACTAAACTCCTTATCCATGCCCTTGTCATCTCCCGCCTAGACTACTGCAATTCTCTTTTATCCAGCCTCCCCTCTAACCGTACTGACCCACTTAAATTGGTAATGAATGCGGCAGCCAGACTGATACATTCTTCTCACCGCAGCGCCTCTACAACTCCGCTCTGTAAAGCACTACACTGGCTCCCCATCAGCTTTAGGATCAATTTCAAAATCCTGTGCTTGGCCTACAAATCAGTGCACAAGACCTGCCCGACCTACATCTCTGATCTGGTCCACAGGCACATACCAGCCCGCCCCCTCCGATCCTCCAATGACCTGCGCCTAGTCGCACCACGCATAACTCAGTCACACGCACGATTGCAGGACTTCACCAGGGCTGCCCCTACTCTCTGAAACTCTCTCCCACCAGCCGTCAGACTCGCCCCCACCTTTAATACCTTCAAACAAGCTCTCAAGACTCACCTCTTCACGCTCGCATACCCCCCTACACCAGCATCATAATATGTTCTGTTAGACCCCCTCTCAAAAGACGCACCTATTGTCTCCACCCCACCCTTTCGATTGTAAGCCTCTGGCAGGGCCCTCCTCCCTAATGTATCCAGCTTGATTATGCAATCTTACTCACAACCACCCTTCTTGTAGACTCGAACAGTCTCTATCTTGACCTATGACACTGTATTGTTAACAAATCATTTGCATGATCTTGTTTTGTTGTAAGTTTCCGTATGTTCTACCTGTATGTTAACCCATTTACCTATTGTGCAGCGCTGCGTAATATGTTGGTGCTTTATAAATACAATAAATAATAATAATAATACTACCCAACTGGCTCAATCAGGGGCTTTACGGACTGCAGAAGCATGGAGGAGATCAGATGGAAACCAAAGAGCTGATGGACTACAGAAGGCTGGAAGAAGCCCCAGGTAAGTATAAAACCTTGTCATATTTTTGTCTCAGGTACAGTTCAAAGGATACCCGAGGTGGTTGCCTGGCAGCCATCTTCTGGCATAAGTAACAAGCATATAGCTAATCCAGTGAATCCTGAGTTAGAGTACCTGATCTGCTGCGTGCTTGTTCAGGGTCTATGCAGCCGCAGGCCGCCCATGAGGCGGGGTGAGGCAGGTTCCTTAAGCGGCGGAAGGGGGGTGGTGGCACCTGCCTGTCCCTGGGGAGGAGGGGGCGCCAAGCTGGAGGGGGTAGCAGCTATCAAATGGGAGCAGCGGGCACAGCGGTGGGGAGGGTGGTCGGATCCCCTTCCCTCACTTGGGGCTCCCCGTCTGTGCTCCCCCTTCAGCTATTGGTGCGATATTTAATTAGGCAGTGGGGGAAGCAATGACTCACCTACTTCCTTGGTTCAGCGCTGCGTTCCACCGCTTGCTTTACTTCCTGCAATGCCGCCCACTGTACTGAACAGGGGGCGGCATTGCAGGAAGTGACATGAGCGGTGGATCGCAGCGCTGTATCAAGGAAGTAGGTGAATCATTGCTTCCCCCACTGCCCGACTAATTAAATATTGTGCAAATAGCTGGAAGGGGAGCACGGACAGGGGAGCCCCGGGTGAGGGAGGTGGCCCTCCCCACTACTATGCCCGCTGCTTCCCCTTCCTGGCTGCTACCCCCTCCAGACTTCCTATATTGGGGCCAATTATACTACCTATAGGGGGGGGCGTCATCCTCACAAGTTTGCCTCAGGCGGTAAAAACTCTAGAACCAGCCCTGGGTCTATGGCTAAATGTATTATGCCTGGTACACACTATGCAATTTCCAACAAGTCAATTTTTCTGATCGTTTTTACGATCACTTCTATACAAAATTGATCAGATAAACTAATGGAAATCAGATCCGACCTGTTGGAAATAAATCGATTCGACCGTCACTCTGACGGAAAATTGCATCGTGTGTACCAGGTACTAGAGAAACAGGATCAGGAGAACTGCCAGGCAACTGGTATTGTTTAAAAGGAAATAATTATGGCAGCCTCCATATCCCTCTCACCTTGGGTTCCCTTTAAATAAAGGGATGCAGCCAACTAGTCATCCATACTTAAAATATCTTTTATACATACAAAGACCTTTTATTTTAAAATGTGTGCCGACTTCAGGTTTGTGTTGTGAGTTTGACACTACTGGTTTATATGATCAGAAGTAGATAGACAAAGACAAGACAAATAACATTTATATTGCGCTTTTCTCCTGGCGGACTCAAAGCGTCAGAGCTGCAGCCACTAGGACACGCTCTATAGGTAGTAGCCGTGTTAGGGAGTCTTGCCTAAGGTCTCCTACTGAATAGGTGCAGGCTTACTGAACAGGCAAAGCCGAGATTCAAACCCTGGTCTCCTGTGTCAGAGGCAGAGCCCTTAACCATTACACTATCCAGCCACAATGGATAGTGAGAATTCTACTGGTCAGCACCTTATTAACCAGAGCCTGGCTGTGCATTTGATGCGTCAAAGGTCACAATGAAAGCCGCCGGATTAATCCAGCAGACTAACCATATTAACCTTTGCTGCATGTTTTCCAAAGACTCAGGACGGCATGCACACACATGAAGGAACTCATAACCACTAACTGAGGGCTGGTGCACACCCAGAGCGCTTCTGAGTGCATTTCAAAACGCTAGCGCTTGGCTAATGTATTTGAATGAGATGGAGCACACCAGAGCAATGCGATTTTTTTTTCACAAATGCAGCATTTCTGAGGTGATTCAGCATCAATGTTAAGTATAGGAAAGTGGAAAATCACTTTAAAAAGCGCTAGAACAGAGCAATTTTCCATGTGTTTTTATACAAAAGCTACATTTCAATTTTACAATAATCAAGTAATCGTGGTATTTATGTGCAGGTGCGTCTATACCTGCATGGACACAGCACGGTTGTGGAGCATGGGTGAAAACTTTGAGAGGGTCCGGAGCAACTGCGGTGGTGTGGAGTAGAGTGTGGGAAGCCACTGGAGGATACAGAGGCTTTCCTCTTAGGTTAGTATCTCATTTTTTATTTTTACTTTACTCCACCTTGGGTTCTCTTTACAGAGTGCCTGAACATACATGAGACATGTTGAGATAAACATGGGTACATATAGTACTAATCCTATTAACAACGTGTCTGAGGTCCCTTTTGTTTTTGTTTTTTGATGCAAGAATTAATAAACCACTGATTTTCTCTATGGCAGTTAGTCCGTGAGACCGCAGTCAAATGCAGTCTGGGTTCTTCTAAAAAGTAAACGGAAGCCAAAACACTTGTGTATGGTTGAGATAACACTGCTGATAACAAGACAGGGCTGAAAAGGCTATTATTACTTTGGTTTTTAAGCGGAATGAGCCAGATTTTATGTTACACCACCATGGCTGATGTTTAAGTTTTAGAAATGAATCCCAAAAAAATGACTGTGAAACTGGAGGAAAGGTATTTATATATTATATACTAGCTTCCACAACCTAAAACTGGTAAAGGGAGATTAGTGATGTGTTACATCATATTATTTTCATGTACACGTGGGGGAGGAGTAATGCTGTGACAACACCACACTGTGCTCACATCCAGAAGCATACAAAGGGTGTGTCCAGGACCAGTCTTGAAAAATATATAAACCCTGCCAAACAGAGCAGTCTCCAGCTGACAGTAAATCTGCTGAGAAGAGGTACCAGCCCCACACTTTTTGTGCCCCTAGGCCGAGAATGTTATGACTCCCCTTTCATGTGCAGCAGCGCCCCTCCCATTCCATGTGCCGCCCCCTCTTCCATGTGTATCATCCATGTACTGCAGCCCCTCCCATTTCATGTGCAGTTATTTTTTTCCATGTGTATCGTCCATGTACAGTAGTCCCTCTCTTCCATTAACAGCCCCCTTGGGCATCAGCTTCCCTTTTTCATGTGTTGCTCCCCATTTTCAGCCTCTTTCATACGTAACAACCCCTCTTTCATGTTCAGGTGTGAGCGCTGTCAGGGTCGGCCTTTGCTATGAGCGACCTGTGAGGTCGCTCAGGGTGCCGTGCTCTCAAGGGCGCATGTGCCCTGTCGCCCCTTGCCGCCCTCGCCGCCCCGCTGTCTCCCGGTGTCCTCTCAGTCTATATTTAGAGCAGAATATAGGTAGAAGGCTGCGCATCCCTGACCCAATACTGTACAATTGAATGGTTAATCGCTGTGGCGCACTGGCGCACACCGCCCCCCCCCCCCCCCTGGACTAAAATGTACGCCCGCATCCAAACAATGCAATACTGGTCTATGGAGAAATTTTAGCTTCCATCATAGTTTTGCATGCAAAAATATAATATACTGGACATCTGCACCAACATTGAGGTAAATCTCCAGAGCAGATGTCCTAACACTAAATTAACCTAAGTTAAAAGCACATGTCTTTACCCTGGCAGCAGCTACGCTAAAATGTGTAACTTACATTCAATACAGACAGCAGAAAACAAAGCAAGCGCTCACCAACATGGCTGCAACTGAATGACTCATCACCTCATATGCACCGCTTAACCACTTGCCGACCGCCCACAGCCCATGGGCGGCGGCAAAGTGGATGCCTTAAGGACCGCAATACGCCTTAGGGCGTTGCGTCCTTTTCCTATGCCGGGGGAGCGATCGCGTCATTGATGACGCGCGCTTCCCCCGGCAACTGGCTCCGCCCACCCACCGTAACATCCCGCCGGCCATACGGAAGCGCCGGCGGATGTTAACCCCGCGATCGCCGCTACAAAGTGTATAATACACTTTGTAATGTATACAAAGTGTATTATACAGGCTGCCTCCTGCCCTGGTGGTCCCAGTGTCCGAGGGACCACCAGGGCAGGCTGCAGCCACCCTAGTCTGCACCCAAACACACTGATCTGCCCCCCCCCGCCCCACTGATCGCCCACAGCACCCCTCAGACCCCCCCCCCTGCCCACCCCCCAGACCCCTGTTTGCACCCAATCACCCCCCTAATAACCCATCAATCACTCCCTGTCACTATCTGTCAACGCTATTTTTTTTTTATCCCCCCCCTGCCCCCTGCCCCCTCCTGATCACCCCCCCACCCCTCAGATTCTCCCCAGGACCCCCCCAGACCCCCCCCCCCTGTGTACTGTATGCATCTATCCCCCCTGATAACCTGTCAATCACCTGTCAATCACCCATCAATCACCCATCAATCACCCATCAATCACCCCCTGTCACTGCCACCCAACAATTGGCCCCTAACCTGCCCCTTGCGGGCAATCTGATCACCCACACCAATAGATCGCCCGCAGATCCGATATCAGATCACCTCCCAAATCCATTGTTTACATCTATTCTCTCCTCTAAACACCCACTAATTACCCATCAATCACCCATCAATCACCCCCTATCACCACATGTCACTTTTACCTATCAGATCAGACCCTAATCTGCCCCTTGCGGGCACCCAATCACCCGCCAACACGCTCAGATTGCCCTCTGACCCCCCCCTTATCAATTCGCCAGTGCATTAATTACATCTGTTCTTCCCTGTAATAACCCACTGATCACCTGTCAATCACCTATCACCCATCAATCACCCCCTGTCACCCCCTGTCACTGCCACCCATCAATCAGCCCCTAACCTGCCCCTTGCGGGCAATCTGATCACTCACCCACACCAATAGATCGCCCGCAGATCCGACATCAGATCACCTCCCAAATCCATTGTTTACATCTATTCTCTCCTCTAAACACCCACTAATCACCCATCAATCACCCCCTATCACCACCTGTCACTGTTACCTATCAGATCAGACCCTAATCTGCCCCTTGCGGGCACCCAATCACCCGCCCACACGCTCAGATTGCCCTCAGACCCCCCCCCCCTTATCAATTCGCCAGTGCATTAATTACATCTGTTCTTCCCTGTAATAACCCACTGATCACCTGTCAATCACCTGCCAATCACCTATCACCCATCAATCACCCCCTGTCACCCCCTGTCACTGCCACCCATCAATCAGCCCCTAACCTGCCCCTTGCGGGCAATCTGATCACCCACCCACACCAATAGATCGCCCGCAGATCCGACATCAGATCACCTCCCAAATCCATTGTTTACATCTATTCTCTCCTCTAAACACCCACTAATTACCCATCAATCACCCCCTATCACCACCTGTCACTTTTACCTATCAGATCAGACCCTAATCTGCCCCTTGCGGGCACCCAATCACCCGCCAACACGCTCAGATTGTCCTCTGACCCCCCCTTATCAATTCACCAGTGCATTAATTACATCTGTTCTCCCCTGTAATAACCCACTGATCACCTGTCAATCACCTGCCAATCACCTATCACCCATCAATCACCCCCTGTCACTGCCACCCATCAATCAGCCCCTGTCATTGCCACCCATCAATCACCCCCTGTCACTGCCACCCATCAATCAGTCCCTAACCTGCCCCTTGCGGGCAATCTGATCACCCACACACACCATCCGATCGCCTGCAGACCCGCAGTCAGATCACCTCCCAAGTGCATTGCATCTGTTCTCTCCTCTAAACACCCACTAATTACCCATCAATCACCCCCTGTCACTGCTACCCATCAGATTAGACCCCCATCTGCCCCTAGGGCACCCAATCACCCGCCCACACCCTCAGACCCCAGCCCTGATCACCTCGCCATTGCATTACTTGCATCTATTCCCCCCACTAATCACACCTTGAGACACCCATCAATCACCTCCTGTCACTACCTGTCACCCCCTAGCACACCTACCCATCAGATCAGGCCCTAATTTGCCCCGTGTGGGCTCCTGATCACTCGGCCAAACCCTCAGATCCCCCTCAGACCCCCTTCCGATCACCTCCCCAGTGCATTGAGTGCATCTATTTTCCCCTCTAATCACCCCCTGAGACACCCATCATTCACCTCCTGTCACCCCCCTAGCACTCCTATCCATCAGATCAGGCCCAATACAACCTGTCATCTAAAAGGCCACCCTGCTTATGACCGGTTCCACAAAATTCGCCTCCTCATAGACCACCTGTCATCAAAATTTGCAGATGCTTATACCCCTGAACAGTCATTTTGAGACATTTGGTTTCCAGACTACTCACGGTTTTGGGCCTGTAAAATGCCAGGGCGGTATAGGAACCCCACAAGTGACCCCATTTTAGAAAAAAGACACCCCAAGGTATTCTTTTAGGTGTATGACGAGTTCATAGAATATTTTATTTTTTGTCAAAAGTTAGCGGAAATTGATTTTTATTGGTTTTTTTTTCACAAAGTGTCATTTTTCACTAACTTGTGACTAAAAGTAAAATCTTCTATGACCTCACCATACACCTAATGGAATACCTTGGGGTGTCTTCTTTCTAAAATGGGGTCACTTGTGGGGTTCCTATACTGCCCTGGCATTTTAGGGGCCCTAAACCGTGAGGAGTAGTCTAGAAAACAAATGCCTCAAAATGACCTGTGAATAGGACGTTGGGCTTCTTAGCGCACCTAGGCTGCAAAAAAAGTGTCACACGTGGTATCGCCGTACTCAGGAGAAGTAGTATAATGTGTTTTGGGGTGTATTTTTACACATACCCATGCTGGGTGGGAGAAATCTCTCTGTAAATGGACAATTGTGTGTAAAAAAAATCAAACAATTGTCATGTACAGAGATATTTCTACCACCCAGCATGGGTATGTGTAAAAATACACCCTAAAACACATTATACTACTTCTCCTGAGTACGGCGGTACCACATGTGTGGCACTTTTTTACACCCTAAGTGCGCTAAGGGGCCCAAAGTCCAATGAGTACCTTTAGGATTTCACAGGTCATTTTGCGACATTTGGTTTCAAGACTACTCCTCACGGTTCAGGGCCCCTAAAATGCCAGGGCAGTATAGGAACCCCACAAATGACCCCATTCTAGAAAGGAGACAACCAAAGGTATTCCATTAGGTGTATGGCGAGGTCATAGAAGATTTTATTTTTTGTCACAAGTTAGCGGAATATGACACTTTGTGAAGAAAAACAATTCAAATGAATTTCCGCTAACTTGTGGCAAAAATAAAATCTTCTATGAACTCACCATACTCCTAACGGAATACCTTTGGGTGTCTTCTTTGTAAAATGGGGTCATTAGTGGGGTTCCTATACTGCCCTGGCATTTTAGGGGCCCTAAACCGTGAGGAGTAGTCTTGAAACAAAAATGACCTGTGAAATCCTAAAGGTACTCATTGGACTTTGGGCCCTTTAGCGCAGTTAGGGTGCAAAAAAGTGCCACACATGTGGTATTGCCGTACTCGGGAGAAGTAGTATAATGTGTTTTGTGGTGTATTTTTACACATACCCATGCTGGGTGGGAGAAATACTTCTGTAAATGACAATCTTTTGATTTTTTTACACACAATTGTCCATTTACAGAGTTATTTCTCCCACCCAGCATGGGTATGTGTAAAAATACACCCCAAAACACATTGTACTACTTCTCCAGAGTACGGCGATACCACATGTGTGGTTTTTTTTTTGCACCCTAACTGCGCTAAAGGGCCCAAAGTCCAATGAGTACCTTTAGGATTTCACAGGTCATTTTGCGGAATTTGATTTCCAGACTACTCCTCATGGTTTAGGGCCCCTAAAATGCCAGGGCAGTATAGGAACCCCACAAATGACCCCATTTTAGAAAGAAGACACCCAAAGGTATTCCGTTAGGAGTATGGTGAGTTCATAGAAGTTTTTATTTTTTTGTCACAAGTTAGCGGAAATTGATTTTAATTGTTTTTTTCACAAAGTGTCATGTTCCGCTAACTTGTGACAAAAAATAAAATCTTCTATGAACTCACCATACTCCTAACGGAATACCTTGGGGTGTCTTCTTTCTAAAATGGGGTCATTTGTGGGGTTCCTATACTGCCCTGGCATTTTAGGGGCCCTAAACCATGAGGAGTAGTCTTGAAACCAAATGTCGCAAAATGACCTGTGAAATCCTAAAGGTACTCATTGGACTTTGGGCCCTTTAGCGCAGTTAGGGTGCAAAAAAGTGCCACACATGTGGTATCGCCGTACTCAGGAGAAGTAGTATAATGTGTTTTGTGGTGTATTTTTACACATACCCATGCTGGGTGGGAGAAATAACTCTGTAAATGGACAATTGTGTGTAAAAAAAATGAAAACATTGTCATTCACAGAGATATTTCTCCCACCCAGCATGGGTATGTGTAAAAATACACCCCAAAACACATTATAGTACTTCTACTGAGTATGGCAATACCACATGTGTGGCACTTTTTTGCAGCCTAACTGCGCTAAGGGGTCCAAAGTCCAATGAGCACCTTTAGGCTTTACAGGGGTGCTTACAATTTAGCACCCCCCAAAATGCCAGGACAGTGAACACACCCCACAAATGACCCCATTTTGGAAAGTAGACACTTCAAGGTATTCAGAGAGGGGCATGGTGAGTCCGTGGCAGATTTCATTTTTTTTTTGTCGCAAGTTAGCAGAAATGGAAACCTTTTTTTTTTTTTTTTGTCACAAAGTGTCATTTTCCGCTTACTTGTGACAAAAAATAATATCTTCTATGAACTCACTATGCCTCTCAGTGAATACTTTGGGATGTCTTCTTTCCAAAATGGGGTCATTTGGGGGGTATTTATACTATCCTGGAATTCTAGCCCCTCATGAAACATGACAGGGGGTCAGAAAAGTCATAGATGCTTGAAAATGGGAAAATTCACTTTTTGCACCATAGTTTGTAAACGCTATAACTTTTACCCAAACCAATAAATATACACTGAATGGGTTTTTTTTAATCAAAAACATGTTTCTCCACATTTTTCGCGCTGCATGTATACAGAAATTTTACTTTATTTGAAAAATGTCAGCACAGAAAGTTAAAAAAATCATTTTTTTTGCCAAAATTCATGTCTTTTTTGCTGAATATAATAAAAAGTAAAAATCGCAGCAGGAATCAAATAGCACCAAAAGAAAGCTTTATTAGTGACAAGAAAAGGAGCCAAAATTCATTTAGGTGGTAGGTTGTATGAGCGAGCAATAAACCGTGAAAGCTGCAGTGGTCTGAATGGAAAAAAAGTGCCTGGTCCTTAACCACCCTGGCGTTCTATTAAGATCGCCAGGGCGGCTGCGGGAGGGTTTTTTTTAAATAAAAAAAAAACTATTTCATGCAGCCAACTGAAAGTTGGCTGCATGAAAGCCCACTAGATGGCGCTCCGGAGGCGTTCTTCCGATCGCCTCCGGCAGCCAGAAGTAAGACGGAAGGCCGCAATGAGCAGCCTTCCGTGTTTGGCTTCTCCTGTCGCCATGGCGACGAGCGGAGTGACGTCATGGACGTCAGCCGACGTCCTGACGTCAGACGCCTCCGATCCAGCCCTTAGCGCTGGCCGGAACTATTTGTTCCGGCTGCGCAGGGCTCAGGCGGCTGGGGGGACCCTCCTCGCCGCAGAGCGGCGGCGATCGGGCAGCACACGCGGCTGGCAAAGTGCCGGCTGCGTGTGCTGCTCTTTATTTCAGCAAAATCGGCCCAGCAGGGCCTGAGCGGCAGCCATCGGCGGTGATGGACGAGCTGAGCTCGTCCATACCGCTAAGATGGTTAAGGGGTAGAAAGACTGTGGTCCTCAAGTGGTTAAATAGCTCAAATGCACACTCAGCAATCAGACAGATGCAAAACATATGCAAAACGAAATACTTACCATGCAAAACAGGATAGCACAATGGGTGCTGCTAGCCTGGTAGTTACAGAACTGTGAAAACAAAATATAGATAGAAGGCTGCGCATCCCTGACCCAATACTGTACAATTGAATGGTTAATCGCTGTGGCGCACACCGCCCCCCCTGGACTAAAATGTATGCCTGCATCCAAACAATGCAATACTGGTCTATGGAGAAATTTTAGCTTCCATCATAGTTTTGCATGCAAAAATATTATATACTGGACATCTGCACCAACGTTGAGGTAACTCTCCAGAGCAGATGTCCTAACACTAAACTAACCTAAGTTAAAGGCACATGTCTTTACCCTGATTGCTGAGTGTGCATTTGAGCTATTTAAGCGGTGCATATGAGGTGATGAGTCATTCAGTTGCAGCCCATGTTGGTGAGCGCTTGCTTTGTTTTCTGCTGTCTGTATTGAATGTAAGTTACACATTTTAGCGTAGCTGCTGCCAGGGTAAAGACATGTGCTTTTAACTTAGGTTAGTTTAGTGTTAGGACATCTGCTCTGGAGATTTACCTCAACGTTGGTGCAGATGTCCAGTATATTATATTTTTGCATGCAAAACTATGATGGAAGCTAAAATTTCTCCATAGACCAGTATTGCATTGTTTGGATGCGGGCGTACATTTTAGTCCAGGGGGGGCGGTGTGCGCCACAGCGATTAACCATTCAATTGTACAGTATTGGGTCAGGGATGCGCAGCCTTGAGCTATTGCTTTGTTTTCTGCTGTCTATATTTAGAGCAGGACTACAAGAAAATGGCAGCTGATGTCCACAAATGCAGACAAACGGCGGCCATTTTCTTGTAGCCTGCTCTAACTACAGATGGAGCGGAGGCGGGGAGAGAAGAGTGACGTCGGCGCTGGAGCTGGATGTCAGGTGAGTCGGTCTCTGCCACATAAAGGGGGGGGGGGCATACTGGGGCAAGCTACCTACACTGGGGGCATACTGGGGCAAGCTACCTACGCTGGGGGCAAACTGGGGCAAGCTACCTACACTGGGCGCAAGCTACCTACGCTGGGGGCAAGCTACCTACGCTGGGGGCATACTGGGGCAAGCTACCTACACTGGGGGCATACTGGGGCAAGCTACCTACGCTGGGGGCATACTGGGGCAAGCTACCTACGCTGGGGCAAGCTACCTACACTGGGGGCATACTGGGGCAAGCTACCTACACTGGGGGCATACTGGGGCAAGCTACCTACGCTGGGGGCAAGCTACCTACACTGGGAGCATACTGGGGCAAGCTACCTACGCTGGGGGCAAGCTACCTACGCCGGGGGCATACTGGGGCAAGCTACCTACGCTGGGGGCATACTGGGGCAAGCTACCTTCCCTGGGGGCATTCTAGGGCAAGCTACCTACGCTGGGGGCAAGCTACCTACGCTGGGGGCATACTGGGGCAAGCTACCTATGCTGGGGGCATACTGGAGCAAGCTACCTTCGCTGGGGGCATACTGGGGCAAGCTACCTACGCTGGGGGCAAGCTACTTACGCTGGGGGCAAACTACCTACACTGCTGGGGGAAAACTACCTACACTGCTGGGGGCAAACTACCTACACTGGGGGCATACTGGGGCAAACTACCTGCACTGGGGGCAACCATGCTACTACACTGGGGAAACTGTACTAGCTACACTGAGGGCAGCTATGCTACCTATATGGGGCAACTATACTACCTACACTGGGGGCAGCTATGCTACCTATATGGGGACAACTATGCTACTTATGGGGGGGGGGGCAACAAAATCCGGTTTCGCTCAGGGCGCTGTGAAACCTAAGGCCGGCCCTGAGCGCTGTAATAACAGCGCAGGAGATTTGGGTACAGCTGGCATCACCATAGACCGTAATAGGAATTACGGCTATAGCGGAGCACAGTCAGTAACTTCGGCGGCGTCAGAAAACGGAGCTGAAGTTGCTCTTAAAACACTGTAATTCGGCCTCCAGCTATAGCTGGAAGCCAAATTATATCATTCCCCACTATCCACGTGGACCTGGAGGGGAAATAGTATACCGGCTGTATCCAGCGCCCAAGTCTCCCGGCGGCCAATTTATATGTATGCGTTCAGTTGCCCCCCTTGGGCTGCAGTGGCCTTTCCAGAAATCACCTCTTTATGTAAGTAAAGGCGTCCTATGAATAAAATCAGTTGGAATGGTATGCGGCATGTAAAGGATCATCTATGGAAAAACCCAGATAAATGACAAACATGAAAGGCGTGTGGTGAACTGGGACGGGAGCTGGCTGATCTCCAGCCACACAGGAAGACAAGCTGCACGCTTCTATTCACTACCAGGCACACAGCACAAAGAGCACGCGGCAGCCGGGCTGCCCATTACAAATCCATCTCTTCTTACACACGGCTATTAGCAAATTTATAGAGCATGAAAATCCTGAGAGCCTCAGCTGCAGAATCACAATGAGCTTACATAGATGATATCACAACATGAATAAGATAGACAGATAGATAGATAGATAGATAGATAGATAGATAGATAGATAGATAGATAGATAGATAGATAGATTATGTGTTTATATAGTGTTGATACCAGGGGTGTAACCACCGGGAGCAACAACAGCGGGCAATTTGGGCGCCCAAATTATGCCTCAATGCCGATATTTCAATAGGCTTCTATGGAGGTGCCCGAGAAATGATGTTTCTTTTATACCTGTGGCCAGGAAGGAGCGGGGGGGGGGGGGGGGGGGGCGGCGATTAGATTAGGAGTGGGAGGAGTTTAGGGTTAGGCATCAAGTAAGAAGTTTGTGCAGGGGGGGGGGGGTAGGGTCAGGCATCAGGTAAGAAGTTTGTGGTGGTGAGGTTTAGGGTTAGGCACACCCACATGCACGGGGTGAGCACATTTTACATGGGGAGAGACCAGCCCTAGGTATGTCCCGAAATCAAACACCGTTACTGCTGGCTGCGCACTTAACTACCCCCTTCGAGTAACAACTTTCCAGCCTGCCGGATTAATAGCTTCAATTGATTTAGGACAGAGATCAATCAAAATTATGATCAGCGACCAATGTTAAGGCATCGATCTCGGACAAATTTAATCATAATTGACTAAAAATCGAGTAATGCATGGGCACCTTGAAGCCATTTTTTTTTGGGGGGGGGGGGTTGCAGATTTATTTATTTATTTAATAATCAATAAATCTGCATATTTTGGGGATGAAACTCAGAGAAAACGTATGCAAACATGAGGAGAACTGACAGACTTCATGCAGATAGTATCCTGGCCCAGATTTGGTCTGGTGACTCCAGCACTGCAAGGTAATGCTGTCCACTATGCCACCATGCCACCCATCATGCCACTAGGTCACCCAAGACATTAGAGATGTAAAAGTTTGTCAATACACACACAATCCCTAAAATAACCAAACCAGAAGTTACTCCGAACCTAACCTTACACTGACCCTTCTTCACACATTATAAACAAAGGATCAACATTTCAGCCAGGAATCTAGTACCGTATTTATGGAAAAAGATCAAAATGATGACCTCCATGGTCAGTGACCTCATAGTAAACTGTACAACTCCCCTCTGTCCCAACAGCACAATGTATAGAACAATTGCATAATACAGGCCACCACAAAGGACAACTACTGCGAGAGAGAATAGATGTAAGCAGAGGGAAATGTTAAGGATTAGCACTACTTAGAGTATACAGGGAGTGATCATTACCACTACAGCATCAATAAAGGGCTAATGCAGGCACTGGGGGAGGGCTCCATGAGCGAAACAGTTAAAAAGGGTATGAGATGCATCCTGTTGCAAAGGGGTTCGCTGAAATAATGAGCACCAGCTGCTATGCAAACTGCAGCTACAGATAGTGGGCGTAAGGCATCGACAGGCTTGATAGGGTAAATATGGGGTGGGGTTTAAGGTTAGGCGCCCAATGGGAGAGAGGTGGGAGTTAATGTGGATCCGAGATAAACTTTTACTCATTGCATAATTGTGTTCCTGTCATATAGTTTATAGGGCATTCCTCAAGCCAAATACTTTTTTTTGTTCTATTTTAATACTCTCCTTATAAACTAAACAAGCCTCGCCCACAGCTCCTTTTGTGCCTTGGCACTGTAGCAAGGGCTTATGGGAGCTCAGTCTGGGCAGGAGGAGGAGGAGGTTACTAGCCATTGATTTCAGAGGCAAAGGGGAGAAGGGAGGAGGAGAGGGGACTGGATTTACACACAGGCAAGCTGATAGCATCTCCAGCCTTCAGCCTGTGACAGTGTGACAAACAGAACATGGCTGCTCTCATTGTATCACAGGAATATATAATCATAAACTTTTGAAGCTGTTTGCAGCCAGATTTGCTGTGTAAACTATCTAAACTTTAGATAAGATATATAGACAAGTTACTTTTTATAGTTAGTTTTTCATCTCGGATCCGCTAGACACCCATGGAGGATTAAGGTTAGGTTCTACCAGAGGGGTTTTATGTAAGAGTAGGGAGAGGTTAGGTCATAGTATAATATCGGGAAATATTATCATTTCTATCAATTATAAAATATAAATTATAAAATATCGGTAAAATATAAATGATAAAATATCGGTAAATATTATCAATATTTTACTATGTAAATGAAGTGGTAGAATATCATTACATTTACAGATACTCTACTACGGGCTATTTCCTGCTCTCTTTTCAACAGACTCCTTTATCAAATATACACCTTTACCAAATAAAGGCGCCTTTATCAAATGAGGGCCTCTTAAATCCAGGGGCCCTGGTGCAGTCACAACCTCTGTATGCCCTACTGCTACACCGCTGTCCTTGGCTCTCTAATGATAGAGACTTGAAAAACATACCTGTTTCTTAGATCAACATTTCCAAGGATTCCTGTAGCCACTGAACGGTGTATTGTTTGTTTATTAACCACATTACGTCTGAACTCTACATAACAGTTACATAAGAGGTCCTGCTGGGTCATGTGCTTTGTGTTGTCCTCAGAATCGATGGAGAAATCTATCTTCCTCCCAAACATTCATATTACTGTTATGTATTTATATACAGCGCTGACATTTTCCACAGTGCTCTTCAGAGTACACTCCCTTGGTGTTGTTCACAACCTAATGAAATTGAATAATACATTTATTACTTATTTATTTCTTTAATATATCTTTTTTGTTTTCTATACATACATTTTTAGAAACAATTTCTTAGTTTTCCTATTTTTTATCTACCTTCTGGCGAAGGTGCCCAGATTTAGGCTAAGTTCACAAACTGCTTAACGTGTACCTGAGATAGTACATAGAGCTGTGTATTTATACTTACCTGGGGCTTCCTCCAGCCCCATGAGGTCTGTGGGCTCCCTCGCCATTCTTTTGTTATAACATGTGGTAATCTGGCCAGTCATGGCAAGCCATGCTCTTCTGCACATGCCCGGCCCGCACACACGCATGTCCCTGTCATGCTCCCGCAACTGCCCCATGCCCTGTCATGCATGCGCAAAAGTGCGCAACCGTGTTTGGATAATGTTGTCTGTTACAATGCAGAGATGTGAACATGCCCATACAATTGTCTGGGTAGTGTGTGTTCACATCCAGTAAGGCAATGAAGAGCGCAGCAATGAAGAGCGCAATGATACTTCAATTAGTTCTGCTTCAATTCACTATTTAACCCATTAGCAGCTTTAAAAAAAATTATGTCGTTCGAGATCAGTGCACTGCTTTTAACCTCAGCCAGCAGAACACTGTAAATTCTTGGAATGCATTGATCCAATCTTGTGGACGCAATTGATGAGCTGAAACCGCTGGAATTTTGGCAGCAGACAGACTAGAAGGAGGTGTGCAAACTATAAAACAAAAATACTAGTCTGCCACCATCTATTTTTAATGGGAAAGAGAAGCCAACTGACTGACTCTAAGACCTGCGGGTAAAAATGGTTAACAGGCTACTCTGGCTAATAACAACACTTTTCGGTAGCGAATCCTCAGAAAGCTAGGATTCATTCTGTGTTGCTGAATAGTAGGTGGAGCTGACCAAATAAATGACTTTTAGAAGTCTTTTATTTATAAATGCAATATAAATAATTAATATATATACAGAAAACCATTAAAAGTAACAATTAGACAATGATGACCCAGTGTAAAAAATAAAAAGGGAAGAAAATAAATGAATACTTAAGTCAGGTGAAAATGTCCCTTTTAGGGAAAACAAGTTTAAGTTCCTTTGTTTCCAGATCAGGGGACTCAGTGTCAAAGTCCAAACAGGATGGGTGCCAGCATGTCCTCAAGCTGGCAGGCTGTAATCCGGATGATGTTTCAAAGTGGAGGACATGGATTTTGGGTCCTGTGCCCTGTTTAAAGTGCTGACACAGTAAGGAGGAGTGAGGGCGGGGACCACACACCCTTTGGAACCTGAGATGAGCTGTAATGATCTGCGCTGCTGTCTGCACTGGCAGACAGCTGTTTGACCATTTTTTAGGTCTGAGTGCTGCAGGTCTCTGGAAAAGAAACGTGTCTTCACTCTGCAAGTTGCAGAGCTGCTGTTCTGGGGAGGAATTTGCATACATTTGTCATGCAAATTGCTTAGCTGCTTCCTTTGATGGCTTGCAGTATAAATACCATTTCTTCCCAGAATTCCCTGCTGGTCATACTGGTTTGTTCCTGCTTACTTACCTGGAGTGTCAGCCTTTGCAAATCGTTTGCTAAGATTATCTTAGAGTAATTCCTTGGGAGTGCACTAGGCATTCCTTCTAGCGTAGTCAGGTTGTATTATCTGTATTGCCTTGTATTGTCTCTCTGTTGCGATTGTCTTGTCGCCAGCGGCGGTCGACAGGAAATCGCTCTGTCTGTTGGGATCGCATTCGCCCTAACGGTAGTGGTGGTGGTTCCTTCTGTCTGGGAGTGTAGGCCAGAGCTGCGGTTGCTACTGGCTACTCCTTCTGTCTGTCTTGTCTGGAGCGAACGCTTGCTGTAGGCTCGGCGAGGCAACCGCTTAGCAAGCATTCACGTTCTCTTTTCATTTTTGTGTTACATCGGTTAGTTAGGGTTGGCGTGCTTTGTCGCTGTTGCACTTTTCGCGCGGAGACCGCGCTTAGCGAGTGCGTCTGTTATTTTCCTTGGCGTTCTGATCATTGTTATTTGCTGTGTCTTTCTTGCTACATTTGTGCTCTGTCTTACTCGGTCTTGTGTCACTATTGGCAATCGCCACTCTTGCGATTGCATTCCCACTGCGTTTTCGCTGTTGTGTGTTCGCCGTCGCCGTGTGGCGACTAGATTGGTGGACACACATACATTCTGTCTCTGTGCTCACTTTCTCTCTACAGGTGCATAGCACCAAAGCTAGGTTCTGTCGTTTTATACGCTTGTGGAGGACTTCCGCAGTGTCAGCGCACATCTTGTGCGCTGAACACGGAGATAATTCCGCAATCGTTACAGAATGACCAGCCAAACCGAAATTTCCAGTGTAGAGGGAATTTCCGATTTGTACGTTTTTGTCGAATATGGTTCTTATACCTTTAAGAGCTTTAAAAGACTAGATTCTGAAACTAAAGAGGACTTCCTTTCTGAATGTGTAAGATTTTTTCTGAATCCTACCTTTCAAACTACTGATCCGTCCACGTCGGCTCTCCAATTAGCTTATTTGCTATTGTAAGGAGATCTGTTTGTGTGGGCTTATGAGATTTTAAAAAGTCATTTCTGGAATGATAATTCTTATCAGTTTCTTACATTGATTTTTCCCACTGGTTTAAACTGCGAATCAGTCAGCTGTTCTATCCATTCCATGCAAAACCATTCAGTGTGATAATGAATGCAGTAACAGCTCCCTTGTATCTAGACGGCAGCCACTTGTAGCGGCTAAAACTAAAAAGAGAAAATCTAGGAAGGTTTCCCAGCGGAAAAATCCGTTGCCCATAGCAACTACAAATAAAGAAATTATTACTGTAAAGTCTGAAATGTGGAACACACTTGAATGTGATGAATCCAGAGAGACTTCTCAGTCTCAGATGTTGTTGCCCCAAGCAAAAGTATATGTGGATCCTATGATAGGCAGAATTATTCAGTATATTAAAGGTGTAAGAGAATCTATGCATGTTCCCGACCCCAACCCGTATGAGTGTTACATTGATACAGGGTTGTTTGAGCCTCCATTTGCTTCATGGGAGATTGGGGCTTTGATTGAGGAGTTCGAGATTGATTGGAAGGCGTTTTGCGATTTTTACATCGCAAAAAGCGAAGTGATTCTTAATGCTTGTGTTAATTCTGTGTACACTTTGATTGACTCTGATGAGTGTGACGAATGTTTTGTGGATCCGGTGATTTGTGTGTGGCAGACAATTTTAGATGAATTGCACACACACCAACCAATTGACTCCAATAATGTGACACCATTACCAGATGATTGTTCCTGCCTTTCTGGGGTAAAGCAAGTGAGTTTAGACACTCTGCGATCCGATGCCTGTTTCTCAGATGTGCCTGCAGATTGTGAACGGCGTGAGTGTGTCAGTTTTGTCAAAGAGATGTGGGATCCCTTGTCGTTTAAAAACAGATCTTTTTCTCCCAGTGATTCTTTAAGCTCTTCCATCTATGATCCTGCTATGGGAAAAATTCCTAAACCATGCAGCCTCAAGAGTAATGTTAATATGATTAATAAAGTTCCTCATGTTGTTGTCACAACCTCTTCTGCAAATAAATCTATGTGTCGCTCTGTTCACACCTGTAAAGGCACGTTGCCAGATGACAGTTGTTACAGTGTTTCTGTCCTGAACACTTTGCAGTCTGGTCCACAGATTGCGGAGGCTTGCGCTTTGGAAGCATCAGTTTCACAACCTAAAGCGATCTTAGATTCACAAATTTTGCGTTCTGACTCCTCGGATTCGACATTGTTAGCCGAGTCTAAGGGTGAGACAGCGCTTTGGTTTTGCAAATCTGATACTGAGGGATCTTTGCGTTGTCCAGAGAAGGTTTCTGTGAGCCTGCCCTGTACCATGAATGAAACTATGATGTCCACTCGCACTAACAGTTGTGAGTCCCTTTCTTGCTCTGAAGATAGTACTGACTCTCCACCCTGTACTTTGGATGAGTCAATATTGCCTTGCATAAAATCTCCTGCAGTGACCCTAGAGGCTCGTCTAGGTATTGCTACTATTCTCACCTGTTTTTCTGCTATTTTGGAATTACAGTCTAGTTTGACTGCTATGCAGAATTCTGCGTGCAGTGAGATTAGAGTCAGGGAGTCAGTGTGTGTTCCAGTAGATATTCCTGTGCATCCTGTTCATGAAGATGAAACTCAGTCTCAGCGGATTGTAGAACCATCCCTGGGACATTTGCTCTGTCCGCAAAATGTATTTAATGTTTTGCCCTGTAACATGGATAGTTCAGAATCCTTGATTTCTTTGTCAGAAAACTTGGAAACGATGCCCCTGAGCTTTTGTTTGATGTTCTGGAGGTCTCCGAATTACTCCCAAAGGGTGCAGAACTTTTAGGAGGTGCCTCCTGCCCCGCAGGGCCGTCTAAGGTATTGCCCACTTCAGTAGGCATCGCTGCTATATTGACTACTTTTGCAGCTCTTGTGGAGCTTCAGTCATGCGTAGTCAATGATGAGTTTTGGTTAGATACCATTACAGTCACAGAAATTTCTAAGTCTGAGTCCAAGTCTTCTTTTGAAAGTCCAGTACTTGTGACCACTACTCGTGATGATTCTCTACCCGGTCCTGGTTTTGGTCTTGTCGTGACGGACTCTGAGGTTGGCAGTTCTTCGACATGTCCTGAGGTTTCTCTTGTGCTAGTGTACCCTGGTGTGCTCTGTGAGCTAGAATGCCCAAGTGTGTCTTGGTTACCAGCATGCTCAGATGCTTCCTCGGTGGAGACATGTTCTGATATTGCCTGCCTGCCTGCATGCCCAGAAGTGGTCCCTGAAAGCCCTGATCTTGATGGTTGTCCTGGTAATCCTGAATCCGGAATGGTCAAAGGTTCCATAAGGGTTCTTGGTAGTTCTCCATGTGAGCCTGGTAAACGTTCTGGCCTCTTGGGATCTCTGCGGAGCTTCAAAGTGTTCTGGGAGATCCTGGGAGAAATATTTCTTGGTAACCTGGATAGGATCAACAGTGGCTTCTCTGTTGAAAGGGACACTTCGAATAGGTATTGTGGCATGTTTGGTATTTTTGGACGGTTCCTGGAAGGTGGTGGGTATTGCTTGGAGGGTGTCGATGGGTTCTTCTCTGGCATTCACAGTTCTGATGGGTGTTACGCTGAGACTTGTAGTACTGATGGGCATGTTTCGGTGGCTTCTGCTTCCGACGAGGTCGGTTTCGGGAGGATTGACTCTGGAATTGGGCCTTGTCGTGCTGACCCGACCTTCATGAGTGTTCAGTCAGATTTTTTTTGGAAATGTCAGTTTTGGGAGACGTCTGGAAGCCGTCCCTGGAGGGGGTGGGGGTTACTGTAATGATCTGCGCTGCTGTCTGCACTGCAGACAGCTGTTTGACCATTTTTTAGGTCTGAGTGCTACAGGTCTCTGGAAAAGAGACGTGTCTTCACTCTGCAAGTTGCAGAGCTGCTGTTCTGGGGAAGAATTTGCATACACTTGTCAGGCAAATTGCTTAGCTGCTTCCTTTGATGGCTTGCAGTATAAATACCATTTCTTCCCAGAATTCCCTGCTGGTCATACTGGTGTTCCTGCTTACTTACCTGGAGTGTCAGCCTTTGCAAATCGTTTGCTAAGATTATCTTAGAGTAATTGGTTGGGAGTGCACTAGGCATTCCTTCTAGCGTAGTCAGGTTGTATTATCTGTATTGCCTTGTATTGTCTCTCTCTTGCGATTGTCTTGTCACCAGCGGCGGTCGACAGGAAATCGCTCTGTCTGTTGGGATCGCATTCGCCCTAGCGGTAGTGGTGGTGGTTCCTTCTGTCTGGGAGTGTAGGCCAGAGCTGCGGTTGCTACTGGCTACTCCTTCTGTCTGTCTTGTCTGGAACGAACGCTTGCTGTAGGCTCGGTGAGGCAACCGTTTAGCAAGCGTTCACGTTCTCTTTTCGTTTTTGTGTTACATCGGTTAGTTAGGGTTAGCGTGCTTTGTCTCTGTTGCGCTTTTCGTGCGGAGACCGCGGCATTAGCGTGCTTTGTCGCTGTTGCGCTTTTCGCGCGGTGACCGCGCTTAGCGAGTGCGTTTGTTATTTTCCTTGGCGTTCTGATCATTGTTATTTGCTGTGTCTTTCTTGCTACATTTGTGCTCTGTCTTACTCGGTCTTGTGTCACTATTGGCAATCGCCACTCTTGCGATTGCATTCCCACTGCGTTTCCGCTGTTGTGTGTTCGCCGTCGCCGTGTGGTGACTAGATTGGTGGACACACATACATTCTGTCTCTGTGCTCACTTTCTCTCTACAGGTGCATAGCACCAAAGCTGGGTTCTGTCGTTTTATACGCTTGTGGAGTACTTCCACAGTGTCAGCGCACATCTTGTGCGCTGAACACGGAGATAATTCCGCAATCATTACATGAGCCATCCCCCTTCTAATGGAGACAGAAAACCATATCTAAACTATATATGGGCTCTATCTCCCAGAACTGTACAGGTCGGGCAGATTTAATAACATTTTCAGGTCAGTCAGGATTTATCCATCACAATGATACCAAACATGAGTACCAGTGCCAGGCAAGGTCCAACACACTCTGCGAGTTTGAAGGGCCTGACAGCTTTGCAACACAGGAAATATGACAAATATAGCAGTTTATGAATTATTATAGACATTTAAGGGTTACAGCAGGTCAGTTCTAGTTGCTGGGGATTATCAGATTAGATAAGGGGTCTTTGAAGTCAGGCCAACAGATATAAGTGTCAGACTCCCGTGGAGAGTCAGTGCCATGCAGTCCCAACTCTATCCTTCAGATTGGTCCTATCAAGCTCCTATCTGACTTCATCTGATGGATGGGCCCTTAACATAGCTGGGCGTCTGGGAAACTTCTCTGAAAAGGTGTCTCAAGGGCTCTGGCCATTTGCTGTAAGAGCAAAGTTGTCTTTTAAAAGAAAAAAAAATGTCATTCTGATCGCTGCAAAGACTGCGCAATCTAAAAAGGAAGCAATCAGAAAACCGACTACGCTGACCTTCCCGAATCGCCTGCGTTTCTCACTTCTGTTCCGTGACACTTACCGCAGTAGTTGAAAGCCTTTGGATGGCTTTCTGCATCCTTGTCGAACCCACTGTTCCTGCGCAAGATCCCTTTTCATCTTGTGGCCACGCTCCTGCCATGGATCCGGACTGGGCATGCTCAAATATGATCTGATGCACATGTTCAATTATGGTCTGAAGCACAGACCATACTCCAGCATGCCAGATCCACAACAGGAGCACGGCCACAAGATAAGAGGGACCTTGCCCAACAGAATGAAGCTGCTACTGTATGACATTTTTACTCTATGCATGAGCTCTTCATTCTACTGAACCTTACTAATACTCATGCATGCCCAGTCTAGATGTGGTCATCCAAAGTGGGATCGCAGCCACAAAAAAACCTATTCCATAAGCTGTAAGAGGCTTCCCACCACATTTTAAATTTTTTCACTACAAGGACTCCTAAATTACAAACACATAAAGGTTGAAGGAGCACCCGATGAATGGAACGGTGTGCCTAGACCCCTACCCCAGCACCTCAAGGTGCAAGGGGTACACGATGCAATGGTATAAGGATGGGTCGGCACCACCAGAAGTAATTTATAGCTCCTTTTTTTAAGGCAAGGCAGCAATTGCCTTCCAGTGGTGCCAACCCAGTCTTATATCAGAAAACCCAAATTACTCAGTGTTCTACTGTACTCTACTGGCAAAATAAAATTATGCTCAAAGGACCACTCCAGTGAAAAAAGTAAGCAGTTAAAATCTGACAGAACCGACAGGTTTTAGACTAGTCAATCTCCTCAAGTAGAATTCTTAGGGATATCTTTGATTTGAAAAACATTTCCTGAATGGCAGTTGCTGAGTCTAACTGCCAAAATAGTGTGCATGCGAGTAGAAGGCTGGCAGTATCTTACTGTTTTGGCATTTAAAGTGCTGTTCAGGAAATGTTAGCGAAAACAAAGAATGCCTGTGGGCCGGTTTCTGCTAAACACGATTTTTCTGATGCAGATTTTCCCATAGGCATTCATTGGAGTCCGTTTTTCTGCACCCATTCTGCATCCAATCTGCGTGTAGTGAAAACAGGCCCTAAGAATCCCTCATGAGGAGATGGACTAGTCAAAAACCTGTTGCTTCTGTCAGATTTTAACCGCATACTTTTTTCGCTGGAGTGGTCCATCAATAATCTACATTCAGGATGTGGGAGGAGTTGTGGCTAAGCTACCACTCAACCCCTCCCTATTGGGGTCAATGGAGAAATGTGGTGATGCCCGTAGGGGGTAAGGGGGTGGGGTTAGATTAGTCAGCAGCCTTATGTAGTCTGGCCAACCCACCATTGCAGTGTGAGGATGATCATCACTGTTATTTAGCAGCATTTTTTACTAAACTTAGAATACTGGAGGGAGTGGCAGAGGGAGGTGTCAGTGTAGTGAAATATCTCTCCGCACAGAGACCTCAAAGATGGGGTGATAACTTAGCTTCCTGCAGACGTGCAATAGAGGCCGGATACGTATGTCACAATCATTTTCAAACATCTTTTTTATTAAATGTTAACCTACAACAAACATGTATGGCTGGCAGCGGGGAAAAATCCAGGCCAACCATTTCCTCCATACCAGAAGTTGGGTGGAGGTTAGATGTACCTTCAGTCAAACCAGTCTGACTATAAAAAAAGCAATGATTGTCTGTAGATAGATGACTCATCTAAGTGAGTGAGCCAGGTAGATATGGAAAGCTAGGTTCACATGCTAGATGGTTATAGAATCTAGCATGTGTGCAGGTGACCACCAATGTCGTCTACAGATCTGGCACGCCAGAGTTTTAGCAACAACAATGCCCAAGCACATTGTTCCCCCCTTACCCGGCCCAACCTAAGCCGCAGCCGCTCCATTGTGTGCATGCCATCGTCAATTCTCCCTCCTCCATAGCGTCAAACATGCTGCTAGCCTGTAGGGTAGCAATGCCTCTGTGCAGCACTCGCCCCCACACTGTTGCCTGATCCCTGCAGGCGATGTTAGTTGTGTGTGTGGGTGTGTTTGCGCACCTTAAAATGTGTACAGCTGATCCCTTTAGAAGGACATACGTTTTGTACAAGTTGCAAATGTTATTCTTATTTAATGTCCAAATCAATAGCAATTCACAGAGTGCTCCTTTAAAGTACCCCTGAACTGACACATAAACTGCGGCCCATGGTGGTCTAAATCACTTATTCCTGAATGTGATCCCGCTGCTCAGGGTGCCCCTGTTCACTGGGCCTGGTCCTCTAAACCCCGCAGCCGTCGGGAAGTCCAGAAATTACTCTGAGTGGTGCAGAGCAATTCTGAACTGCACAGGTGCATGTTTGGGATCGGGAGCGCAGAGTGGTGCATGCACGGACAGATGGGAATGCAAGACCAGTGACGTACTTCCTGCTCAGCAGGGAGTATGTCACTGAGCGGGGGCGGCGATATGCATATGACCCTTCAATCGATAGAATCGCACACCTGTGGTAGAGCAGTGCTGATGCTGGAACCCGTAGCAGCGATAATCCAACAGTCAAAAGAGGGATCGGCACACAGTCTTCAAGGAACAACGTGCTTATATTGTTCCAATGCACACATATAATACAGACCAAATTGTCTCATTGTTTATGCTGTCTTCTTATGCATTGATAAAGGGGGCCTGATTGGCCCTGAAACGATCGTCGGCTGAGACAATTTGGTGTGCATTATATGTGTGCATTGGAACAATAACAGCACGTTGTTCCTTGAAGACTGTGTGCGGATCCCTCTTTTGACTGATGCATATGACCCTGGCACCACACCAAGGGGGGGGGGGGGGGGGATATATTACCCTAGGTAGTGGGAGGCCTCTGGATCCTCCAAAGGATTCACAGGTCCTCTTCAAGCCCATCTCTGCTGATGGGACCTTCTTCTTCTTCATGGCCATGCTCCCGTCCAAGTACAAGTTTCTTTGTACTGGCCATGCACAAGGTCGGTGCACTGTGGAAAAAGTGGTGCACAAACAGCTGGTTCTGCTGCGAATGCGAGGACTGTCCTTGCACATGCCCAGTGCAAAGAAGCTCGTACATGGATGTGCAGCCACGATAGCATATTCAACAAGTTCTTGTCGGATATGTTCAGAAGGCTCCAACGCTGGAATGGTGGGCACCAGGGGGACCCTAAAAGCCTGAGGACAATCCAGAGGCTTCCTTCTCTGTGGTTTCCAATTTTTAATCTATATTTTTTTTTTTGCTTACAGGTTCATAACAGATTACCCAGCAAGCTTGTGGTGAACCAGAACTCCTAGGAGTGTATAAGGGGCTAAAAGAGATAAAAAAAAAAAACCCCACCTTACTAAAATTTTATGCAAAAGATAAGTTTGCCTTCTTAAAATTGTGAATATTCAGGTTGGAGTGAGCTCTGAGGAGTCCCACAATGCATCACTGCTGAATATGCAAATCATCCCTTTGTTGTTCCTGATAGCTAAACACACCTCCAGAACTGCTAGACTACAATGATGTGTCAGCTTTTACATATTACAGAGCCAAACTAATCCAACATGCATACAGATTGATTGATCCTTAGTGCACGGCATGGATTAATATGGCTCTATGGGGTAGGACTTGAAACACCCAGAGTTACAGATTGCCCAGCAAGCTAATGGTGAACTAGAACCATGGCCAGATTTCTGGAAAGGTCACCAAGGCCCAGACCCTGGGCGGTAGCTGGCCAAGAGGCGGCTGGACATGGAAGAGGGATTGCTGCGAATGGAATACAGAAGTTGCAAATAAGGAGCAACATATGGAAATAGTGAGCTGCTGCCCATGAGACCTGTATATAACTGAAGGAGGCTGCTGTACATGAATGTTAGACATGGAAGAAGGGGCTGCACAATGAATAGGACTATATAAGGTGGGTGCTGCACATTGAAGGGAACCTGCAAGAAAGCTGGCCTAGGGGTTAAAAAAGTATAAATCCAGCTTTGAACAGAACTCCATAACAGTGAGGAGAAAACTTGGACTAGTTTCATATTATTTCACTTTATATGGTTGCCAGAGGTTCAGCTTTATGTTACTCTTTCTGTTGTACAATGAAAAGTATTTAGCAGCTAATAGCTTGGATACAAATCTGTCCAATTTAGGAGAAGCTCACGTTTTCTGCACGCTCTGGCCAGGAGAACGCTGTCTTGGCTTTGCAGAGCCTTGACTGTTTATTATTATCTGAATTCTTTCTAAATGTGGTAAGATCCTCTGAACTCCGTGACTTTTTTTTTTCGTCCTATTTTCTGCCGTTTTACACATCAGATGATGTCATCCGGCCCCGCAGGCAGGTGGTATATATTGTCGATCTGTGCAGCGGAACAAGGCCCCATTGTTCCTATGTCAGCGTATTGGCGTGCCGAATAAAATCTGCCGCTTGGAAGGTTAACGCTCATAAAGTCAATACGAATTGTTTCAAGGATGACGGAGTCTTCTTACTTTTTTTTCTTTTGAAAGCTGCTGGGATAGTGAATTTTATAGCTATCCTGCCCCCCAGCTGGGAAGATTTCTTTCACCCCCTGAGCTATCCAGAAACCTGAACAAATAAAAGTCAGGACAATGGAGGGGGGTTGGAATGTGTTTGCAATGCACCTGGAATGTGGCACGTCTACAGATGCAAGATACGCTCACTAACCCGGTACACATTAACAGCCACTTGGCAGAACAGAACAAAGACAATAAGGGAATATTTTTCCTGGTAGAGTTACAAGGGGACAGTGTGATCAACACTGTATTGCCACAAGGTAAACCTTTTTTGTTTTTCACTGACAGTAAGTAGTATAATATTTCATACAAATATTCGATTACCGTCACCTGATCCAATCACTTATAGTTAGATCAGGCAATGATCATATTCCCAGGGTGGCGTAGCAATAGGGGATGCAGAGTTTGTCAACGCATTGGGGCTCTTGGACCAGAGGGGCCCTCCCTCAACCACAGTATTAGCTCTCTCTATCATAGTGGACAAATGGGACGCAGGAGAGGAGAAAGAGATTGAGTAGTAGACTACACAGGAGGTAAGTATGACCTGTGTATGGTTATTTTGACTTTTTATTTTCAGTTGAGGTTCTCTTTAAGGTTTTTTTTTATCAATAAGGCACATTGTTGGCATGCAGATTAAATGTGCTATTGAGATGCCCTGTGTGCTAAAAAATGGTGCTTGGTATAATTTAAGTAGACATCCCAAGGCCCCTAAGACAATTTTGACAGGTTCTGTACCTAAAAAATACATAAAGAAATAAAAACAATTAGGCATTTTTCAGACAGAAGGCTGAACGCTTGTTGGGCAGTGGGCAGTTAACCGCCTACGAGCCCCATTACAGTGCAATTAAAATGTAGCCGAATGGCAGCGTTTGTAACACCACGCGTGTCTGCGCTTAACACGCAGTGACATTTCCCGGCAGCAAAGAACTGTGACAAGGCTGCAGCCACGGTCAGATGTGACACCATGGGGGGGGGGCTGCCTGTACACCTGCGGTACTGTGCACTAACAAGCACCCGGCTAATACAAGAGATCAGCGGACAGGTGGTGAATTCACAGCCTTCAGCTGCCCATATGAAAGAGCCCTAAGGGCTTGTACACACTAAGAGCGATTTTGCTCTTTTTTAAGCGCTGGCGATTTTAAAAATCGCCTTAAAAGCACTGGTACAATTATGCTCAATGTGAGTTCTCTCACATGAGCGATGTGCTTTCTATTGAATCGCAAACGAGGCTCCTGCACCACTTTCTGAGCGTTTGTGATTCAATAGAAAGTATAGGGAAATCGCAATGCGCTTGAAAAGCAATTTCCCAAGCACGTTTATGAATAAATACATTGGGCTTCTTTCACTAAGACAAATATCATGCCTTATCAGAGTTAACACACTTTATCAGAGTAGCATAACAAGCGCTATAAACTTATGCCTGCTAATTGGCAATGACGAGAGCTCCACCCTTCCTGCTCTGAGCCCCTGCAGGTCCAATCACTTTAAAAGACATTATCTCTGCCCTTTGATTGGCCCAAAAGGCTGCCTGTACTTGACAGGAAACTTGACAGGCAGCCTACTGGGCAAATCAAAGTGCAGGGATAATGTCCTTTAAAGTGATTGGACCCGCAGGGGTTCAGGGCAGGACGAGTGGAGCTCTCGTCATTGCCAATTAGCAGGCATACGTTCGTGGCGCTCGCTGTGCTACTCTGATAAGGTGTGCTAACTCTGATAAGGCATGCCATTTGTCTTAGTGAATCAATTACTGATGTCAGGAAGTGTAAAAAAGAATCGCTCCACGAAAGCGCTTAGAAAAGCACTTTTCTAAGCACAAAGCGCAGGGAAAAGTGCTTTTAAAAGCGCTAACCAAATCACAGTAACCACTGGGCTCAGATGCAACTCCATGGGGGAGGGGCAGGCGTCTGTCTACCGCCAGTGCTGAACACTAGCCGGCCGGGGAACAGGAGTAGCTGACAGGTGGTAAATTCACCGCCTTCAGCAGCTCATGAAAGAGAGTCCTTACTTGTGTAGCTCAGGCCGCAATGTGATTGTATCCAGGCAAGTGAATGCGGCTGCGTTCAGCCAGTCTTTACAAACAGACCCTTTAGTTATCCCAGCAGCTGCTTCTTTTTAAAAATATCAATTAGTTGATTTTGAATTGGCCTCCAGCCCTTTGCTACATAGAAGCCACATCAACGCTGTAATCTTCCATCGCCCCTCTCATTCTGCATGAAAAGCACATTTACGAATGCATGTGTGAGATCATTCGATTTAAACAAAACCAGAAGCTGCTGTCATGTGTCAGAGGGTGACCCGCTTTGCCTTGGGAAGTAATTGGGGAGATATTAGCCGCCAAAGTCTTCTGGAAAGAACATGATGTTCAGAGAGAGATCACAAAGCCCCGTTTGAGAAAGAAGCGCATTCATCTCTCCGGCAGCACAAGGAAAGTCTATTTTTGGAGCGATAACATCATTTTCAGAAATCCAGCTGTGAAATTCAATCAAATGTTTGTCTTGCGGGAGACGGCAATCACCCACGAAGCCTGGAGTCCCACATAATGAGGGTAATTGTGGCATTGTTCTAGCAGGAGCAAAGAAAGCCATACAACTGTGTAGGAAAAGTGGAGAAACTTCTACAGAAAACCTTGTGGACAAACCACAGCGCTGCTTTGCAAATAAATCATTTTTAATTGTTTATGCTCCACTAGAGGGTGCTCAAACCTCTGCAAGCCTCTGCATCCTGGTTACTAGCAGCCAGACTGAGCTATTTTAGTTTTAGGTAGCATGGAGAAGAGATAAAAAAAATGCAGTACTTTTTCGGCACCCAGCAAGCAGAAATTTACTTTAACATAACTCCCAACTGTCCCTCTCCCTCTGTCCCTCTTTCTTCCTCATTTGTCCCTCTTTCAGGACTGATGTACAGATCTATGTTAACTGAGTTACAGATTACCCAGCAAGCTCATGGTGAACCAGAACTCAAAGGCATAACTATAGACCCTGCAAGGGATGCAGCCACAGGGGGGCCCAGAAGCCATAGGGGTCCCCATGGGGGGAGAAGTTTCTTTTCTCTATCCTGAGAGACTGACAACTAAGGGCACACAGAGAAAAAAATTATTCATGACTAGAATGACCAGATTTTTGTTGTTTCAACCTGGGACGGGGGGGGGGCGCGGGTTGTGTGTGTGTGGGGGGGGGGGTACACAGAAAAAAAACGTTCTGCTCTCTGCACAACTATTCTAATGACTAGAGTGACCAGATTTTTGTTGGTTCAACCTGGGACGGCGGTGGGGGGGAGGGGGCGTGACCATGACATTGTATGGGCGGAGCTAGCATAATGATGTAACAGCGAGGCATAAGAAAGCAGTGTTTACGCCATGGAGGATTCGCATCATGGGTGTGCAGAAACTGTGTGATGCTATTTAATAGTATACCGTAACCCCAAAGCAGCAAACATAGCCAACTATGACCATTAAATAATAAATGCAGCAACAGTTACCCAGTGTGAGCAACATTGTATGGGCAGAGCTAGCATAGTGATGTAACAGCGAGTCATAAGAAAGCAGTGTTTACGGCATGGAGGATTCGCATCATGGGTGTGCAGAAACTGTGTGATGCTATTTAATAGTATACCGTAACCCCAAAGCAGCAAACATAGCCAACTATGACCATTAAATAATAAATGCAGCAACAGTTACCCCAGACAAAAGAAAATAAATGCAATGTGGGCAACATGTCAGCACAAAATAAACACAATCTGTGCAACATTTCAGCAGAAAATAAACGCAATGTTGGCAACATTTCAGCACAAAATAAACGCAAAGTGTGAAACATGTCAGTACAAAGTAAACACAATAACAACACTTAAGTAGATACACAGAACCGGCACTGCAACTGTCAATCAACATGCATAGAGACTGGAGTAAGTTGCCTCTTAGAGGATTAGTAACGGGTCATGCTTAGTGTTGGGCGAACAGTGTTCGCCACTGTTCGGGTTCTGCAGAACATCACCCTGTTCGGGTGATGTTCGAGTTCGGCCGAACACCTGACGGTGCTCGGCCAAACCGTTCGGCCATATGGCCGAACTAAGAGCGCATGGCCGAACGTTCCCCGAACGTTCGGCTAGCGCTGTGATTGGCCGAACGGGTCACGTGGTTCGGACCCGAACGCGCTCTGATTGGCCGAACTGTCACGTGGTTCGGGTAAATAAATACCCGAACCACGTCATATCTCCGCCATTTGTCTGTGGGTTTAGCTTTGGGTAGGCAGGCAGGGTAGTTCGCGCTCCAGCCACGCTAGCCAGGGTCCCCCCTGTCATTGTGTCACTGCTGGGAACAGTAGTACACCGCTTGCTCAGCCACACTATATAGCATTCTGTTTACTGCCACTCTGTGTACCTCGCTCAGCCACACTATATAGCATTCTGTTTACTGCCACTCTGTGTCTGCTGGGAATAGTAGTACACCGCTTGCTCAGCCACACTATATAGCATTCTGTTTACTGCCACTCTGTGTACCTCGCTCAGCCACACTATATAGCATTCTGTTTACTGCCACTCTGTGTCTGCTGGGAATAGTGGTACACCGCTCGCTCAGCCACACTATATAGCATTCTGTTCACTGTTCTGTGTCTGCTTGGAATAGTGGTACACCGCTCGCCCAGCCACACTATATAGCATTCTGTTTACTGTTCTGTGTCTGCTGGGAATAGTGGTACACCGCTCGCTCAGCCACACTATATAGCATTCTGTTTACTGTTCTGTGTCTGCTGGGAATAGTGGTACACCGCTCGCTCAGCCACACTATATAGCATTCTGTTCACTGTTCTGTGTCTGCTGGGAATAGTGGTACACCGCTCGCTCAGCCACACTATATAGCATTCTGTTCACTGTTCTGTGTCTGCTGGGAATAGTGGTACACCGCTCGCTCAGCCACACTATATAGCATTCTGTTTACTGTTCTGTGTCTGCTGGGAATAGTGGTACACCGCTCGCTCATCCACACTATATAGCATTCTGTTCACTGTTCTGTGTCTGCTGGGAATAGTGGTACACCGCTCGCTCAGCCACACTATATAGCATTCTGTTCACTGTTCTGTGTCTGCTGGGAATAGTGGTACACCGCTCGCTCAGCCACACTATATAGCATTCTGTTCACTGTTCTGTGTCTGCTGGGAATAGTGGTACACCGCTCGCTCAGCCACACTATATAGCATTCTGTTTACTGTTCTGTGTCTGCTGGGAATAGTGGTACACCGCTCGCTCAGCCACACTATATAGCATTCTGTTTACTGTTCTGTGTCTGCTGGGAATAGTGGTACACCGCTCGCTCAGCCACACTATATAGCATTCTGTTTACTGTTCTGTGTCTGCTGGGAACAGTAGTACACCGCTCGCTCAGCCAGAGTATATAGCATTGTGTTTACTGCCACTCTGTGTACACCGCTCAGCCAGACTATATACCATTGTTTACTGACACTCTGTGTACACCGCTCAGCCAGACTATATACCATTGTTTACTGACACTCTGTGTACACCGCTCAGCCAGACTATATACCATTGTTTACTGCCACTCTGATTCTGCTGGGAACAGTAGTACACCGCTCGCTCAGCCAGACTATATACCATTGTTTACTGACACTCTGTGTACACCGCTCAGCCAGACTATATACCATTGTTTACTGCCACTCTGATTCTGCTGGGAACAGTAGTACACCGCTCGCTCAGCCAGACTATATACCATTGTTTACTGACACTATATAGCAGACTATATAGCATTGTGTGTACACCGCTCAGCCAGACTATATACCATTGTTTACTGACACTCTGTGTACACCGCTCAGCCAGACTATATACCATTGTTTACTGCCACTCTGATTCTGCTGGGAACAGTAGTACACCGCTCGCTCAGCCAGACTATATACCATTGTTTACTGACACTCTGTGTACACCGCTCAGCCAGACTATATACCATTGTTTACTGCCACTCTGATTCTGCTGGGAACAGTAGTACACCGCTCGCTCAGCCAGACTATATAGCATTGTGTTTACTGCCACTCTGTGTACACCGCTCAGCCACACTATATAGCATTGCGTACTCTGCCAGTCAGTGTGTATATTGCTGGGATCAGTAATACTCCACTCACCGTCAACCACTATATGAGCTCAACATGAGTTCCCCAGAGACCTCCGCTGTGAGCAGCACTCCCAACAACAGCAACAGCCAACGCCCCACGCAAGCTATAACATCCACCCCAGCAGCCAGTGGTCAGCAGCAGCCCTCCCCGGAGGAGAACGTTGTGTCCATCAGTCCGTCGCCAGAGCGATTAATGAGGGCTGCCATTGAGGAGATGATGGGGCCTGATGTGGAGGAGGAGGTCTGGCTCAGGCCAGCATCCCAAGTTAATGTTGAGGACGATGAGGGGTCTGTGTCTGGGGATGTTGGGGTGGCAGAGGTGGTGGGTGGGTCAGACTCAGGAGAAGAGTTGTATGATGAGGATGATGATCGGGACCATCTGTATGTGCCTCAGAGTCCGACCCCGGAAAACATGTTGTATCGTGTGTTTAGGTACTAAAATCTGCGTTCCCTCCCAGTAGTGTTGGGCGAACAGTGTTTGCCACTGTTCGGGTTCTGCAGAACATCACCCTGTTCGGGGTGACTATATAGCAGACTATATAGCATTGTGTTTAATGCCACTCTGTGTACACGGCTCAGCCACACTATATAGCATTGTGTTTACTTCCACTCTGTGTCTGCTGGGAACAGTAGTACACCGCTCACCCGCCACTGTATAGCATTGTGCTCTGTGTCACTGCTGACAATAGTGGTACACCGCTCACCCACCACTGTATAGCATTTCTGTACTGCCACTGTACTGCTGCCAGTCAGCGTGTACTTTAAGGATAAGTGAAATGAGGAAGAAATCCGGTGAAAGAGGGAGGGGCAAGGGAAGAGGTGTTTCCCCTGACGGTTCACGTACAGGCCACAGGGGAGCACCCAAGAAAACCCACTCAATACTGCCCATGTTGTCCAGGACAACAACCCTCACAGATCCAAAAGAACAGGACCAGATAATTACTTGGATGACCTCTCAAGCGTCCAGCAGTGGGTTAAGCAGCACCAGCACATCACGCACGAGGTCCGAGTCCTCAGCCAGTTAAGGTCTGGGCTTTCTTTGAAGACTGCACTGAGGATGTTACCATGGCGATTTGCAAGGTGTGCAAGACCCGCCTGAGCAGGGGGAAAAGTATTAACAACCTCTCCACCACCAGCATGAGCCGCCACATTCTATCCAAACATCCCACTCTGTGGGCAAACGCGGCAGGACAGGGTACCACCAGCAACACTGCCTCCCTTGGGTTCACCAGACTCACCACCAGACCCGCCTCAGCAGCAGCAGTAGCCCAGCCATTGCGTGGTTCACAACATTCACAAACATCAGACGATGCTGACACTGTCACTTTCCGGACTAGTGCTCTTGAGGTCTCCCAGTGTTCATCAAACACAACAACCAACAGCCCTTCGGTGTGCAGCGCTACGGTTGAGTTGTCTGTCTCTGAGATGTTTGAGCACAAGAGGAAATTGCCAGCAAATGACCCCCGGGCCGTGGCAGTAACAGCCAGCCAGCATAGCCAAGCTTCTGGCCTGCGAAATGCTGCCATATCGAGTGGTGGAGACAAACAGCTTCAAGGGCATGATGTCAGTGGCCATCCCACGTTACGTGGTTCCCAGCCGCTACCACTTTGCGCGCTCTGCAGTGCCTGAGTTGCATGAGCACGTGGTCAGCTAAATAACCCGAAGCTTGAAGAATGCCGTTGCCTGCAAGGTTCACCTCACCACTGACACCTGGACGAGTGCGTTCGGCCAGGGTCGATACATCTCCCTTACCGCGCACTGGGTGAACCTTGTGGAGCCTGGCAGCGATTCCTCACCTGCTACGGCGCGGGTGTTGCCCACGCCGCAAACAGCTGGATAACAACAGCAGCACCTACCTCTCTGACTCCTTCTCCTCCAACACATCTCAAAGCTGTACCTCATCCGGAAATGCTAACCCAGCACCAGCAGCAGTAGGATCGTGGAAGCAGTGCAGCACAGCTGTTGGCATGCGTCAGCAAGCGTTGCTGAAGCTGATCTGCCTTGGGGATAAGCAGCACACAGGGGAGGAAATTTGGAGGGGAATAAAGGAACAGACGGATTTGTGGCTGGCACCGCTGGACCTGAAACCGGGCATGAAGCTAGACACCTGGCACGAACTGGCAATGTACGCAATAGAGGTGCTGGCTTGCCCGGCAGCCAGCGTTATGTCGGAACGCTGTTTCAGTGCTGCCGGAGGCATCATCACAGATCGGCGTATCCGCCTCTCCACAGAAAATGCAGACCGTCTGACTCAAATTAAAATGAATCAATCCTGGATTGGAAACGACTACGCAACACTCCTGGACCCCAACCAAGTAACATGACCGATGAACATCTGGGATGGTTTAGCGTTTCCGGTCCCTGTTTATTGAACCTCTCATCTGTATTACATTTATGACTGCATGGCGGCAAAAAGCATTGCTGCTATATCCGCACGCTTTTTGTCCTCATGCAAGGCCTGGGTTGTTGTGTCTCACAAAGCGTGGCCTTCTCCTCCTGCGCCTCCTCCTGTTCCATCACGTGTGCTGCTGCTGCTGCTGCTGCTGCTGGGTTACCGTTGCCGGTCCCTGTTTATGGAACCTCTTATCTTTATTACATTTATGACTACATGGCGGTACAAAGCATGCTATCCGCACGCTTTTTGTCCTCATGCAAGGCCTGGGTTGTTGTGTCTCACAAAGCGTGGCCTTCTCCTCCTGCGCCTCCTCCTGTTCCATTACGTGTGCTGCTGCTGCTGCTGCTGGGTTACCGTTGCCGGTCCCTGTTTATGGAACCTCTTATCTTTATTACATTTATGACTACATGGCGGTACAAAGCATGCTATCCGCACGCTTTTTGTCCTCATGCAAGGCCTGGGTTGTTGTGTCTCACAAAGCGTGGCCTTCTCCTCCTGCGCCTCCTCCTGTTCCATCACGTGTGCTGCTGCTGGGTTAGCGTTGCCGCGTGGTCCCTGTTTATTGAACCACTTATCTTTATTACATTTATGACTGCATGGTGGTACAAAGCATGCTATCCGCACGCTTCTTGTCCTCATGCAAGGCCTGGGTTGTTGTGTCTCAAAGCGTGGCCTTCTCCTCCTGCGCCACCCTCCTCCTGTTCCATCACGTGTGCTGCTGCTGGGTTAGCATTACCGGTCCCTTTTCCTGGAACCTCTTATATGTATTACATTTATGACTGCATGCCGACAAAAAGCATGTTACCTGTGCAAAGAAAACAGACATTTCCCGCATTTAAAAGACAGTTTTCCCTTTGAAACTTTAAAATCGATTTTCTCAAAAACTATAAGCTCTTTTTGCTAAATTTTGTTTCCTCTTGTACCCACTCCCAAGGTGCACATACCCTGTAAATTTGGGGTATGTAGCATGTAAGGAGGCTTTACAAACCACAAAAGTTCGGGTCCCCATTGACTTCCATTATGTTCGGAGTTCGGGTCGAACACCCGAACATCGCGGCCATGTTCGGCCTGTTCGGCCCGAACCCGAACATCTAGATGTTCGCCCAACACTAGTCATGCTACAAATTGCGTGCTCAGGCTTGAAAACAGCAAGTCATGATAAGCAGAATGCAAGAGGAAAGTCGGCACATGCAAATGCGTAGCAGTAAAAAAGCTTTATTCTTGCGGCTTCATGCGGTTAGCATAACAACACAATATTGGTAAAATTTGTCCTACCCGTTACTCCAAGTGGCTGTGGGGTGAGGTGGGAGCAGTGGGGGCCGCCTTACGACCGTTTCACTCTCTTGAGCGTCTTCAAAGGCAATGCGCACGCCATATTGTGGGCTCTCGCCGTATATATTATGTGGGAAACTTCCCAGGGTGCTGGGCGTGCGGGTCCCCGCCGTACGTCCTCACTTCCGGGAGGTCGCCGTCATCTGACGCCTTCCGCCCGGAAGCTCGGGCGTTCCACGCTGGCTGCAGCACCTGCGCACATAACTCTGTGCGTCTAACAGTGCTGCAGCCACTAGGTGGCAGCAAAGTGTAGGAAAAGGCTAAACTGCGTTTCCGTGTATCCTGTCGAGCAAACACGGAAAACCATAGCCTTGCAAGCTCTAAAAAGATAAAAGATAAAATGTGATACATGGCCTATGTTAAAACGCAATAGTGTCCCTCAAAATGGCCAGGATGATTGGTAATACTCATTAGTAATGCATGATTACATAGCACTACCCATCTAATATTGAGTATATTCAAATTGGACGCCATAGAGGAGGGGGAGAAGAAGGGAGAAGGGACAAAAAGGTCTAGGGGAGGGAATTAATTTGTATCATCATAACTAGACGGTGGCACATAAAATTATGGCCTAAACCCAAAGCCCCATTGGGTGCTCAATTGGTACCAAACCTTCTAATCCAAATTTGAACCCTACTCACCCCTCCATACCACTTGTTTCAGCAGGCAATCAAAGGGGACAATTGCACGTAACATAGTATAAAAACAGCATATAAACATTCAGGAAAGGACCACCTAACTATTTAAACCTACAGTCCAGTACGTGGGTACTCTATCTAGGGATCCAGGAAACAGGCCATATCAATATGGTCATTCAGACCCAATGCTCCCATTGCATCGGTCTGGATTATCCAGCGAGATTCTTTTCTTAATAGAAGTTGTTCTCTGTTGCCTCCTCTGGAAGGTAGATTGATTTGCTCTAAACCTACAAATCTTAAGCAATTTGGGTTGCTTTGATGGTCTGTCCTTACGTGTTCTATCAATCGGGGCGAGCCCTTACCTGAACCAATCGATCTCACATGGTCCTGAATTCTTTCTTTTAACTTTCTAGTAGTCATACCTATGTAGAATCGGTGGCAGGGGCACCAGATAACATATACTACATATTTTGTTTGACAAGTAATTAGGGTACTAAATTTCTTATCTATTGGACCTAATTGTATACGGGGACATTGCTTCATAAGAGGACAGACCGAGCAGCGCCCACACCTATAGTTACCCTTGGGTTGCATTTCCTCTAACCAATTCCTACCTCTTGACATTTTATACTCGTTTCTTGTAATTTTGTCTCCTATCGTGGGAGCCCTCTTAAATGAAACCAACGGTGGCTGTTTATAAATTGCTCCTAAAATGGGGTCTCTTTTAATGATCTTCCAATTATTCAGGATGCTATTTCTAACTTCTTTGTGCATGGGGGTGTACTCAAAAGTGAATGTTGCTCTTTCATCTTTACTCCTATCACCCTTTATACCTCTCTTCCTCTGTAGAAGATTAGCCCTGTTGGTGTGTCTAGCTTTAATCAGAGCTTGTTTCAGTTCTTTCTCGTCATAGCCCCTCCTTTCCAGGCTTGCTTTCAATTCCTGTGCTTGTTGCTCGAAATCTTCATCTTTCATATTGTTCCTTCTCAATCTTAAAAATTGGCCATATGGTAAAGATCTGAATGTATGTTCTGGGTGGTAACTCTGGCGATGTAGGAGGGAATTGCCCGATACCGGCTTTTTGTAGCCCCTAGAGATTAACTTTTCCTCCTGTATGTCTAAAATTAGATCTAGGTAGGGTACCTGTTTATTACTGAATTCATATGTGAACTGCATATTATGCTTTCCACTATTTAGGTAGTTAAAAAACTCTAAGAAAGCATCCCTTGTCCCGCTCCAGAACACCAGAACATCGTCCACATATCTAGACCATCTCCTGAGGCAGTTGCCATGGGGAACGGCGGGGCCGCACACGTATTGGCTCTCCCACCACGCCAAAAAAACATTGGCATACGTGCATGACACCGACGTCCCCATGGCTGTGCCTGACACCTGCCAGTACCACCTCTGTCGAAAGTAAAAGCATTGTGTTCAAGGACAAATTTCAGGCATTCGCATATATATTCCACATATGCAGTATCATGGTTATTTTTCTCCAAGAAAAATCTTACGGCTGCTACCCCATCTTCATGGGGAATTCTGTTATAGAGGTTGACCACGTCTATCGTGACTATGGAGTCCCCCTCATTCCAGGACAGGCCTTCAACACTGGTAAGTATGTCCAGCGTATCCTGGAGGTGGGACGGCACGTGCACGAGCAGTGGCCTCAGGAGATGGTCCAGGAACCTTGATAGTCTCTCGGTAAGAGAACCTATACCGGAGACTATCGGGCGTCCCGGTGGTCTGCAGCGGGACTTATGGACTTTAGGTAGATGATACCATATTGGTTTTCTGGGGTATTCTGGTAATAAATCCTCCGCCATTTTTTGTTTAAGATAGCCTAACTCCACTCCTTTTCTTAGGAGGGATTGCATGGCCCGTTTGAATTTCATAGTTGGATTAGTACTCAATAATTTATAAGTTTGCTGATCCTGTAATTGGCGCAATGCTTCTTCATTATAATATGCAGATGTCATCACCACAATAGCTCCTCCCTTATCCGCTTTCTTCACAATAAGATCAGTTCTCGCTTGTAGCCATGCCATTGCTTTTTCTTCTTCTTTACTAAGATTAGGCTGCACTTTTTTATACTGTAATGCTTTTAGCTCCTCTTCTACCTGCAGCTGAAAAATGTCTACTGCTGAACCTTGTGTTACAGGAAATGGTTTAGTTGATCTACAGGGCCTAAAGGGGAAAGGGTGACTAACTTCAGCCTCATTCAAATCTAAATTGTCATCCTGATGGCTTTCCTGCCAGAGTTCCTCCAGATTCTTTAAAGTGTCCATATCTGTTTGTGTCCATTCAGTTCCTGGTATAAATCCCAATGCACCTATCTCCTCAGCAGAGCTAATCATTGTCTGATACTGTTCTTTTTTTGTGAAAAAATGTTTGATGTTGATACGCCTAACACCTTTATACAGATCTACTTTGAAGTCACAGAAATTGAAGTCCTGGGTGCAGGAGAAGCCAAGACCTTTACTCAGTAATTTTTCACACTCTTGAGGTAAAGGGCTATCTGTTAGATTAATCACTTCTATTTGTTGTTTTCCCTGTGATATTTCCTCTTTTTGGATCTCTGGTCGTTCTCCGCTTTTTGACCTTTCCAGCTCACTTGTTTGTTCTGCTTGTCTCTTGGTCTTGCTCCTGCCCCTTCGTGTCCTTTTCCTAAAGGGTTTTTTTTCTGTGTTTGTGGAGGTTCTTTGGGGCATTTTTCATCCCCCGTGATAGCTTCATCTTCCCCGCTAGAGTCGGTATCTGTTGTCCAGTACCCTTTCTTATGGTAAGGTTTCTTAGGGAGACTACTGGGTCTGCCATACATTACTGGTTTCTTTAGGCCCCATGCAAAGAGGAGTCCTGTTTTGTAATCTTCTGTGTCCCTCAAATATTTCTGGAGTTTTCTTTGTTTAATCTCTTCTTGTATAGGAACAAGTTTACTCTGGATTTTCTTAATAGTTCCATTATAGTTCTCCTCTGTAACCAGATTTTTATATTGTTCTTTGAGGGTTTTAATTTCCCTGGATAGTGTCTGATGTTCCTCTTCTGTCCTTTCCAGGACGATAGTTTGGAGTATCATTGCCTGTGCAAGATGGGCATCTTTCCATTTCTGCATAAATTTAGCATCATCACGATATTCTGCAGGCTCTTGATATCGTCTGAATCCACGAGCTGTGATCTGCTTACTCTTATATTTATTTAAAGTGGTCACAGTCCAGAATAGTTTAATTTCTCTTTCGCAGAGCCTCCTCAACTTTAACTCCACCACTCTAGCCCCCACAGCCTTATTCCTTACAGTGGATGTGGCTGGATTACCAAATAAATTATCAGCAT